>NC_030686.2:43413960-43727960 GCF_000004195.4 Xenopus tropicalis | reverse complement strand
TTTCCAATCTCTCTAACACTGTCTCATAGTTACCTTACTGAATCAGTCTCGCTCACACATATTCTGCTTCTCTAAAATCACCCAGACCCTCTTTGTCTCTTCCAAAATCTGTTTCAGAGCAACTCTCTCGCTCACTCAGATCGTCTCTGGCTTAGATTCTCTGTCTCATGTAAACCCTTAGTCAGATTCTCTTACAGTCTCTCATTTGTCCTGCCCAGTCTCTCAGTGACACCTCTTTACCACTAATTCTGCTGATTATTTATCTTTCTCACCTGTTCCTCTGGGTGTCTCTCTCTGTCCAACTCACCTGCGCCCTCCTCCCCGGGTACCTCGTTCTGTCCCTTAACTCTCTTAGACAACCCCAGGATGTCTCTGTCTCTACCTCACCTGTCCCCTTGGGATCTCTCTGTCTCACTCACCTGTACACTCAGGGAGTCTCTCTCTCTGCCCTACTCACCAAACCTATATCAGTCTCCCTCTCTCTCATTCTGTCTTTATCACTTGGGCTGTCTCTTATTTTGCTCAACAATCTGCTGTCTCAGAGTGTCTCATTATTCACTGGGTATCTCACACTCACCTGCCCACTCTGAGTCTCTCTCACTCGCCTGCCCACTCAGTGAGTCTCCCTCTGTCTCACTCACCTGCCCACTCAGTGAGTCCCCCTCTCTGTCTGTCTCACTCACCTGCCCACTCAATGAGTCTCCCTCTGTCTCACTCACTCACCTGCCCACTCAGTGAGTCTCCCTCTGTCTCACTCACCTGCCCACTCAGTGAGTCTCCCTCTGTCTCACTCACCTGCCCACTCAGTGAGTCCCCCTCTCTGTCTCACTCACTCACCTGCCCACTCAGTGAGTCTCCCTCTGTCTCACTCACCTGCCCACTCAGTGAGTCCCCCTCTCTGTCTGTCTCACTCACCTGCCCACTCAGTGAGTCTCACTCACCTGCCCACTCAGTGAGTCCCCCTCTCTGTCTATCTCACTCACCTGCCCACTCAGTGAGTCCCCCTCTCTGTCTATCTCACTCACCTGCCCACTCAGTGAGTCCCCCTCTCTGTCTGTCTCACTCACCTGCCCACTCAGTGAGTCTCACTCACCTGCCCACTCAGTGAGTCCCCCTCTCTGTCTATCTCACTCACCTGCCCACTCAGTGAGTCCCCCTCTCTGTCTATCTCACTCACCTGCCCACTCAGTGAGTCCCCCTCTCTGTCTGTCTCACTCACCTACCCACTCAGTTTGTCTCCCTCTGTCTCACTCACTCACCAGCCCACTCACTCTCTGTCTCACTCACTCACCTGCCCACTCAGGGTGTCTCTCTCACACTCTCACTGTGGGTGCCTCCCTGTCTCTCCCCGTTACCCTCTCCGGCTCCCCTGGGTGTCTCGCTTGTCGGGCAGACGGTTGGTTACTCCGGATTCCCCGCTAAGCCCGGAGCGCTGTGCCGCCGCTGCCCAACTGATGCCAATCGCGACTGTCGGCAGGTACCAGGCGATGCCCGACTGCGCCCAGATTGTGCCCAGCTGCGCCAAAGTGATGCCAGGCTGTTCCCAGGTGAAGCCTCTGTGCCCAGGTAGTGCCCAGGTAGTGCCCGGCTGTGCCCAGGTAGTGCCCAGGTAGTGCCCGGCTGTGCCCAGGTAGTGCCCAGGTAGTGCCCGGCTGTGCCCAGGTAGTGCCCGGCGGTGCCCAGGTAGTGCCCGGCGGTGCCCAGGTAGTGCCCGGCGGTGTCAAGCTGATGCCCCGTACATGCCCGGCTGTGCCCACTTGGAGGCTTGTCCTTTCCAGTTGCTGCGCCCAGTAGCGACGCTCCGCTCAAGCGGCTCCCAGTGCCAGTGCCCAGTAAGGATGCCCATGGGCTAGTGGGGTGCAGCCAACGTGCCCAGAGCTGATGCCCGTGTGTACCCAGGGGGTGCTAGTGCCGCCCGTTCCCGGCCGGTCAGGGGAAGCCCGGCGCCGCTCAGAGATGCCGCTGCCACCGCTGCCTAAAGCGAGAAGCTGAAGCTCAGTTCCTCACAGCTGGAACCCACACTCCAACTTCACTGGGAGCCTCCGCCCAGCGCTGGGAGCTCAGCCAATGAGAAGGCAGAGTAACCACTTAGTGGCAGGCGATTGGTAGGTGAGTGTGTCAGTCAGGGGCGGGACAGTAACACAGCTGGAATAAGATTAGGATCGTAGGCGTCCCATAGCCAACACTCGGGGGCCAATCCGATTGCGAGGGAAGGTAAATGCTGCTGCTGATTGGTGGGTTTCCTTTCGGTACTTCGGGTTAAACTCCAGTTTGCTGCATGTGAGTTTTGGGGACAGGTGCGATTCAGCGCATGCGCTTTACTTACTGACCAGGAGACCTGCGGGGGCATTGGCTGAGGGTGGGGCAGGTAGGTGCCATGGGGTGCGGGAACCAGCCAAACGCTGCGTGTCTTATTCATTACTGTGCGCTGGGGAGAAGGGAGAACTGTACCGGCTGCCAGCGCTGTAGGGTGGGAGAGAGACCCTTAGTGATAGGGGAGAGAGACCCTTGGTGATATGGGAGAGAGACCCTTGGTGATATGGGAGAGAGACCCTTGGTGATATGGGAGAGAGACCCTTGGTGATATGGGAGAGAGACCCTTAGTGATATGGGAGAGAGACCCTTGGTGATATGGGAGAGAGACCCTTGGTGATATGGGAGAGAGACCCTTGGTGATATGGGAGAGAGACCCTTGGTGATATGGGAGAGAGACCCTTAGTGATAGGGGAGAGAGACCCTTAGTGATAGGGGAGAGAGACCCTTAGTGATAGGGGAGAGAGACCCTTGGTGATATGGGAGAGAGACCCTTGGTGATATGGGAGAGAGACCCCTTAGTGATATGGGAGAGAGACCCTTAGGGTGGCACAGTGATATGGGAGAGAAACCCTTAGGGTGGCACAGTGATATGGGAGAGAAACCCTTAGGGTGGCACAGTGATATGGGAGAGAAACCCTTAGGGTGGCACAGTGATATGGGAGAGAAACCCTTAGGGTGGCACAGTGATATGGGAGAGAAACCCTTAGGGTGGCACAGTGATATGGGAGAGAAACCCTTAGGGTGGCACAGTGATACGGGAGAGAAACCCTTAGGGTGGCACAGTGATATGGGAGAGAAACCCTTAGGGTGGCACAGGGATACAGGATAGAAACCCTTAGGGTGGCACAGTGATACGGGAGAGAAACCCTTAGGGTGGCACAGGGATACAGGATAGAAACCCTTAGGGTGGCACAGTGATACGGGAGAGAAACCCTTAGGGTGGCACAGTGATACGGGAGAGAAACCCTTAGGGTGGCACAGTGATACAGGAGAGAAACCCTTAGGGTGGCACAGTGATATGAAATATAAAATGTTAGGGTGGCAGAATGGGAGGGTATATACAACTTAGTGCGTTGGCACAGGGAGGGTTCAGGTTGGTATGTATATAAAATCAGAGGGTGGAACCCTAGGTGGGATGTTTTATAAAGCCTTAAGGTGACACAGTATAACTAGGTGGGTGTAGGGCAGGATATATATTAAACTTCAGGGTGGCACATAGGGATGTCCCTGGTTGGGTTCAGTGCATAATATTTATTAAACCACAGGATGGCACAGGGTGGGCGTAGAGTAGGGTGTATGTAACAGTATAAAGTGACAGAGTGGCATTGCTCGGGGTGGAATGGTATATAGAACCTTACAGTGGCAAAGTGGGCTGGCACAAGGAGGGTGAAGGGTGGTATGTATATAAAACCTTAGGGCGGCAGCTTGTTGCTAGGATAGCACCCTCAAGGTGACCTTTTGCAGGAAAATCCAATGTTGTGTTTTTCAGTTTGAAGTTGTTTTGCTGCTCGGCGGCGCTGCCACGCAGGGAGGTGCTTTGGTGGCTGGGCCTTTCATATGGCAGACTGGGTGCCATCTGTAGGTGTCATGTGTATAACGTGTGACAGCCAGCGGAAAAAAACAGAAAGGGAGCGACTATGGGATGTATCTTCCATATCACGCTGCAACCTGCCCCCATCTGCTTAATTTTAACCATAAAACCATCGGATTGAGAAAAGTTGGGGGGGGGTTGGAGTACATGCAGTTATGTGATCAGGGGCAATAATATCAATCTATTATAGCTGAGAGTAACCAGAAGCAGCCAATCAGAGACAGGCTTTCATTATTCTGCCTGCTGGGGGCCGATTAAAGCTATTAGTGATTGGATGCTATGGGTTAGTGCACTGGTGTCAGGAAATGAACCCCCAAACACCTAGGTGTCCCCTATCCTGTCCTCTAACTTCTATGTCATTCAGAGTTGGCACTAAGGGGCCCAAGTTATAACACTTGCACCAGGGGCGTTACTAAATGAGGCCCAATATGTTTTGTGAAGGTGAACTTTCCCTTTAATATACAAAAACTATACAAAAATATAATTAAGCTTTATTCTGTATGACCAAATCCTGGCATTTAAACACATGAAACCCATGCCAGCACCAGAAAATGTGCATTATAACAAATTCAGTGTGGGGGGCGGGGGTATTATTCTGGGTGTGACTTGGGTGGACCCGCCCTTGAGGTCCGGCTTTCATTGGGTCTGATAAACTGACAGGGAGAGTAAGTAAACCCAGAGAGTAACTTTGTGGGCGTATAGGGTCAGACCCCTTTGCTTAATGGTTGGGCAAGGAGTGGGCCGGACTAGGCGACTGTCATGGCTGCCTACAGGGAGAGGGCTGGGGAGATTCTAACAGTTAATAATGGAAGAGACAGAGTTCTGAAGCACAAAGGGCGGGGGATGGGGGTGTTCATTACCAGCGGTTCCGACTTCAAACAGAAACAATCCTTTTTAGCCTTCTGCATTCTGCCCATTGTCAGCGACAGCTCATTAAGGCCGCGTCTCCCTTTCAGGCTGGAGAACTTACTATTCCATTATGGAAAGGTTCCGAAGGCGACTTGTGTTACACCAGGCAGGGAAGGCTGTTCCAGCGGGCCCCCCTCTTCCTCCCCGCAACGCCAACCCTGCCACAGACTGTTATGGCTCTGACTTGTCTGCAAGGGAATAAGTGTCTGGTAGGGGCAGCCCTGGGGTGCTGGGAGTTGTAGCGTTACTATACACAGCTATTGTACCTTACTATACACATTATCCCCCAACTAACACCAGTGCAATGGCATTTCTGTTCTCTTCCACTATGTTTAACTATCTGTGGAGCACTGAGCATGCTGGGAGTTGTAGTGTTACTATACACAGCTATTGTACCTTACTATACACATTATCCCCCAACTAACACCAGTAAAATGGCATTTCTGTTCTCTTCCACTATGTTGAACTATCTGTGGAGCACTGAGCATGCTGGGAGTTGTAGTGTTACTATACACAGCTATTGTACCTTACTATACACATTATCCCCCAACTAACACCAGTGCAATGGCATTTCTGTACTCTTCCACTATCTGTGGAGCACTGAGCATACTGGGAGTTGTAGCGTTACTATACACAGCTATTGTACCTTACTATACACATTATCCCCTAACTAACACCAGTGCAATGGCATTTCTGTACTCTTCCACTATCTGTGGAGCACTGAGCATGCTGGGATTTGCAGTTCAGAACAGTTGTGATATTCTCTCTGAACCATTTCAGCCTTTTTTTCAATGAAATCTGCTCATTGAGAAACTGGGCACAGATGCTGCCAATGACATGCCATCTGCGGGGGGCTTTGTGCGCGCGATGCACCTCTCCGACCTGTCCCGGATCTCCCTTAGCAACTGGTGCTGCGCTTATTCTTTGCAGCCGGCGAAACATCCGGCAATGGCATTCTCACTAGGGAGCCCCCAACTGCTGATCCCCAACCCTTGGATGTGTTATTGGCAGCTGAACCCCAGCCGGGTCCCACCGGGGAGTCGCATAGAACACACAGAAGGTTGCGCTCGCTCCTTTACAAAAGGGATTACAGGATATTGGTTATGGAAAAGGGGAGGAGAACATAGAACCAGAGCTTGGGGTACTAATGGCTGGGCCCCTTGGGGCCAAACACACTTATTTATGGAGGGCCATATGTCTTATTAAGTGAAAACGTCTCAGTCTTGCCCTTTTGCATCCATCTTGCCTGCATGAACCCCTCAGCTTTGTGAGATACAGAAATGACTGGTACCTGGAAGGGTCAAACCTCTCTATTTGTTCATGGGGTAATGTTAACCTTTAGTATGTAAGGCCAATTCTAATCAACTTTTCAATTAGTCTTCATTATTTGTTTTTCATAGTTTATAAATTATTTGCCCCCTTCTTCTCTTTGTAACTTTCAAATGGGGGTCAGTGACCCCTGAGCCAAAAAAACATTGCTCTGTGCGGCAATTTTATTGTTATTATTACTTTATATTACTTGGATTTCTGTTTAGTCCCTCTCCTCTTCATATATCAGTCTTTCATTCAAACCACACCCTGGTTGCTAAGGTAAATTTGGATCCTAGCAACCAAATAGCTGCTGAAACTGGGGAGCTGCTGAACAAAAACTGAAATAATTCAAAAACTACAAATAATAAAACATGAAGAGCAATTACAAGTTGTCTCAGTATATTAGCAAAGATCTTGCCCTGTGGAGAAGTTTGCAAATGGGGTGGGGGGCCCCTTAGGTAACAGCCCCAGAGGGCCCCACACCCTGGTCTGATACAGCTTTTGCCTGAGGCTCCCAGGAGATGAAAGTAGACATCTGTATTTCTCATTGAGAATTCTTAATTAACAGTAGAAGCACTAGTAATGGCCCTGTTTGCTGACCTAATGTTTCTCCTACTTTGGGGCTTGTGAGATTGGCTCATAGGCAACAACCCCATAACAAATGGAATAATCTTACCCGGACTCAGTCTGTAGGTCTGGTTAGAGTGCAGGGTGGTGGGAGAATCCTTTGCATAACCAACACTAAGGAGCCAAGTCCTTCTACACAAGTTCCGCCATCTTCCTTATGGCCTTGGGACTCCTGAACCTGCTGCTACAGGAGACCATCCGTGCGAGTGGTATAAGGCAAGTTCATAGTTGAGGGGTTCATGTTCTGTTCATTTAGCTCATGGTGCATCATTTGGGGCTCACCCATAGTCCCACCCCTTCTGCCCATTCATTTTCTTTTGAGTTGCATATCTCACAAAAACAGTAAGCCCTGAGTATCAGTGCAGGCCTCAGCATAGGCACAGAGCAGCATATAGATGCCAGCTTGGATTGGTAGTGATCCAGGGGCATCTTGGTACCTTCAGCCCAACACTCCCCTGTTGCCTTCTTGGCCTCTTTGAGGATTTTGGGTGATGTGTTGCTGTAGGTGACCCACAAAATGCAGGTGAGCTGACTTGACTGCAAGCTCCTCAGCCATAGCCTGGACCTTGTGCTGGTTCTGTTGTTGCAAGGCAGCTGCTTGTGTCTAGGCCTCGGCCATGCAAGCCATTAGGTAGGTACTAGTAATGCCATATTCATTTGGTAATGGTGAGCTTTCACAGCTTCTTGGTGAATCTCCATTTTTATTGGTTCATTTCATGCCTCCTCCAGTTACCCCTGGAAAGTGCCCATGTTGTTGGCCCGGTCAGACACGACTGTTGCAGGAAACAGAAGCATTGGGTTCCAGCTAACACAAGTTACTGAGGGCCGGTCCCCTGTTGGGATATGAAGTCCAATGGGTCTCAGAACCTTTACAAAGCAAAACAATCCCTTTTCAGCAGCCCTGTTTCTCTGTCTCTACTCAAAGCCAACTAGCAGGCTACTAACTCGCTACTTATACCCCAGGTGAGCAACTCCCTAAGGTTAACCCTTTCTTAGCCTTGCTGCAAAGTAGGGAATGAGCACCAGGGGGAAACCAATGGCAGTTCCACTCTTTGGGCTTTTACACCCGTTCCCCTGCGGTGCAATCAGATTATTATTTGGCTACATCTGAAACTAGCATTATTTTTTTTCATCAAGCCATACCCAATATTACTACTCATACTTCCCAAATCTGCCCCTAAATTTCCAACATGGCTGACACTCATAGCAGGGATCTGGGTAAGACAGAAGGCTGCACCGCAGAGACACCATTTTGCTTAGCTGCTAAATTGGCCTAAGGAATATTCTTACTGACACGCTCCCCCCAACCGTAAATATGCCAGACAGCTTGTGCTCTGCGTACATTATTTATCATGTGCTGCTTTAGAGTACCATGGTGCTCTTCCCTTCCACTTGCTATAAATATATATATATACAGCAACAGAGCTGGACCCAAGTGATTTAGCACCCGAAATACATGGTACACTTCTCTCCCTTTGGTATAATCACAAGTGTCCCATTTGTCTCTGTCCAGTTTGGACTAAAATGCAAAATAGGTCCTGGCATTCCAAGTACCCAGCGGCCCAAACAGCCCCCCCAGCCCAATAAATAGTGACTGTCTATGGCATCTTACAGCAGCCCCTCTGGCATTTGCCTGAACCCACAGATTGCCAGTCTGGGCCTGGGCCCTGGCATTCCAAGTACCCAGAGGCCCAAACAGCCCCCCCCCAGCCCAATAAATAGTGAGTGTCTATGGCATCTTACAGCAGCCCCTCTGGCATTTGCCTGAACCCACAGATTGCCAGTCTGGGCCTGGGTCCTGGCATTCCAATACCCAGAGGCCCAAACAGCCCCCCCAGCCCAATAAATAGTGACTGTCTATGGCATCTTACAGCAGCCCCTCTGGCATTTGCCGGAACCCACAGATTGCCAGTCTGGGCCTGGGTCCTGGCATTCCAATTACCCAGAGGCACAAACAGCCCCCCAGCCCAATAAATAGTGACTGTCTATGGCACCTTACAGCAGCCCCTCCGGCATTTGCCTGAACCCACAGATTGCCAGTCACTCACACACAGCCAGGCAATTATCTGCTACTGGATTCAGGCATGTATCCCGTATGGGAATAGGTTGCCCCTTAGCAGGTAGAGGTCTGTGGATAAAGGGGAGCGTGCATGCTGCCCTCTCCCAACAGATAGCCATAGGCCCCTATTATGACTGATTGTTTGCCTGGGGACAAATAATCCCAGCTTGCTGGTGGCCACATCAGGTTAAGGGAGTTGTTCACCTTTAAAACCAAAAAACCAAATGTTTGGTACTGACAGCCCCAAAGACAGGGACAGTATTGGCCATGTTACATTTCTTCCTGTATTACCTGGCCTCCCAACTTACACATGTTGTGGGTTGGTTTAATCCAGTGATCCCCAACCAGTGTCTCAGGGGCAACATGTTGCTCCCCAACCCCTTGGGTGTTGCTCTCAGTGCCCCCAAACCAGGGAGTTATTTTTGAATTCCTGACTTGGGGGCAAGTTTTGGTTGAATAAAAACAAGATTTCCTACCAAATAAAGCCCCTGTAAGTTGATGGTGTGCATAGAGGCCCCTAATAGCCAATCACAGCCCTTATTTGGCTCCTCCATGAACTTTTATGGTGCTTGTGTTGCTCCCCAAGTCTTTTTACATTTGACTGTGGCTCACGAGTAAGAAAGTTTGGGGACCCCTGGGTCAGGCTGGTTTCTGTGCATTGACCCATGCATTACTATTAAACATAAATTAGTAAAAAAAAAAATGTGCTAACAGATCAGTCTTTAAATTGGAGAGGGGGCAGTGGAGTTTATAAATAAGGTGAATAATTTGAAATTAACGTAAGTTTTTGTATAAGTTACATAAATGGCATAAGCATAGGGTCCAATGATGTTGCTGTGGGGCCCATAAAGCAGCCATAACCCTGCTGAAAAGTTCATGTAGGAAACTCTCATATAATTCCGTAAATGGATCCCAATATAAATTACTAATGCTATTCTATAATGACCAGTTCATATAAATAGTTAATTATTGTGCTAATGAGTTCATTGAGGGCAGTGGAATTTAATTCATTGGTGGTCAGTGGAGTTTGTCCCCTTCGTGGCCACTCAGGCTTCTCTGCATTGTCTTCTGCTTGATACGCAAGGTTCTTAGGTTTCCAGGCAGGTAACGGTATGTTTTTGTGTAAGTTACGTTAATTGCGTAAGTTGTACCGTAATTTATATGTGTATATGTGTGACTTTCGCAATGCGGCCGGACCCCCCTTTCACAAGGAGAATACCCCGGGCCCGGCACACCAGTACATCCTCCTGATGCTGATGGTGGCCCTGATTGGTATCTCCGAATAGAGCAGGCCCCCAGCATGCAATTCCCAGTTATGCCCAAATTGGAATCCTCAGCCCTGGAGAATGTGCCTAAGGTACCTGATAAAGAGAGTAGATTGTCTAGAATTTACTGTCTGCTCAGAGCTCATAATAAATGGGTTCTGGACATTCCTACACTGGATACGGAGGAGTGGGACGACATCACTGATACCTTCATACCATCTGTGATCAGTAGTACAGACGTTCTTATCCAATAAAAAATGATCCACAGACTGTACTGTACACTACATGGGGGTGACCCGTACCAATCTCATACCAATACATACTGGGACGAGATCGGCACATTCCTCCAAACCCATTTTGCCTTCCCCAACATGAAGTCCCCTGAAATATACCCGCTGGGGCACACTGATCATATAAATCCGCGCCAACACAAACGGAACTTCTTTCGCTTTCTGTTTTTTCTACCCAAGGAAAGCAATCACTCTTAACTGGAAATTACAAGAGCCCCCCATCACTCTGGAGAAAACCAGAGTGATTATATATATGTTGACTTACCAGAGCAGAGGCTGTCTGATAAACTTTATTTTTCTAAAATATAAGGGAGATGTAGTTGAACAGCAACTGGAGGGCCATAGTTCAATAGTATAATACATCTTCCTGACCCTCCAGCTGCTCCCAATATGTTGGAAATTTCCCTATTACTTCCCATAGCCCTGCTATTTAGTTTGTCCATAGTCTGTGCCAAGAGATACCATAAACACAGCCATGGCAGCATACGTATCGGCCTGGAATAGCACCATGCAGACGGAACAGGTGATAAATGATCCCAATCATCTTAACTCTGAAAATATAATTTCATTGGCAATTAATGTCAATGCTCTCAGCTCTGCAGGTGGGGGGGGCGGGGGGTGCTATAAAATCAGTAGGGTTTTGCTTTTAGACTGAAAGGGAAAGCCATAACAGCATGCAGGGCTGTCTTTAGTTGTGCCAGGGCTAGGGGCAAAGACTACTCAGGTCTGGGTTGGGAGTCTAAATAGGCCCTAGCATTCCCAGTACCCAGAGGCACAAACAGCCCCCCCAGCCCAATAAATAGTGAGTGTCTATGGCACCTTACAACAGCCCCTCTGGCATTTGCCTGAACCCACAGATTGCCAGTCTGGGCCTGGGTCCTGGCATTCCAAGTACCCAGAGGCCCAAACAGCCCCCCCAGCCCAATAAATAGTGACTGTCTATGGCATCTTACAGCAGCCCCTCTGGCATTTGCCTGAACCCACAGATTGCCAGTCTGGGCCTGGGTCGTGGCATTCCAAGTACCCAGAGGCCCAAACAGCCCCCCCAGCCCAATAAATAGTGACTATGGCATCTTACAGCAGCCCCTCTGGCATTTGCCTGAACCCACAGATTGCCAGTCTGGGCCTGGGTCCTGGCATTCCAAGTACCCAGAGGCCCAAACAGCCCCCCCCCAGCCCAATAAATAGTGACTGTCTATGGCACCTTACAGCAGCCCCTCTGGCATTTGCCTGAACCCACAGATTGCCAGTCTGGGCCTGGGTCCTGGCATTCCAAGTACCCAGAGGCCCAAACAGCCCCCCCCCAGCCCAATAAATAGTGACTGTCTATGGCACCTTACAGCAGCCCCTCTGGCATTTGCCTGAACCCACAGATTGCCAGTCTGGGCCTGGGTCCTGGCATTCCCAGTACCCAGAGGCCCAAACAGCCCCCCCAGCCCAATAAATAGTGACTGTCTATGGCACCTTACAGCAGCCCCTCTGGCATTTGCCTGAACCCACAGATTGCCAGTCCTGACCTGAAACCATGTATGTGGGTCCAAATTATATACTGTATAGTGGAACAGTCAGAACAGTAAGGCCTTTTAACTATTGCCATGCCCTACTGCCGCCATCTTGCCCTTGACCCTCTCTACCTACCCTACTGTCACGCTAATGACAGCTCTATCACGACATTTTGGGACAGACGGACAGACTGCTGCCGAGTGGTACACCCAGTGCCTTGTGTGCGAGGGCCTGTATACATACGTGTGCATGTGTTTATGGATTATGTGGTTATTCTCCGTTGCGGTTTCGATCAGCGGCCTCCCGGGACCAATGGAATCAGCTTACGCTGCTCAAACAAACAATGCGTTTGTGACAGGGTGAGGCCCTTTCTCGGGAATTGGATTAGGGAGAGCCAGCCCAGCAGAACTGCTCCAATTTAGCTTTATTGTGTGTTTATTTGCACAGGACTGGATTTCGTGGAAGTGCAACCGTTACACGCGAGGAGCCTGTCAGCGCAAACCTCTGCTACTGGCTGAACGCAGGGAACATGGGGCAAATAACACGTTGACTTCTTGGAATGCAGAAACAAAAATGGCTAAACCCTGACCTACCAACTTGGCTCCCCCAGTGATTCCAGTCACTTACCTGGGCTGGCACTGCTCTTTTTTTCAAAAAACGCCCCAGCCCAGGGCATGTGTGAGCCCTGTAAGGGAATCTGGAGTCATGCACCAACAGGGTAGGGCCCCCCTATAATCTATAATCCTTATCATTTACAGTAGGGGGTACATTATCCCTTATAATACATGAGTGATACTCAGAGTTCCCTGTATAACTCAGCCTGCAGCCTTGTGCCTTTATATGGGGGGCACAGAACCCCTCAGTGACTTCTAATATCCTTATCATTTACAGTAGGGGGTACAGTATCCCTTATAATACATGAGTGATACTCAGAGTTCCCTGTATAACTCAGCCTGCAGCCTTGTGCCTTTATATGGGCACAGAACCCCTCAGTGACTGCTAATATCCTTATCATTTACAGTAGGGGGTACATTATCCCTTATAATACATGAGTGATACTCAGAGTTCCCTGTATAACTCAGCCTGCAGCCTTGTGCTTTTATATGGCCACAGAATCCCTCAGTGACTTCTATCCTTATACTTAACAGCAGGGGGTACATTATCCCTGATATTCCTTGTATACAACCAGGTAACCATTTCTCTCTATAGGCACAGAGTGGAATCATTTTACCATTAAACAGGAGGGACAAAACAGCACATCCTGCAGATAAGGCAGATAATATCAATATTAAGTAGGTCAGGTCTGTTTCAGACAGAGACCATGGAGCTAAAAGATGAGTGGATAATGAGTCCGGCTGTGTCAGACAGTGGCTGGGAGCAGTGGTACAGGCGTTTAGCTGCAGTGCATGCTGGGAGGTTTGATGGGCTGATGGTTGGGTAGCACTGGAATGCTTTCCAGACCCTATACATGATGCAGTTGTACCATGGTCACCTTTGTCACGTGGCTTCCAAAGTGGCCCCCAGTGTCCCCCCCGGCTCCAGCTGCAATCCCGCTCTGCCTTTCTCCATCATAATCACATTAAATCAATGGCTGCATTCCGTATTGTCGTTTTCATTTTGTATTTGATTAAACAGATCACATATTGTCCATAGAAATGAAAAAAAAAATATAAGTACAACAAGAAAAAAAAACGGTTTAGAAACGTGATTTCCAACACTGCCAAACTCCGGGGTTAAGCCGGGTATATACATAATGATCTGCTCCTTTGGCAAGGTCACCCAGCAATCCAATGGGGGGGCAAATTAGCTGATCCAGTGATTTTGCCCCTGGGCTAACAATCAGATCTTTATGGGGCATACTCAGACTGCATCAATGGGCCAATGTATCCCACTCCCAAGGGCATAGCCAGCTCAATACACACATCAGATAGATCGGTAAATCAGTATATAGCTTTGCTTTAGGTCCCAAGGGGATGCAGCATGTTGTGCAATAAATCACATAAAATATACGACTCGAGTGCTGGTTATTTTTATAAAAAATGATATCTATAAGTACCCCCCCCATTTGTCATGGAACGTCTAATATCCTCATATTTTTCAACAGGGGTTACTTTATAATATTATAATATACAAGTTCCGGTGAGCAGAGATGACATAAATAAACACCAATTATAACTTATAACATCACTAAACACCGTTTATAACCCCATGAATATCCTGTAAATGACATCCATATAAATGGTGCTTGGTGACATCATCAGTTATAATTGGTGCATAGTGTGGCACAAATAGGTGTTTTATTAATGTACCCCCTGTTGTAAATGATGAGGATATTAGAAGTCACAGAGGCACTGAATAAAATAATATATGGTCATGAAACTCCTTGGTAACTTCTAATATCCTTTTACAATATTGGGTACATTATTCTCTCTATTATCTATCTATCTATCATCTATCTCTGTATCTATCTATCATCTATCTATCTATCTATCATCTATCTATGTCTGTCTATCTATCAGTCTGTCTATCTATCAATATGTCTATTAATCTATCAATCTATCTATCTATGTGTCTGTCTATCTATCAATGTATGTATCTATCTATCTATCATCTATTAATCTATCAATCTATCTATCATCTGTCTATCTATGTGTCTGTCTGTCTATCATCTATGTGTCTGTCTATCTATCTATCTATATATCTATTAATCTATCAGTCTATCTATGTGTCTGTCTATCTATCTCTGTATCTATCTATCATCTATCTATGTCTGTCTGTCTGTCTGTCTATCATCTATCTATCTCTGTATCTATCTATCTATCTATCTATCAATCAATCAATATATCTATCATCTGTCTATCTATCTATCTATGTCTGTCTGTCTATCAATCTGTCTGTCTATCATCTATCTATCTATCTATCTATCTATCATATGTCTATCTATGTGTCTGTCTGTCTATCATCTATGTGTCTGTCTATCTATCAATCTGTCTGTCTATCTATCTATCTATCTATCAATCATCTATCTATCTATCTATCTATCTATCTAGTGCAGGGGTGGGCAAACTACGGCCCGCGGGCCACATCCGGCCCCTTGGCCTTTTTAATCCGGCCCGCCGACGACGCCAAGTCTCATCATGTGAGACTTGGTGTCATTGGCGGGCCAAAATTAAAGAGACGAAGGGGGCATAACGCTGGCCTGGCCCTGCCCCGGTCCGGGGGTAAGTAAATGTGGCCCGTGAGCCAAGAAGTTTGCCCACCCCTGATCTAGTGGTTGGGCACATACTATATTTGTAGTTGTTGGGCATACACAGGCTAAAAGCTGCCATCTTGGTCTGGAGGGGTCATCCACCTTTTCTTCTTGCCTTTGCTGGTCGATGATGTGCAGGGTGGGGTCTAAGAAGGGGCGGAGTCATTACTCTAATTAATGGTAAATTTGTAATACTGGCAGAGTAGTTAAGGTCCCCATACATGGGCCGATTGTAGCTGCCGATATGGGTCCCTTAGACTGATTCAGCAGCTTATTGGCCCGTGTATGGGCACTACCGACGGGCCTGCCCGACCCACATCTGGCCAAGCAGGTGGATCCTAGCGTGTATGGCCACCTTAAATCATACACTGGATATAATCTGACCCGGACTGTCCCTGTGTTATGAGGAGAGAGCAGCTATTCCAGTTTAGATATCTGCCACCTTGACATGGTGTTCACAGGGCATGATGGGAAGGATATTTACATATTTCTAGTAGCCTCATGGCATTGGCACTACTTATTACCAAATAAGCCCCCAACTATGGAGCATTCTGGATAACAGATCCTGTACCTGTAGCACTAATTCTAAGCTCATAATGGAGTCTCTGCCCACGTCCTGCTATGGCTGCATACGCCCCTCCAGAAAATCTCTTTGTTAGCGGCTCCATGTCCTATAAAATATATCGGTAATGAGTAGTGCGTTGCTGCTTTGTAGCTACAAAGGTCTCTGCATAATATCTCCCTGCAAATGTAACCGTGTCCCACCTTCCTACCCATCGAGGGAAAAACTGCCGAGCCAGCGAAAACAAACCCCCACCACAATCAGGGATGCGATAAGGAAAAGAGACACAGGAAGGATCGAGCCTGCTTTGAGTTGGGTTTTATCTCGGTGCTGTATTCCTGTTCCATCCCTCCATTGTTCTAACCTTTTCTTTGTCTGTCACTGTTCTGTTTCTCCCCTCGCTGTCAGTAATTCAGCAGCCTGGCACACCGCTGGCCGGACGGAACATTTCATCCAGGCCCTTTATGTTCAGAAGCCGACATTGCAATACAGCATGTTGCGCACTTAGGGAAAGGTTAGCGAGGGAAAATGCTGGCTATTACTGAGAATAATGGGCCATAAACGTGTCTCCTGCAATGCACCGGCGTCTGATATGTATTTGCTATTAGCTGTAGGCAGTTCCTATGCAACGGCTCTGAGGCTTAAATGCCCTGATGAGGAGGGAAATCAAATGTGATGGTGACAAGCGGCTTTTCACTTTCGTACAGATCTGTACAAGTTGCCTGGACACCAGGGATTTCGTTTGGCCGCCAGTGGTGGCTGTGAGACAATAAAGGTGGCCATATACAGGCCGATTGCAGCTGCCAATATGGGTCCCTTGGACCAATTTGGCAGCTTATTGGCCCGTGTAGGGGCAGAAACGAGGGGCCAGATATCGATCGGCAGGTTAAAAGATTTAGTCGGATCGGGGACGGCATCGACTTGTTGATGCGGTCCCCAAACCGACTGCCCCATTGCCGCCATTAGGGCCAAACAATCTAATTAGCCTACATGTTCCCCGATATTGCCCACCCGTAGGTGGGGATATCGGGAGAAGATCCACTCGCTTGGCAACCTTGCCAAGCGAGTCATGTGTATGGGCACCTTAAGGCTACCACCTGTTTGTTTCTCCTGTCTCACTGCAGAGATTACAGAAGTAGGACAGAGCTATGGGAACTAGGGAGAGGCTATTTGGGTGCCTGCAGGACAAGGAAGGGAGTTTGGCCAAGGGTAGAACTGCCGGACTAAATTAAGAATCAGTCAGTGTAAACTGGAGCACAAGGGCACAGCAGGGAACAAAGGAGCTCTCTCCAAACTATTTACCTCCTCTTTTGTCTCTCTATCCTGCCCTCAATATCATCTCTTAACCTACCGCTCCATTTTAGAGCAGCCACACTTGAATGTGAGTTTGTAGATGAGCCCTAATATTGTTTTGCTGGGGCAGCAATGGGAAAAGGGCGAAGAAAAACGTTGAGTCTAAAACACCATTAAAAAAGACCATGAAAAAGTTATTAGAGAAGAAGTAGAAGAAGTAGAACAATTATTTACCTCTTCTGACTCTTTCCAGCTTTTAAAAAGGGGGCCACTGACCCCGGCAACCAAAAAACTATTGCTCTGTGAGGCTACCAATTTAATGTTATTGTTACTTTTTATGCTTTATCTTTCTATTTAAGCCCTCCTCTATTTATATTCCTGTCTCTCTTTCAAAATTTGGACCCTAGCAACCTGATAGCTCCTGAAATTCAGAGCTGCTAAACTAAAAGCATCAACAACTCCAAGAAAGCAGAAGAAGAGCATGGGGTAAGGGATAGATTGATGGTTAACAGACAAAAGGAGTATAAGCAGGTAGGGTTGCCACCTTTTATTCTTTAGAATACCGGCCTTTGGTTTTGGAAGTTGGGTAATGATGTCACTTGGGGGCGGCCAATGATGTCATGGGGTGGGGGGAAATGGGTGGGCTAGATGGGAGAATGGGCATATTTGGTGGGGAAGTGGGTGTGCGGGGTGGGAAAATGGACAGGTGGGGCAGGGAAATGAGCAGGGGAGATGCTGTCTTTATTTAAAAGGCTGATTGGCCACAAAGGAAGGGAAGGGTTCATAGATAGGGTTGCCAGCCTTACACATTTACAAGTATATTTGCCAGTATATTGCCAGTAAATTTGTAATACTGACACTGGCCCTGGCTGGCTGGCTGGTTGGCAAACCTAATAGCAGTAGCATAGCTGAAGCGGAAGGAATGGGAGAAAGAGCAGAAGCTGAAGAAGAGGATATGAAGGATGAAGGAACAGACAAAATCTGAATGGAGATCAAGGGGAAAAAAAGGAGACAAGAAAAACCAGAACAATAAAAAGATTCAAAAAGGAGAGGAAGGAAAAAAGGTCTAAGAACAAGAATAAGACATAAAGGGGAGGGAAGGAGAGAGACACAAGGAAATGGCTAGAGATGAGAAGACACAGAAGGAAACAGAGAAAGAAAGACAAAAGGAAGGGAACAAATGAAACCTCCATCTTAGAGCTGCCATTCACAGTACCCTGCCTTCAGCCTTTTATATATCATTATTGTAAATATGTTTGGTTTGCTTAACAGTGTTGTGTTGGTCGGTGAGTGGATCCCCAAGTGAATAATGAGCAGCACAGGGGCTCATGGTATAGCGATACAGTATGTACGGCAAATAGGGACTCCAGCGAGCAGAAGGCAGAGAGTAGCAGGCAGCGAGTAGCAGGCAGAGAGTAGCAGGCAGCGAGTAGCAGGCAGCGAGTAGCAGGCAGAGAGTAGCAGGCAGAGAGCAGAAGGCAGCGAGTAGCAGGCAGCGAGTAGCAGCAGTGTTGCCCCCCCATGTGGTTCTATGTAGTTCTGTCAAAGCCATGGTTTTATTCCCGAACATCTCACTGCCCTATAGGAATATTTCCCTATCCACTCAACCTTCGTTCCACATAATATTTATCTCAGGATATAATAATAAAGACAGAGTAATATTTACATGTGTATAGTACATATACTTAACAGAAAAACTGAATGTTCTAGAGAGAATAATCAGGGCATATCCACATTCATTAAAGGAGCATTCATCATTAATAACCAGTCTCAATTATTTACACAGCATTGCATACTATCTGCCTACACTTGAATTTCAGCTACGGTTGGGGGTCAGTATGGTATGGTTGCCACCTGACTGGTATTTTACCGTAAAAATGTTGCCAATGTTATTAATAGGGAAGATAATATAGAAAGGCTGGAATTATTTCCAAAGCTGGCAACCCTTGTTCTACTATTGACAACAAGAACCAAATAAAAACGTGAACTGCTTCAGGCTAAACCACCTTGATACCGAAGAGCTCCTGGTTGGCCCGTGTATCAGTGAGCCCACCGTTCTATGGACATTCCCTACCATTCCCACAATGCTCCTCTCTTTGCTTTTGGAACCCCCCTATGTCCACTCTGCTGCTGATGGATCTATACTGGTAGAGAAGGAAGAAATAAAGGAATCACTGGGCAGAATAAGGTGGAAAATCTCTGCCTACCCTACTTTTGCTTGATTCTCTGGGATTTGGATCCTCTTGCATAATGTTCCCACCTTCCCAAGTCTTTGGACTTGATTGTGCCATCAAAAATCTTTGTGCCCCATACAACTAAATGGTCACATCCCTTCCCCCATGACCAGCACAGCAGACCCATTGCAGGTTAAAGACCAGATATAACTATATCACCATAGCAATATTAAGCCATATGCAGTAGTATAACATAGTAGCCCCCACTGGCCATAACTTACTGGGGGTCCAATGAATGATTGGCTCTTGTGCTGACATAGCATCTGTAATACCCTATTCTCTTATAGTAAGCAGATTTCTCCAAGGGAAGTGCATATTGGCCCTTTAAGATTAATTTAGCTGGAAATAATTTAGTCTGATAATCTTGCGGTTCCCCGTGTTCTTATAATGTTCAGGCAAGTCCTAGCGCATCAGCTGGACATCTACAGAAAATACAATACAAATTGAAAAGTGTACAGTGATAATTACCTTGGAGGGAAGCGCAGGGGATCTGGAATAGGAACAAAATGAATACAAACAACATTTTATACAAAAATAATATAACCCTTTATTTGACGGCCTTCTACTATGCCATGTCCTACCTATATCAGTGGCAATGGCATTGGTAAAGAACAGATACAAAGCATTTTAGGGTCTTGACTGACACATAGCTTCAATGTATGGGTTCAAAACACATGGGGGTCCCAATATTGTTTTGCTGGAGGACTCCTGATCATATTTGAAACCCCCCGAGACAAGCTGTGTTCTAAGCAAGTATCTTTACAACATAATGGCACCAATAAAATCTTGATTCCTGACCCATTTGCTCTGCATTTAGTATTCTGCCTTCATTCCATCCCATTTACTATCCCGTCACTCATCGTACAGGGGACCTAAATATCCGCCCCATGGGATCTGCCCGAGAGACTGAGCTCTGCGCGCTGCACTGCTTTACATTTATCTTACTTCAAAGGGTTCCATGCCAACATGACTGGCAATCTCACTGAGTGCTCCTAATACTAACAAACAAGGCCTGCCCCGAGAAGTATGTTCGGATTATCCGTTGGTGGCTTTATTGGTACTAATAGGAAACTGCTCCGCTTCACATAGTGGTTTATTTGTGCATTGGATTTAAAGGCACTTACTGACTGTGGCTAATATTACAGATGGCAATGTGATTGGCAACTCGCACCACCCATGAAAAGTTGAGGGGCTACTGGTTGGCAATCCCTAAGGTATATAAAAAATAATGTTTATCTTTTTCTTAGTTATGAGGCACCTGTAGAGCTTGGGCCTAGGGTTGCCGGCCCAGTTGGTAAGTCTCCAGCTAGGCTGGGGCTGGAATTACAAATCTACCAGCACTAAAGCAGTAAATTTGTAATAACCTATTAATCCCTCCCTTCCCTGACTCTCTAAGCTTGTGTATTTCCCCTTATAAGGACAGTTTTGCCTTTGCCCTATCCATTTCCAGCCCATCCATTTCCCTACCCTCTCCACCTCCCTCACCTGAAGAGCCGTATTACATTACCAACAAGGTGTCAACCCTACTTGCACCCCAGACCAAGTGCCCTCTCTGCCCCTACCCTAAAATACTGCAAGCTGCTTATTTGTAAGAATAGTGTCTGGATATCTAAGTAATACCCCATAGATCTCCTTATTTAGGTGAGACGGTTCTGCTATGCATATCCAAAATGGGACAGGGCAATTAGGGCAGACTGGTACATGCCTGGGTATAACCCTGTAGCCACTTTGCCCCTCTGGTGTAGACAACATTAGGGAGACTGATGCCATTGAGCCGTACGGAATAGAGCCAGCATGAACTATTGGAGTGAATGTTTCAGGACTGGATTCATTTGGGTGCTATTTATAATTAAACATATATATTATTCATACAGGCACTGCAGAGATCACATTCATAGAAAATCATTTGGCGGATGATAGATCTCATTTCCGAATGGGAAGCCAACCCCCTCCGAGCTCTCTTCTCTGCGTATCTGTGTTATTTCGACTCTAAACCTAGTTATGACCCTAATGCCACCTTACATAAAGCCAGCCTGGAATCCAAGCCTTAGTGGCTCTGAATCTATGACCCCCCTATCCATTCAAGTGATGTGGCCCCCAGTCCCCATGTTCCCTCTCTCTCTAAGGGTTTTTCTTTACACATAGGATGCAGCAAGTAATCGATTTTGCTCTGTTGTTGCACATTTCTTGGGTTTGTGTTTTCTTCATTAGATGGAGAGGAAAGGCTGAATACACTGGTGTAATTGCACTGAGCCCAAACAATATTATGTGCTTTGGCATTTGTGACCCACGGAGCTGGAAGCTTCTCCCCCAACCTTCCTTATACTGTATATCTCTTATTATAAACTACTTGTGCCTGGAATGACTGCCTTGCCTTGGTGAAGGTACAATAAATCCACAAATGTTATGTTGCCCTGCTATTGTTTTGCATATCTCTCTTCTCCACCGTTGTGATACTATAATTCACAGCATCCCACAGGGCCACTATCACTGGTCTCTGACCTTCAAGCTTAAAAGCCTCTATATTTTCTGTCACTGCCCCACTGCACTTATTCAGCCAAACAGGGCCACCATCAGAAACCTATACAAATCAATAGTCGTAATGCAACGATGTGTGGAGCCATGGAATACCTGTGGGGCTTTGTGGACAGCCCTTCTGATAATAAAACGCATTGTACCCACCTTTACATATAATTCAACCTGGTAAACAGCCTCTAAAGTCATCAAAAATGACATGGCGACTGTTATCTAGTGTTGTATTCGGCCCACAGGACATCAGCAGGCAGAACTATAAAAATGGCGGAGTCATTAGAATGGCATTTAAAGGAAAATGTGCATTTTTGTACAAATTCCCTCGTCTTCTGCCTCCAAAGAGAGTCGGGTCCTAAAAAATAGCACAAATAAAAGCCAGCCAAGCTGTACACAAATACTGCTGTACTGTAAAGCTGTGCTATATGTACGTGAACTATAGAATTGGCACCAAATGCCACCCAAATGCATGTTGGCTTCCAGATCACTGTCTGGTTAATGAGGGTCACTGGTTTGAATGTCACTGAAGGGACTGCTGGGAGCTTTCCTGAGATAAACCATGAGGGTAATTTACAAACATAGGAACTACAGGAGTACAGGCTGAAGTACAGAGAAGGAGAATGAAGTTAACTAAGGAGACCCATGGGGATAAGAATGAATTTATTTTTCACGCTAAACACCTTGCTGGGTTTTTGGTTGCTTTCCCTGGATCAATATAGAACCCTTTGACAGTCCCAACTTGTCCGATCACATTATTTTTTTTTAATTTTTGTCAAATTACTGTTACATTGCACTCAACCAATGCCTTTTCCCCAGAGCCTCAAAGGTTCCTCTTTGGAGGACTTCATTGTCCTGACCTCCTTTTCTCTGCAACCCTCTTGAGCTATGGTGAGACTGAAACCATGGTGCATTCGGGGACAGTTTCCCTCAAAGCTGTGGAAAAGATAAAACCCTCTATAGCATCTTGTAGATTTGTATTTGTTCTGCCCAGCCTATGGTTAAGCTACAACATAGCATTGCTACTGCTGCAACAATTTCCTATTAATTACGCTCATTAACATTATGCTGCATCTGTCGACATCCCAATCTGTTCTGCACACAATGATGGACATTCTAACTTTCGCTTTACTCCACTGACAAAAGGTAACAAATATGACAATTATCCCCAGAACATAAGCCCAGGAGACCATGTTGTTTTTGAGCAACCTAATCTGGGCCCAATATGGATCTGATTTATTACAGTTTGGGATTTTATGCACCTGCGCAGGAGTTTATATACCAACATTCCCCAGGGATCCGTGGGGCAGGTGCACTTCACACGCAAAAAACCTGGCACCTGACTTTGATGAATAAAGTGGATTTTAACACAAAAAAGCATGAAAGCTGAAGCAGATGTTAACGATATTTTTCTGCTTGCGTTAGATTTGGAGAAGGAAATGTTAGACACATTTAGCTTGGTGAAGAGAGAGATGTGAGAGAAAGATCGGAGCTGGGCGGAGGATAGATTGTAGATGGGGAGGCAGAAGGCATACACTAAGGAGAGAATGGAGACAGGAGGTGGGGACGGAGAATTGAGGAGAGAGAACAGAACTGGTAGGAGGGAGAAGAGACAAGAGCTGTAGAGAAGGAAGGAGAAGACAATAAAGGAAACAGTAGATAGGAAGGGAAAGGGAGATAGAAGCTGAGGGTAAGAGAAAGTGCTGAATGTGCCGGGGCAAGAGCTGGGAGAAGGGAGACAGAAGCTCAGGGAAATAAGGCAGCCAAGAGGTAAGTAGAAAACAGGGAAGTAAAACCTTAGGAGGGTAAAATAAATAGTAGCTGAGGGGTAGAGCAAGATTGGAGCTGAGCATAGAGAAAGGTCATAGCAATAGGAGAGCTGAGGATGATGAAAACAAACAGGACATGGGAAAGCAGAAGACAGATAGGGCGGAGGATGTACAGAGGATGGAGAAGGCAGCCTGGAACTGGGAAAAGAGAATAGAGAGAGAATGAAGATTTAAGAGGAGACAGAGGCTTTGAGCTGCGGGGGAGGAGTATAACAGGTGCTAGGAGGGATAAAGAGAGGTATAAGTTAGAGGTTATAAGTTGTGCATCTTTATCTTTGCTCTGAAGTGACTGATCACACTGAGTATGTATAGGTACTGAGTATGTGTTCTTCTGGTTTTGTTTAAAGGGTTAATGCCACTAAATTTACTTTTATAGATGGATCTCTATTTTTAAAATGGAAAGGGAGAAGGAAGATGAGGAGAAGGGGAGAGAGAATGTATACAAGTACTGGTAAGAGAAGAA
The DNA here is from genome assembly GCF_000004195.4 of Xenopus tropicalis. Lineage (NCBI taxonomy): Eukaryota > Metazoa > Chordata > Amphibia > Anura > Pipidae > Xenopus > Xenopus tropicalis. Next base: position 43,703,932 of record NC_030686.2, on the reverse strand, counting down.
GAGAAGTAAGAAAAGAACTAGTGACTGAAAGAAAAGAGAAGGAAGACAGAAGCCGGGAAAGAAGAAGGAATACAGAAACTGGGGAGAAAAAAACAAGAGTTGGAGAAGGAAAACAGAAGCTGGAGAAGAACCAAGATGGAAGTTGGGGAGTAAAAACAGAAGCTGAGAAAGAAGAAGGAAGACAGAAGTTGGGGAGGAAAAACAGAGACAGGAGTTGGAGCAGGAAGACAGGAGCTGGGGAGAAAAAACAAGAGTTGGAGAAGGAAGACAGGAGCTGGGGAGAAAAAACAAGAGCTGGAGCAGGAAGACAGAAGCTGGGGAGAAAAAACAAGAGTTGGAGAAGGAAGACAGAAGCTGAAGAAAAAACAAGACAGAAGCTGGGGAGGAAAAACAGAAACAAGAGTTGGAGAAGGAAAACAGAGGCTGAGGAGAAAAACAGAATCAGGAGTTGGAGACAGAAGACAGAAGCTGGAAAATAAGAAAGAAGACATGAGCTGGGGAGGAAAAACAGAAACAAGAGTTGGAGAAGGAAGACAGAAGGTGTGAAAGAAGAAGGAATATAGGAGTTGGGGAAAAAAGAGAAATAGGAGTTGGAGAAGGAAGACAGAAGCTGGGGAGAAAAATAGAACCAAGAGTTGAAGAAGGAAGACAGAAGCTGGAGAAGGAGGAAAAAGGGAGCTGGGGAGGAAAAACAGAAACAGGAGTTGGTGAAGGAAGACAGAAGCTAAGGGAGAAGAAAAGGAATTGGAGAGAAAGAGGGAAGATAGGCTGTGGAGGAGAGAGCAGTTGAGGTGAAAGCAGGATGACAGAAACTGGGGAAGAATAAGGAGTCTTCCTAAGGAGAAAGAGGGGAAAGAGAGATAGAGAAGAGATAGGCTGGGTAGGAATGAACAGTTGAGGCAGAAGGAGGAAGACAGAAGCTGGGGAAGAAGGAGGAAGACAGGAGCTGAAGAGAAAGAGGGGAGATAGGCTGGGGAGGAGAGAGCAGTTGAGGAGGGAGGACTAAGATGGCAGCATAGAGGAAGTATCAGGAGAGGAAAGTAATGGGATGGGTGCAGAGAATCAATAGATTCAATGGAATTTTGTCACATGGGAAGGAAGGCCATGTTTCAGTATGATACCCATCTGTTACTATACATTTATAAAAACACTTTTGTACACTTAACACTTCTTAAAAAGCACATGCAAACCTTAGCCCGAGGCATGTGCCTTCCCACAGCGCTTTCTCTGTTCCTATGTCTGCCATCCCCCTCCTTTTCTGGTCAGCTCCAAGGGATGCACGGCAGAATTCCGTTTGCTGGGAGGGGTAACTATAGAAACAAGATTCTGTTATGAAATATCAGACAGCAAAAGTCTCGGTGTCGCTCGGCTTCAAGCCTTCGAACGGGCAGGCAGCTTGTGCTGGAGGCAAAAGGACAGGGGTAACAAGTGAAATGCTGACTGAATGCTACCAGTGAGAAGGTCTCTTCTACAAACCACTCTCACACAGGCACCTGTCCACTTAATCCAGGTGACATTGTGTGGGGTTTGTGGCCATGGGTCACAGAACCACTGTGGTGGTGTTGGGGGGGAGGGGATGGTGGATCACCAGAAAACCAGCAAGGGGCTCCACACAATAAAGGAAAAATGACCCAGTACTGTAAATGGCACTTTATCACCAAAGTGCTAAAAGCTATAACAGCCCCTATCCTTCTGGGAAGGCTTTCTACTAGATGTTGGTGGCATTTGCCTCCATTCAGCAACACAAGTATTAATAAGGCATTTGGGATCAGCCCTGGCCCACAGCTGGGGTTCCAAATCACCTCAGAGGCGTTCAACTGGTTTGGATCAAGGTTTTATACGGGTCAGTGACATTCTTCCATTCCTATGTCAGGAAACCCATTCTATATAGTCTTGATTTTGGCATAGGGGAATTATAGTGCTGAAACAAACTGAGGAAACACTAAGATGTCATTGTACACACTATACCATTCAGGTTTTGCCAGGACCAAAGGCCTTAGCTCAGACCACTAAAACCAGTCCTAACCATTATTCCTTCACCACCAAACTTTACAGAAGCATTGCACATTCACATAGGGAATGTTCTTCTGGCTTCCACCAAGGCTCATCCATCAGACTACCAGATGCTGGAGTGTGGCTTTCCATCCCAGATGTTATGTTTGCCTTCCTAGTCTGGTCAACCCCCTGTTTTGGCCTGCTTAGCCCTTAATTAGACCTGCTTAACCCAAAATTAGACCTCCAACCCCAAATGCAAGCCATGAGGATCTCCATCTTGCCCTACTGCCATCACCTTGCCCTACTATACCTACTGTCCCTGACATTTTCACCCATAACTGCTCTGGGCAAGTCCCCTTTTTGTTCAGGACTCTGGGTAGTTAGAACTATTTGAACCCGTTACGTCAACTCCTGTTTAATAAAGATCTTTATAGGCAATGTGTTTTAGCTAGACACTAAGGTCTGTGGAAAAGGAAAAGAGCTTATCCAGTTGTCAGATAAATTACATGACAGAAGGAATCTCAGAAGCCCAAAAATGTCTCTAATAAAAGTTGATATATTCAGAGTGAACACGTGCACAATAGTGAGGAATGATCCCACACATAAACTAAAGAGCCGAAGCCTCCAGGGATCTGAAACTGGAGGATTTTTTTGGCCACCTCATGAAAAACATTGAACATGCCCTGTTATTTCCTGCCATGCCCCATTATGCCCAGACACACACCTAGATCCACCCCATTATACCCCAGACACACCGCTAGATCCACCCCATTACACCCCTAGATCCACCCCATTACGCCCAGACACACCCCTAGATCCACCCCATTACGCCCAGACACACCCCTAGATCCACCCCATTACATGCCCAGACACACCCCTAGATCCACTCCATTACACCCAGACATGCCCCTAGATCCACTCCATTACACCCAGACACACCCGTAGATCCACTCCATTACACCCAGACACACCCCTAGATCCACTCCATAACACCCAGACACACCCCAGGACCCACCCCATTATGCCCAGACACACCCCAGGACCCACTCCATTATGCCCAGACACATCCCAGGATCCACTCCATTACACCCAGACATGCCCCTGGATCCATTCCACCAGGAGTTTAACTAGGTGTGACTCTGGCTTGTTGGAGCTTCTGGGGGTAATCATTTCTTCACCAGTTGCTTGGGTTCATGCAAAAACACCTTGGACCAATAAAGTCAAGTATTATAAAGAGATAATAACATATTCCTCCACACTTTCTCCCAGATCCATCATAGAAGTGTTATGTCCAAAAGGCAGGGGGCAGCGTTGTATCCCAGGGCAGAGATCTATTCATTGCCGAGATGTTTCCAGGGCAGGTGGCAAATAAAGAAAAGTCAGTTCTGAAGCTTCATTTAGGATATTCATGTCAGATATGTCATATTTGAGTCAAGGTCCATGCAATGTGGCAGAAAAGTCAGTGGCAGTATCCAGGCACATGTTATAGGAAGACGTTGTTGGGCCACAATGCAAAATCTTTCTTCCCAAACCTCTAGGAACATGTATGCGAAATATAATATATATGTATTTCCCCCTACTAGGCCCTTTACACCCTAAGTGGAACCAAGAGTCCTGCATGGAACTAATTTTTGAAACCCAACTCGGACCCACAACCCACATTTCTACCCGCTTTGACCCAGTACCCAACCCCACATTTCTACCCGCTTTGACCCAGTACCCAACCCCACTAGCAACTGCCCTATCCACAACCCGATCCGCTGACACCTATTAAACAGCAAAAGCTCACAAGGAGTGGGCGGAGTAGAAAAAACATTTTGAAAACCCGCAGACCCAAATCCAGAAATCCTACCCATAACCTGCAGGGTACCTGCCTTTCTTTCTATGGGTTTGTGTGGGTACTCAACCCGCTAAAGGACTCTAGTTGCAGGTTCTGCTCGCTCTGTGGGTTACCCCTCCCAGCAACTTATCCCAAACAATGAATACACCTTTGGCTCCAGGACCATAAAACAGTACCTGTACTTGATCCCAACTAAGATATAATTACCCCTTATTAGGGCAGAACAGCCCTATTGGGTTTATTTAATGGTTAAATGATTCTCTTTCCTCTGTAATAATAAAACAGTACCTGTACTTGATCCCAACTAAGATATAATTACCCCTTATTGGGGCAGAACAGCCCTATTGGGTTTATTTAATGGTTAAATGATTCTCTTTCCTCTGTAATAATAAAACAGTACCTGTACTTGATCCCAACTAAGATATAATTACCCCTTATTGGGGCAGAACAGCCCTATTGGGTTTATTTAATGGTTAAATGATTCCCTTTTCTCTGTAATAATAAAACAGTACCTGTACTTGATCCCAACTAAGATATAATTACCCCTTATTGGGGCAGAACAGCCCTATTGGGTTTATTTCATGGTTAAAGGATTCCCTTTTCTCTGTAATAATAAAACAGTACCTGTACTTGATCCCAACTAAGATATAATTACCCCTTATTGGGGCAGAACAGCCCTATTGGGTTTATTTCATGGTTAAAGGATTCCCTTTTCTCTGTAATAATAAAACAGTACCTGTACTTGATCCCAACTAAGATATAATTACCCCTTATTGGGGGCAGAACAGCCCTATTGGGTTTATTTCATGGTTAAAGGATTCCCTTTTCTCTGTAATAATAAAACAGTACCTGTACTTGATCCCAACTAAGATATAATTACCCCTTATTGGGGCAGAACAGCCCTATTGGGTTTATTTGATGGTTAAATGATTCCCTTTTCTCTGTAATAATAAAACAGTACCTGTACTTGATCCCAACTAAGATATAATTACCCCTTATTGGGGCAGAACAATCCTATTGGGTTTATTTAATGGTTAAATGATTCCCTTTTCTCTGTAATAATAAAACAGTACCTGTACTTGATCCCAACTAAGATATAATTACCCCTTATTGGGGCAGAACAGCCCTATTGGGTTTATTTAATGGTTAAATGATTCCCTTTTCTCTGTAATAATAAAACAGTACCTGTACTTGATCCCAACTAAGATATAAATAATCCTCATTGGATGCAATACAATACAGTTGGGTTTAATTAATGTTTTATTGATTTTTTAGTAGACTTAAGGTATGGAGATCCAAATTACAGAAAGATCCCTTATGCGGAATACCCTTGGCCCCGAGCATTCTGGATAACGGGTCCTATACCTGTACCACTAAACAGGTGAAGATATAAAGGCAAGTTACAATGATCAGTAGTAGAGATGAAAGCAATTTACATGTTCTTACCAACCCAGAGGCAAAGATGCATCCAACAGATACCTGCCTTCCATGGGAAGGGTTTGAGCCAGCGGGAGACAATAGAGTAACACAGTCAGTAAGCCAAGGCAGCCCATAAACTTGTCTTTTACCTGAGAAAATATTGGGGCAAGTGACCTGGAAACAAACAAGGCAAAACCTGCAGCAACAGCAAAACGGCCCATGGGAAACCGTGACAGAACATGGAATGGAAAGTTGGATAAGAATTGTATGTAGGGCTCTGGGGCCTTGAGTTTAGCCAGTGTTGGACTGGGGGATCCGGGGCCCAATGGACCTGCCCCTGGTTGCATGCTACTGTCGCAGGGGGCTGCAGGGACCATCAGGTTCCCAGCCTGTATGGGACACAAATGCCTAAATATACTTTGCTTTAAACATCTTAGGATATGTTCTACACACTCTCTTCACCAAGAAGATTGATTGTTTTCGACTATTCATATTTTTGTGATTTATTTTATGTTTCTATATGAGAAACCTGCCTGCAGGTGAGCTGCCTAAAACCAACCCCTGCCCAAAGACACTGTTCAGCCATGCAGGAGGAGCTTGGCAGAGTGTTGGCAGGAAGGACACGGCACTGTTTTGCCACTAATACCCCTTTTAATGCGGTGGAGATAAAAATAATGACCTGACGCAAAGATCTGTGCAGCCTCCGGTTGTTCCCAAAAACAGTGCTTTTTCTTACAGTTGATGTTTTCGTAGGTTGTTCCCAAACAGCCCCAGGCAAGAGAACACCCTCTGTGTGCCAGATGTGGCCTCAGACTTGCTCACACGCCTGCAGAGGCCTTTGTCACATGTAAACCCTTTCACTGCCACTCAAGTATGGAGCCTATTAGTGTATTTAACCTCCTCCACCTATAGCTGCAAAGTGATATCATAGACAGGTGCCACACAGGAGCAAAGGTATAATAAGTTGTATATATATATACTGTGGCATAGTAGCAGTGGGATAATAGCCTCTGGGAAGGGACTGGGGCTGTGGAATAGCAGGTATAGTAGGGAGAGATGGTGCCTATAGTAGCAGTGGGGGGATAATAGCCTCTGGGAAGGGACTGGGGCTGTGGAATAGCAGGTATAGTAGGGAGAGATGGTGCCTATAGTAGCAGTGGGATAATAACCTCTGGGAAGGGACTGGGGCTGTGGGATAGCAGGTATAGTAGGGAGAGATGGTGCCTATAGTAGCAGTGGGGGGATAATAGCCTCTGGGAAGGGACTGGGGCTGTGGGATAGCAGGTATAGTAGGGAGAGATGGTGCCTATAGTAGCAGTGGGGGGATAATAGCCTCTGGGAAGGGACTGGGGCTGTGGGATAGCAGGTATAGTAGGGAGAGATGGTGCCTATAGTAGCAGTGGGGGGATAATAGCCTCTGGGAAGGGACTGGGGCTGTGGGATAGCAGGTATAGTAGGGAGAGATGGTGCCTATAGTAGCAGTGGGGGGATAATAGCCTCTGAAATACCAGCTCAGTATGACAAGATGGACACATTAACACTTCATCAGCGTTTTCCAAACTGCACCTGAGGCAGCTGTTGAACTACATCTCCCCGCACTCGCCGACACCGTGAGTATAAATATACGTATGTGTATAACGAGGCCCCATAAAGTCTGTTTTGCCTGGGGCCCCAACAGCGCTAAATTTGGCCCTGCCATTTCCCTCCCCTGAACCCTGTGTGAAACATGAGCAACGCGAGGAGAAGTCAAATAAATAGCAGTTACCTTTGTAACATCTGCTCTCACTCTTGGCAAATCTGCTTCCAATTTACATTCCAGACTGCAGATTCTGATCGGAATATTGTGCGAACAGCAGCCAAGGGCTGGGGTTCATTTACTCGGCTTCTCCTAGGAACAGGCCAAGTCACGCGATGTGTTTAGTGGGGTTCCCTCCCCTGATCAGCCAGGAAACTTCGGCCTCCCAAATTTAGCCACAGAGGCCTCCTGCCTCCCCGCCTCCCCCGCTGATTGCTGGATTCGAAAACACAAACCCACACTGGGCCGACCTACCTGATATTCAAAGTCATGCAACTCAAATACCAACAAAGGGATTGTTTTTTTTTCCCCTCTCTATTACGTGTTTTTAAGTACGGTTATGGGACCCATTATCCAGAATATTGGGGACCAAGGGTATTCCGGATAAGGGGTCTTTCCGTAATTTGGATCTCCATATCTAAAGTCTACTAAAAAATCAATAAAACATAAATTAAACCCAACAGAATTGTTTTGCGCCCAATAAGGATTAATTATATCCTAGTTGGGATCAAGTACAGGTACTGTTTTATTATTACAGAGAAAAGGGAATCATTTAACCATTAAATAAACCCAATAGGGCTGTTCTGCCCCAATAAGGGGTAATTATATCTTAGTTGGGATCAAGTACAGGTACTGTTTTATTATTACAGAGAAAAGGGAATCATTTAACCATTAGATAAACCCAATAGGGCTGTTCTGCCCCAATAAGGGGTAATTATATCTTAGTTGGGATCAAGTACAGGTACTGTTTTATTATTACAGAGAAAAGGGAATCATTTAACCATTAAATAAACCCAATAGGGCTGTTCTGCCCCCAATAAGGGGTAATTATATCTTAGTTGGGATCAAGTACAGGTACTGTTTTATTATTACAGAGAAAAGGGAATCATTTAACCATTAAATAAACCCAATAGGACTGTTCTGCCCCAATAAGGGGTAATTATATCTTAGTTGGGATCAAGTACAGGTACTGTTTTATTATTACACAGAAAAGGGAATCATTTAACCATGAAATAAACCCAATAGGGCTGTTCTGCCCCCAATTAGGGGTAATTATATCTTAGTTGGGATCAAGTACAGGTACTGTTTTATTATTACAGAGAAAAGGGAATCATTTAACCATTAAATAAACCCAATAGGACTGTTCTGCCCCCAATAAGGGGTAATTATATCTTAGTTGGGATCAAGTACAGGTACTGTTTTATTATTACAGAGAAAAGGGAATCATTTAACCATGAAATAAACCCAATAGGGCTGTTCTGCCCCCAATTAGGGGTAATTATATCTTAGTTGGGATCAAGTACAGGTACTGTTTTATTATTACAGAGAAAAGGGAATCATTTAACCATTAAATAAACCCAATAGGACTGTTCTGCCCCCAATAAGGGGTAATTATATCTTAGTTGGGATCAAGTACAGGTACTGTTTTATTATTACAGAGAAAAAGAAAATCAATTTTAAAATTTTGAATTATTTGATTAAAATGGAGTCTATGGGAGACGGGCTTTCTGTAATTCAAAGCTTTCTGGATAACGGGTTTCTGGATAACGGATCCCATACCTGTACCTAATTTCCTTATCTGAACCACAAATGAACCTTTTTCTGCAATCAACACAAAATGTCTGGTCTGTTTGTCACAGTGGGGCTTATTCACATAGGGGGAGAAACAAACTTGGAATAAGAAAGTTTAGAGTTAAATAGTTGCACACTGAGCCTCAGATTTACAATAGCCTGGCATTTGTGAATAAGGTATTGAGGTGCATTTTGGGTAAACTTTGGGGCCACGTTTAGAAACTAGTGGGGTTATGTAATAAAAGGTACTAAGTTTGCCCAGAAGCAGTAACCTTTAGCAACCAATCAGCAGGTAGCATTCAATCACCTGTTTGGCGGCAGCCAGGCCCGGACTGGCAATGTTTTGGAAATTCCAGAGGGGCTGCTGTAAGGTGCCATAGACAGTCACTATTTATTGGGCTGGGGGGGCTGTTTGGGCCTCTGGGTACTTGGAATGCCAGGGCCCAGGCCCAGACTGGCAATCTGTGGGTTCAGGCAAATGCCAGAGGGGCTGCTGTAAGATGCCATAGACAGTCACTATTTATTGGGCTGGGGGGGCTGTTTGGGCCTCTGGGTACTTGGAATGCCAGGACCCAGGCCCAGACTGGCAATCTGTGGGTTCAGGCAAATGCCAGAGGGGCTGCTGTAAGATGCCATAGTCACTATTTATTGGGCTGGGGGGGCTGTTTGGGCCTCTGGGTACTTGGAATGCCAGGGCCCAGGCCCAGACTGGCAATCTGTGGGTTCAGGCAAATGCCAGAGGGGCTGCTGTAAGGTGCCATAGACAGACACTATTTATTGGGCTGGGGGGGCTGTTTGGGCCTCTGGGTACTGGGAATGCCAGGACCCAGGCCCAGACTGGCAATCTGTGGGTTCAGGCAAATGCCAGAGGGGCTGCTGTAAGGTGCCATAGACAGTCACTATTTATTGGGCTGGGGGGGCTGTTTGGGCCTCTGTGTACTTATGCCAGGGCCTATTTTGAAGCCCAGTCCAAGCCTGGCAGCACCCAACCCATTATCGAAGCTTTGCTTTTTAGTTTAACAAAAAAGGAACAGGGCCTGTCTAGGGGTGGCTGTCTGGTGCAGTTGGAGTTTACTTTTCCTTTAAAATGTGTCAAAATATTAATTTACACCAACCCCAAATTCACAAAACACCACCCTCAGCCAAAATGTTGGAGCAGCGGAGTCTTCGTCAGTTTTAACTCCATCTTTCTGAATCTGACCTAATTAACCCAAGGAAAATGGGGCATTGGGGAGCCAAAGAACTTCAAAAGAATCCCCAATAAGGGAAGGTATTATAAAACCATTTGCAATTCTTTGAGCTATATTCATGGTTGTACAGCTGCTTGGATTCTATTGTAATCTATTCACTCGGATCTCTGCTCATAGATAACGGCAGACAGGAAGATCAATAAGAGACGACCTGAATAGAAAGATAATTTTAATAAAGAACTAATAATGAAAATATTATTCCCCGGCACATATATTGGGAACTGGTAGCATGTTTATTGTTCTGTGACCCCTAGTCAATATATTGTATAGGAAATACAACTCCTGGTACCAAGTTCTTCATTACTGAGACCAAGCTCTCCCTTCCCAGTGAGTAGTGTTGGACTTATTCAGTACATAAGCTTTGGTCAGGGCGCCCTTAGCTTATGAAATGAGTACAGATGTAGGGAAATGAAATAGCCATGCAGTCATAGTGTCAAGAATATCTAGGCCAGCAAATTTTGCAACCCAAATGTCTCCCTACAAACTAGACTTCTAGGTGTATCTAGAAACCATTCTCCCTAATTCTCATCCTAACTGGCCTTAAGGATGGACAACCCCCACTGCCACTTCTCTAAGTCCATCCAGGGGGGCTATTGCTAGTTAGTCAGGCAGGTCTGAAAGTTTAATATATTGATGCACAATGTCAGCCAAAGCATAGTGCATCAGCAGAGGAGGTTGTGTGGTCTACCAGACAGTGAAACAACAGGCACTTCTAACCCCTAGATTTAAGGTGGCCATACGTGGTAAGATCCGCTCCCAAGATCTTCTCCCAATATCCCCACCTACGGGTGGGCAAAATAGGGCTTGTTCGGTCGTTTGGCCCTGGGGCCAAATGATCGAATTAGAACGATGGGTATAGGCGTCCATCGGTTCTGGGACCACATCAACGAGCCAATGCGGTCCCCCATCCGACTAAATTTCAAACCTGCCCAATCGATATCTGTCCGATTTCAGGCCAGATGTTGGTCGGGCAGGCCCGATGTTAGTGCTCATACATGGACCAATAAGCTGCTGAATCTATCTATGGGACTGATACTGGCAGCTAGAATCAGCCCGTGTATGGCCACGTTTAGTCTGCCCACGGGCCAGACTGGTGGATACCATGCATTATAAATCTGTACCATTAAACTGTGCAACTGCTTTACTCAGGGCCATAGTAACATTTTTATGTCCACTTTCGCTCTAAAGTACTAAAGTAACTCTACTTCTCTGGTGCCCTAGAAAAGATATGATTTGCTTTAATAGCTAGCACCCCAAAACATCTGGAAGAATACAGCCGTGCCAGTCTTGTGCTCTACAGACCATAAAGCCGATAGTATGATCAGCATTCCGTAGCTAACCTGCTATCCTGGGGCAACAGTGGTGACTGCTGTGGATCTGAAACCATCCAGCCGTCTTGCTCACTGGAGCAAACATTAGATGGGAACATCTAACTCAGGTTACTAGGGCAGGCTCAGCTATGTACAGTCAGCTTCCCTACGCTACTAAGCCCAAGCAACTCAAGCAAAACCATGTTACAGTTAGCAGTGTCACAGTTTATTGTTTCAGCCTACATAAGCGGCTTCCAGGGCTTCCTCTCCATTAAATTGTTCTGTAAAGGTTGAACGTGATGAATATTTGTCTTCATCCTCACACACAATGGAACTATCCCCCCCTGTCTATGGGGGGTACTGTCTATGGGGGCACTTTCCATGGGGGCACTGTGTATGGGGGGTACTGTCTATGGGGGCACTTTCTATGGGGGGTACTGTCTATGGGGGCGCAAAACTGGTACATAGTTATAACTCACTTATAACTGACTGCCTTCTCTCTATATTTGTATTTTATGTGTAGGAGTTGCTATAATGTTTTCCTTAGGTAGTACAGTATGAGGGTATAGCACATTTGCATCTGATCCCGCCATTTCAACTATATAAAAGGAGTATTTTTTTTTTAATGGGGCGTGGTAATTGGGGCGTGGTCACAACTGTGGGCGTGGGCAAAAAAAATGGCCGCGCTGCGCACGCCAAATCTTTTTGTCCCTCTTTTCATTTTTCAAATGTTGGGACGTATGAGGTAGGCCCATAGGGGGGTCCCCCATCCATGGGCAGATAAGCTGCCAAATCTGAAGCTGAATGCTGCAAGTAGCATTATACTGAATGCTGGGAACTATAGTTAGTGCAAGGAATGCTGGGTAATTCTGTGAATGGTGCATGACGGCCCGACCCGCTGAATTATTTATGTGTACATTAAAGGTTCGTGTTAACATGGAATTCACTTCTACACCGTGGACCGCAAGTTTATTTAAGTGGTAAGTGTGTATTTTTTTAACTTAGCCCCTTTTTTCCTTTGATAAGGGCCATATTATCTCGGGCAGTCCGGGCGGTCTCCGATTTTCTTGCAATGTAAAGTCTCGTAGCAATGATGAAACCATCTGCTATTAAATGTTTAATTGCCTCTCTAAATATTTCCAGTCCCATTAAGAAAAAGAGCGAGTTGCGCATCGGGCTTAATTCGTCTGCTAATCATAGCAAAACATTTTAGGCCGAGATTGTGTATACGCTAAAGAGACCACCAGACATCTACGTGAGAGGCCGCATTCTTTCGCTCCCACCATTAATTAGCCCAGCGTAGCTCTGCCAGTCTAAATACCACCTAAGATCATTTCAGCGCTCACAACATTGTGATTAGTATATTTTGAGACCTTCATGAAAGGGGTCTGGAAAACTTGGCCTTGGGCCTAGAGGCAGCCTTTCTAAACTTTCTGTCCAGTTGCGTGGTCTTTAGGCAGATGTTATGAGGCCACACAGCCAGGGCTGTCTGCGGTGGGGGTCTAAACAGTGGTAACTGCAGCAGTCACTAAGGGGGGAGGCTGGGGATCACAAAGGAACAGTTAGCACCAAATTAAAGTTGACTTCCACCACTTTAACACCCTCTTTCTGAATCAGAATCCAAGCAGCCCTTGGGTGCCTCTACGGAAAATACAGTCTTGGCTGTAACTTGACTATATAACTTTTTTTTGTTCTATATTGTTGCTGGGTTCCTTGACCCTAGAAACCAGGTGATTAATGGTAAATGAAAAGGAGACGGTCTGAATAGAAACATAAAGGACAAAGAAAGAAAATAATACAGGTGAGTATAAGTGATACTAAGTTAGCAGGGCCCTCACCCTTATTGGGCTTTACAGCACTGGTCCCTGCCAAGAAGTAGAATGGGGCTTCAATAAAAAAAAAAGTCCCACACACATGGCCATTCCCCTGATCCACATTCCCCTGATTCCCCTGATCCACACCCAAACTCCATGCATTTCCCAGCCAGCTCCACCATCTTCATTGGCTTAGGCTGGGGCCCACTATCATGCCATATGTAACTTTCATATCCTCTTGACTACAAACACATTTAATGAATTGGTTCCTGGCTACCTGCTATCCATGTAGCAGTGACAGCCCTGCCACCCCCCTCTACTTAGTGGGGCTCCCCAGAATAGGAAAAGGGTGGAAAAAACACCACAAACAGAAGCAAGATGGCAGCAGCAGACTAAAATAGAATCAGTAGAGCAAGTAGAAGACCGTACCAATGCCGCCCAACCTGCTTCCCTTGAGTTGAGTACTCCTGACCCAACACAGTTGTCCTCTGATCCCCTTGTTCAATTAAAGCTTTTATGTTCTTTAAAGCTTGGATTAAGGTGAGGTGAGTGGCTGAGTTTGCAAGAAGAACCACCAAAGCATTGAGACCAAGAGCCCTCCATTGACTTGAGATTGGGAAGCGTATGGGAGATGGGGTTGGTGTTACTAACCCAGCACTACACTTAGCACTTAGTGCAAATCACCAGTGACACACTGGAATAAAAACACAAATTGCAATAAGGAGCACGCATCGCACAGGATTTGTTCCAGTTAGTCGAACTGACCCCCTTTCAAGAGCTCAATGAGGTTCTTTGAACTCTCCCACACACCATATGTACGTCCAACTGAAATACGGCTCTGTGTTCTGGGTGTATCAGGGGGAGGGGGGGGGGATTTGTGAAAGTTTGAAAGGGATTTCATGTTCTCAGAGAGATATTTTGTCTCTTTACAGTATATTTTGCAATTCACTATGTTATATACACTCATAGAGGCAGTTGTGAAAAACAGGCTTAAATGCTTTTGCTTTGTGTGTTATATATCTATATATATATATCAATACTCTCTAATATCCAATCCCATTATAGCTATGGTTGCAATTCAACAATTAAGACAAGTATGTGTGTGTGATCTTGGAGGGTGTTTGATTGCTGGGTAATTAGGTTAGAGTCCTGCAACCCAACCCACCACTCCGATATGTCCCCTACTCAGACCCATAACCTGAACCCACCTACAATGGGTTTACCCAGGGGTCCACAAAACCAGAAGTGACATCATTCCAGAGGCGGATCAACCAGGTAAAGGGGGAAAAAATGCTGCTTTGTCAGGAGTGGTGGGATAACAGCCACAGTTTATCTGGATACACTTGCAGGGTACCCACAGACTGCCGGCCCAATTGGGTAAATGGGAACTCCCTACCTGAAACGACCGCTTTGTGGGTATTCTGAGAGTACTGACCCGCTGCAGGTCTCTAAATTAGTTATAAGTGGAAAGTCAAAGCTGGCAGTTCATTAAAGGTGGCCATACACAGACAGATTAGGGTGAAGACACACTGGGCTACTAGTAGCAGCTACTTTTTCAAGGCTACTAAGATCAAGAAAATCCCCTGCCATAGACAATACTAAGAATTGCCTCTACTAAAACACACATAGAGACAATTATCAGTAAATGATCAGCATTGTCTTTTTTAGTAGCCGTGACAAGTAGCTGCTACTAGTAGCTCCATGTGTCTTAACCCTTAAGCTGCCGATTCGAGTCCTTAAAACCAATTCGACAGCTTATCTGCCCATGTAGGGGGACCCCCGACAGCCCTCTTTGACCAATATCAGGGTGAAAATCGTCCAGGTATGGATTGGGCAGGTTTGAGTTCCGGTGACCGCATTGGCTTATTGATGTGGTCCTTCGGTCTGACGGCTCCTATACCTGTTGCTGTATTAGCCCAATATTGGGCACCTTAAATGCTCATATTGGGAGAAATTGTGTATGGCCACCTTAAGACAGACAGTTGGGAAACTCATAAGATAATATTTACACAAATGGAGATTTATGTGGCTCCCTGGGAAAGTAGGGGCTCCATGTCCAGAAGAAGGCAGAGCTGCTATTGGCAGAGAGGACTCTCATTGACTGAAGCCAGTTCATTAAAAAGTTGGTAGAGCAAGGCATCTCACTGTCAGGCACAGACCCCCCCCCCCCCTGGCGGGAAAGGGGGCTCAAATCCAAAGCAGGGTAATTGAGTCTGATAATGGTATGTCTTGCAGCCAATTAGCTCTCATGTAACCACTGAGGTTTATTGATGATAAAGGAAAGTGACTCAAGTTCAAAGGAGAGCTGATTGTTGTGATTGTTCCTTTAGCATTACTTGACCTACAAACCCCGCGCGGTGGGCTGAAACGGTTACAATACCAACTGATCTGGGATTCTGATTTTTAAAAATAGAAATAATTTTTTGGTATGATTAGTGCCTTTATTGACTCTAAATTGTATCCATACCAAGAAAATCTAGAGGCATGTATTTAAAGAGGGGCACCTCTGGTCCAAGGAGCATGTTTCTTATCTCCCCGGGCCACCAGGGCCGGATTTCTGAATAGGCCGCCTCGAGGCCGTCCCTTTTGTTAGGATAAGTGCAAGGTACTGGTTTATTATAACAGAGAAAAAGGAAATAATAAAAATAAAATATTTGATTAAAATGGAGTCTAGGGGAGATGGCCTTCCTGTAAGTTGGAGCTTTCTGGATCCCATACCTAGTGCTGTCAGTACAATGGAAGCAGTCAGCAGCGTAATTTGGCCATGTCCGGCCCCCCTGCAGAAAAATCTTTTGAGCAGGCCTGGTGCGACCCTCCCTCCTCCCCCAAATCCGCCGGTATATTTAAGGTAGAAGAGAGGGGAGGGGGGATTAAGGTACAGCAGACCCCTCAGTCCAGACCCCCCTGCTGCTTGGCCCCCCCACAACCATGGGGTCTGCTGTGTATATAGTGACACCACTGGAAGCAGTGTTCACTTTGCCCATGTTGCCCCCATATTTGCCCATGGCTACGTGTACATGAGGTCTCTATGCTATTTCTGAAAAATGGGTTTCTGGATAACGGATCCCATACCTAGTGCTGTCAGTACAATGGAAGCAGTCAGCAGTGTAACTCGGTCGTGCCGGGCCTCCCTGCAGAAAAATCTTTTGAGAGGGCCTGGTGCGACCAGTCCCACCTCCCCCGACCCTGCCAGTATATTTCAAGGAGAAGAAAAGTCATTTTGGCATTTTATTGGGGGGTGAGGGAGATCTTAGCATTCTGATGGGAGGGGGGAGTAGGAGAGGGGAGAGAGGAGAGAACTGCGCAGACTCTGGCCCTAGGAATTAAGGCTGTTTCTGAGAGAGGAAGTCAGACACTGGAACATCATGTTTACAAAAAAGAGATGAGAAATCCTGTGTTTCTTTTGATAGAGGACTCAGTGCAGCATTTCTGTGAGTGCTTATGGCTGTATTTACAAAGACCTTTCTGATAAAGCTTTTTACCTTTCCTTCTCCTTTAAGGTAGGAGAGGGGCCGGGGAGGGCGGATTAAGGTACAGCAGACCCCTCAATCCTGTGTATATATTTATGGCACTGGAAGCAGTATTCACTTCGCCCATGTTGCCCCCATATTTGCCCATGGCTACAGGTACTTGAGGTCTCCATGCTATGAGAGCAGCTGAGAGTAATTTGGAGCTTTCTGAAAAATGGGTTTCTGGATAACGGATCCCATACCTAGTGCTGTCAGTACAATGGAAGCAGTCAGCAGTGTAACTCGGTTGTGCCGGGCCTCGCTGCAGAAAAAGCTTTTGAGAGGGCCCGGTGCGACCAGTCCCTCCTCCCTCGACCCAGCCAGTATATTTCAAGGAGAAGGAAAGTCATTTTGGCATTTTACTGGGGGGGGGGGAGGGAGTTCTTAGCATTCTGGTGGGAGGGGGGTGCAGGAGAGAGGAGAGAACTGCGCAGACTCTGGCCCAGGGAATTAAGACTGTTTCTGAGAGAGGAAGTCAGACACCCCAACAACATGTTTACAAAAAAAGAGACAAGAAATCCTGTGTTTCTTTTGATAGAGGACTCAGTGCAGCATTATATAGACCTTTCTGATAAAGCTTTTTACCTTTCCTTCTCCTTTAAGGTAGGAGAGAGGCCGGGGAGGGGGGATTAAGGAACAGCAGACCCCTCAGTCCTGTGTATATATTTATGGCTCTGGAAGCAGTGCCCATGTTTCCCCCATATTTGCCCATAGCTACGGGTACATGAGGTCTCCATGCTATGAGAGTGCCAGTCTGATGTTGAATAGAGACACACTGAGGCTGATAAGCTTGTCAGCGCTGATTAATCTGCCTTCCCTTGAGCAGAGACCCAGGTGCATTTAATAGACTTGCTCTGAGAGCAGAGCCTTAACCACTTCGGGGGGCAGAGAGAGCCGCAGCACAGGGGGTTTGGGGGGCACCTTCCAATGGAATCCAAGGGGAGACCAAGTTGGGGGGGGGGGGCAGCAACATGGCAGGTTAAGGCTAAATACTTGATCCCCACCCACCTCCTCTCTCCCCGGACCCCCAGTACTGTCAGGATTGTAACACCAACATCAGACAATAATGAACGGCTGCCTGTTCACATTCCAGAGGAGCCGCTCTCAGCTTGTATCACGCAATCTCAGATTAATTTCACATGTGGGCCCTTTCTCCCTCTTTTTTTTTTTAATATTCTTCCATAAATATTCATAAACTGTGAAAAATGGGAAATTGTTCACTTACCAGGGAAACTTCACAAGAGAGGAGGGAGGGGGGGGGGGAATGAATGAGTGGCTGAAAGATGTGTGATTTAAAGTCTGGAAAAGAAAGAGTGCTTAGTGCTGGGGGCATAACTACAATTTACTGCCCCCCCCCCCTCCCTAAAACCATAATGAATGTATGTTTTGTAGAAATATATTCAACTTTAGGCTCAGTCGATACTCCCTTTAGCGGCTCTGGGCTCCTATTGTGATGATCCTGCTTCATCATGACAATGGGGAACACACAAATCTGGCATGGCTACATAGCAATAGATGCAGTCTGCAGCATGAAGCTATCTCATGAGGATATGTTTAAAGGGCAACTCCGCCCAAACATGACTTAAGCTTTTTGAAAAGTAAACATCATTTCAAACAACTATGCAATATACATCAGTTAAAGAAAATGCAGCTTTTTTTATGATGTTTAATGTAATAATATGGTTTGGAACAGTTCCCTAAGCCCCGCCCCCTCAAATAAAGTGTAACGGTAGTCACCTGTCCTCAGCCTGCCTCCCCCCAATCCCACAATCCCCTGCACACGTGATGTCAATAGGGAAAGGAACATCATAGTGCAATGCATTGTGGGTTATGTAAATCCTGCATGCTGTCTGTAAGCTGTGGAGAAGTTGTTACAATTTGTAACATCAGTGTTTTAGTCCCTCCTCCCCTGCCAGGATTACAAATGATGCAGAAAGAGAAAGAGATTCTAGCTGCCGATATGGGTCCCTTAGACAGATTCGGCAGCTAATCGGCCCGTGTATGGGCACTACCGAGGGGGCCTGCCCGACCGATATCTGGCCTGAAATCGGGCAGCTCTCGATTGGGCAAGTTAGAAAATCTAGTCAGATCGGGGACTGCATCGGCTCGTTGATACGGTCCCCGGACCGACTTTTTCCTATACCTGACATTATAATTCGATCGTTTGGCCCCAGGGCCACCCGTAGGTGGGGGATATCGGGAGAAGGTTAGAAAATCTAGTCGGATCGGGGACCGCAACGGCTTGTTGATGCGGTCCCCGAACCGTCTGCCCCATTGCCGCGTGTAGAATTCCATCGTCTGGCACCAGGGCCAAATGATTGAATTATCCTGGATTCTCCAGATATTGCCCACCCGTAGGTGGGGATATCGGGAGAAGATCCGCTCGCTTGGCGACCTTAAGCTGTGGAGAAGTTGATACAATTTGTAACATCAATGTTTTAGTCCCTCCTCCCCTGCCAGGATTTCAAATGATGCAGAAAGAGAAGCACCGCTTTGCAGCTGGATTTCAGAATATAAAAATGGTATTTATTCAGACTTTTTGATATATTAGGGGTTTCTGTGTTGTGTGGGGCTCTTTAACAAATATTAAAGAGAGGTGCAGTCTCTCTATAAAATGATGAATGCTGCATTTACTGTGCCCAATGCCGGTCTAACCTGCAGGAACCTGAGGAGAAGTGTCTATCGCTGCTCTTGACCAGATGCTCCTGACACTTTTGCAGAATCAGCCAGATGTCCTTGAAGTCACTTGTCATTCTACGTCCCCTTTCAGGATCTGGGAGGCTGCCAGCACTAGAGACTGGGACGCGGCCTGTTAAAAAAAAGAGGGGGGAAAAAAATGATGTTTTGGCAACAATAGGGACATTATAACTTGACATTACATTCTGTAACCTGTGCTATTCTGAGACCTTTCCAACATTGTTCTTTTGTATTTATGTAGCTATTCAGATGACACTTGGGGGGCACGTTTAGAGAGGTTTCTGTTGCACTGACAGGCCAGGACGGATTTGTACTGATCTGTAAATAATGCCCTGTTTATGGAACAATTATTCCCAATGATCCATTTAGCAAATGCTGCCAGTCTGGGACTTCTGTAGAGCAGCCTAATTGCTGCACAAATGCAAACAGCACTTCCCTACTTCATAGAGACACAATGCCATTAGGGTGGGAACAAAACAGAATGCTTGGCACCCACGTACCCAAATACACACCAATATTGATTTATTAAGTTCTTTATGCCCTGCTTTATGGCTGAGATTCTAGCTATCTGTATAACAGAGCATTCTGTCACAGTGGCACAGATCCTATCTGATCCCCCCATTGTAAGCAGCAGTCCTGCCCTGCTTTATGGCTGAGATTCTAGCTATCTGTATAACAGAGCATTCTGTCACAGTGGCACAGATCCTATCTGATCCCCCCCATTGTAAGCAGCAGTCCTGCCCTGCTTTATGGCTGAGATTCTAGCTATCTGTATAACAGAGCATTCTGTCACAGTGGCACAGATCCTATCTGATCCCCCCCATTGTAAGCAGCAGTCCTGCCCTGCTTTATGGCTGAGATTCTAGCTATCTGTATAACTGAGCATTCTGTCACAGTGGCACAGATCCTATCTGATCCCCCCTCCCCATTGTAAGCAGCAGTCCCACCCTGCTTTATGGCTGAGATTCTAGCTATCTGTATAACAGAGCATTCTGTCACAGTGGCACAGATCCTATCTGATCCCCCCATTGTAAGCAGCAGTCCTGTCCTGCTTTATGGCTGAGATTCTAGCTATGTGTATAACTGAGCATTCTGTCACAGTGGCACAGATCCTATCTGATCCCCCCTCCCCATTGTAAGCAGCAGTCCTGCCCTGCTTTATGGCTGAGATTCTAGCTATCTGTATAACAGAGCATTCTGTCACAGTGGCACAGATCCTATCTGATCCCCCCATTGTAAGCAGCAGTCCTGCCCTGCTTTATGGCTGAGATTCTAGCTATCTGTATAACAGAGCATTCTGCCACAGTGGCAAAGATCCTATTGGATTGTATCTGATGTCCTATCAGAACCTGACAGGTAGTGAAAATGAATTGAATCCCAAGATTGTTCTAAAATGGCCACCATATTCCTGTGCTGCTCCTGTGCACATTGTGACATACAGCAATTATATGACATAGACATTCTGCTCTGCCCATGGATTCTGTGACACACTCTAAATTACTCCCACTCATTCTTTTACATAGAAACGGTTGTATTACACCAGTTCTATGCTATAAACTGAGCTTCTCCACCACATTCTGTGCTACTCTCACATGTAATACACTACATAAAAAGCATCTCTGACTGTGCCAGAAACATTCCTCACTATCAACCATCACAACTGTGTTGTCCCTACATCAGTTCTCCTCCCTCAAGTATTTGGCATCTACTTTCATATGTCAGTCCTTAACCCTCAGTCACCAGTGATCAACTCTGACCTATCAGTCCTTGGCCTGGCAGTCAGATATCCTTCCCTCTCAACTATCACTACTCAATTTTCTGACATCAGTCCTCAGGTATCGGCCATCCACTTTCTGAAATCAGTTCTTACCCATCAGTCCTTGCCCTGCCAGTCCCAAATGCCTCATTTCCAACCATGACAACTGTTATTTTAGTCCTTCTAAACACCCAACCATCATTCATCCACCTTCTGAAACCAGTTCTTAACCCTCCACCAGGTTTCAACCTTTAACCACCAGTCCTTGCCCTGTCATTCATAAATCCATTACTCTCAGCCTTCAGTCCCTAAGCTTCATTTTCTGACAGTTGCCAAATTTTCAAAGTTTAAACCCCCAACCATTGTTTCCCACCCTTCAACCATCACAACTCCATTCTACAAAATCAGTCCTCAACTGTGAGCTATCACTTGTCTTCCATCAGAAACCAGTTTTCAAACCTTAACCATCAGTCCTTGCCCTGTCAGACATACACCCATCAACCATCACAACTAAAAGTTACAAAATCAGTACTCAACCATGAGGTTTCGTCCTCCATCAGAAATCAACGCTTATTCTTCAACCACGAGTCCGTGCCCTGGTAGCCATAAATTGTTCAATCTTAACCATCAGTCCCCACCTATCAACTATCCCGAGTCTATTTTCTGCCATTAGTCATTGACATTTCAAAATCAGTCCTTAACCTTTGAACATCAATCCCAACACTCCAACCATCACAATGTAATTTTCAAATATCAGTCCTCCACACTTTAGGTGGCCATACACAGGCCGATTCTAGCTGCCGATATCGTACCCTTAGACTGATTCGACAGCTTATTGACCCGTGTAGGGGCACTAACAATGGGCCTGTCCAACCGACATCTGGCCTGAAATCGGCCAGATCTCGATTGGGCAGGTTTAAAAATTTAGTCGGATCGGGGCTCGTTTATGCGGTCCCTGAACAAACTGTGCCTATACCCGTCATTCTAGTTCCATTGTTTGGCCCAGGGCCAAACGACTGAATTAGTCTGATTTAGCCCAATATCACCCACCCATAGGAGGGGATATCGGGAGAACATCCGCTCGCTTGGTGACCTTGTCAAGTGAGCGGATCTTAGCGTGTATGGCCACCTTTAGGCCTTCACCTTTGGAAATTAGCTCTTAAACCCATCAGTCTTTTCCCTTCCATCAGTGCCCACCTTTAACCATAAGTTCAACCATACCAGTTCCACATGCCCTTACTATTAGATCTCCACATTCCAGCATCAATCCTCACTCTACCACCATTGGTCCTCAGTAGGAATGAAGCCTGATGATCAAGTTAAGAGAACCAAGTGCTGACTCCTGAAAGTGTTTGTTGAGGAATGGGTGTGCTGGTGATAGTAAGTTTATACAGAGGGAGACCAGAGGGTATATGGCACAGAATGCAAGGGTGCAGCGTTAGACTGCATGGGAATAATGCAGTGTGCATGCACTATAAAGTGCCAGTGAGTGGGTGTGCCACAGTGCTAGTAACTAATAGATGTACTTCCCATCATGCATGCGTATGCAACAGAACACAAAGGCGTAGCACAGATTTTTATATAGTATATAGTGTGTGGGAGTAGCACAGTGAATATGCTGCTGCTGCTGAATGTGTGGGAGTAGCACAGGGGCTCTAGGTTACAGTGTGTGTGGCAAACAGGGCAGCTGGAGGATGCTGGGAGTAGCAGAGAAAGTGGACAGACTTGATTTAAAATATTACTGATATCATCTTGCCTTATTATAGACATTGTACCACAGTAACCCTGGCAATCTCTGTCTCTGGCCTGACCCTTCCTGGCTTACTATACTCATTACACTGTATATATATATGCTAAAATTACTGTACACTGAGTTTCTTTATTTTCCCTCTCTGTAAGACTGAGGTACAGCAAATTGTGTGGGAGCAGCCGAGAATGTATAAGTCATACAGCGTGAGTGCTGAAGGTGAGCTACACTCTGATCTGGTGCATTTAGGATACTGAAAGCTGATATTGGATTGGTTGCTTTGGCTTCGAAGCCCAGAATACATTACCCATGTTTCTTCATAGTGTGGTCCCAAACTGAGAAATTCATTTACACTGGGGGTATAAAATAGAGACAAGCCGTCCTGCAGTTTCTATGGGGGTAAATAGTACATTAAGTGACCTCGGCACATCACTAGTGGGTCGCAGGTGGGTTCGGGTTGAGCTCTTCCGCTCACCCTCCCTGCCCATGACCCAGGGGCGGGCGCCCTAGGCAACCCAGCCGGCTACCTCGCCCCTGCACCGCTACATCGCGGCGCAGTGTGCGATACGAGATACGAAGCGGCGCGATGCACACTGTACTAGGGGTAGGCAGGAGAGGGTGCTGCCTGGCGCCCCCCAATCGTTGCGCCCTAGGCGGCTGCCTCTTCTGCCTACCCCTAGTTCCGGCCCTGCTGTGACCCAACCCGTGACTGCTGGCTGCATCTTCTGGCTTGTGCATTTATTGGCATGCCCCCGCTTGTGACATCATGGCGGGGTGGGTCTATAAATAGAGGGGAGAAGCCGGGTCGGGTAGGGAGTGGGCAGGTTACGGTCGGGTGCGGGTCGAGTTTTTCACTACTACATGTGGCTAATAACACAAGACAATTTGTGTCTGAAAATGCACTTTCAGTCGTAAATCACCTTTCATGTGGATGCTGCACGGCCAAGGAGTATAAAGGGCCAAGCAGGGTGCAAACTATGGGTTATTGAGAATATGAGGGCCACTGGTTACCATGTGTATAGTAGTGCCATAGCCAATGGTAAGTTATGTCTGTGTATTTATGTATGTATGTATGTATATCTTTATTTATAAAGTGCTACTTATGTACGCAGCGATGTACAGTAGAATAGATTAATACAAACAGGGGGTTATTAAGATAATAATAGATAAATACAAAGTATAACAATAAATACAGATAAATACAAGATACAGTTGCAATAAGTTAAGTCAAAGAGACAAGAGGATGGAGGTCCCTGCCCCGTAGAGCTTACAATCTATATGGGAGGGGTAACTAACAGACACAAATAGGCAAATATAAGTGCTGTAGGTCACAGTGGGTGACACTACAATATAAGTGCCAGTTCCCAGATCAGGTGCTGGGTGAGTGCTCCAAAAGGGAGTCTGTAAATTTAGTTTTAAAAAGACTGAGGGAGGATTCTCTCCAGAGGAAATCAGGGAGGGCATTCCCAATGTAAGGGGCAGCATTTATGACTTTTTGTTGGCCATAACCTGCCACTCCCAACCCGACCTGGAATGTACCTCTATAGACCCGTGCCCACCCCAGCTCTGGCGTCACATAGGGACGGAACAGGCACACACCGGAGGTGGAAGCCAGGAACTGCAAGGTTGCAGAAGGGAAGAAGGCGGAAGAGTTCAGCCCGAACCCACCAATATTGTGCGAATGTTGGGCCGAACCTGCCTGACCCACAGGTTTCGGGCTGGCCGCACATCCCTACTGTGTATCCCAAGGTATTTTGTGTCCTCCATGACTTGTTGCCTGCTCCGATCCTATGACTTTGTGTGCAGGTTAGAGCGCACGATCACAAGACATAACTGTTTACAAGCAAGAAGATTCATCTGAAGGAAATATATGTGTGCAAGAATTATCCGTGGGATATTATTATGAAGCTTTGATATAGCAGTGCCACTTGGAACAGCCAGCCGCACCAAATGTTCAACGGGTAACGCAACGAACAAAGCTGTTAAAATATTTCACTTACTGGAAACAAAGATGTAAAACAGACAGATTTGGGACGTGATGGAACTATAAAGTAGGAATGTCTATTCCACTCCAGCCTGCCCCCTCCCTTCAAAATCCCATATATAAGCTGGTGATAGCTATCCGTCTAATGTGGCAACAGGGAGAAGGCTTAGAATGCGCTGCAGGGCTGAATCGTTTAAACGACAAGCCAGAAGAATTAATTTTTCATAAACATCCAGCTTCAAATGAGCACCCCCTCCCAGAAAATAATACAAATAATGACATATTGTTGGATTAGGTATGAAAAATGTTTTTTTCTGTAATGTGACAAGTAGATAGGTCACAAAGGAGATTGGTTTGCTGTGATTAACATGCAATCAGCCAATCCCTATCAGGCTGTCTGACCCAATAAAGAAGTTCATACTTTGGTCCTGTTTGGCCCTCTATGGTAATATACAGGAACTAAACATTCTAGCTCATTTAGTGTCTCTATGGGTATAGTGATTTCCTCGTAACTGCCAGGTCTCCTGTTGGTCACCAAGGGCTTGGCCTTTTCCATGCCAGAGCTGGGACTCCAAATAGGCCCTGGCATTTTAAATACACAGAGGCCAAAACAGAACCCCCCGCCCCCCACCAGCCCAATAAATAGTGACTGCCTATGGCACCTTACAGCAGCCCCTCTGGCATTTGCCTGAACCCACAGATTGCCAGTCTGGGCCTGGGTCCTGGCATTCCAAGTACCCAGAGGCACAAACAACCCCCCCAGCCCAATAAATAGTGAGTGTCTATGGCACCTTACAGCAGCCCCTCTGGCATTTGCCTGAACCCACAGATTGCCAGTCTGGGCCTGGGTCCTGGCATTCCCAGTACCCAGAGGCCCAAACAGCCCCCCCAGCCCAATAAATAGTGACTGTCTATGGCACCTTACAGCAGCCCCTCTGGCATTTGCCTGAACCCACAGATTGCCAGTCTGGGCCTGGGTCCTGGCATTCCAAGTACCCAGAGGCCCAAACAGCCCCCCCAGCCCAATAAATAGTGACTGACTATGGCACCTTACAGCAGCCCCTCTGGCATTTGCCTGAACCCACAGATTGCCAGTCTGGGCCTGGGCCCTGGCATTCCAAGTACCCAGAGGCCCAAACAGCCCCCCCAGCCCAATAAATAGTGAGTGACTATGGCATCTTACAGCAGCCCCTCTGGCATTTGCCTGAACCCACAGATTGCCAGTCTAGGCCTGCGTCCTGGCATTCCAAGTACCCAGAGGCCCAAACAGCCCCCCCCCCAGCCCAATAAATAGTGACTATGGCACCTTACAGCAGCCCCTCTGGCATTTGCCTGAACCCACAGATTGCCAGTCTGGGCCTGGGTCCTGGCATTCCCAGTACCCAGAGGCCCAAACAGCCCCCCCAGCCCAATAAATAGTGACTATGGCATCTTACAGCAGCCCCTCTGGCATTTGCCTGACCCCACAGATTGCCAGTCTGGGCCTGTGTCCTGGCATTCCAAGTACCCAGAGGCCCAAACAGCCCCCCCAGCCCAATAAATAGTGAGTGTCTATGGCACCTTACAGCAGCCCCTCTGGCATTTGCCTGAACCCACAGGATGCGAGTAAACACTAGACATGCATTTGAAATACCCCCAGCCCTGGAAAGGTACAGACATTTAAATATAAATTTATTTTGAATAAAGATATAAATACGTGTACAGGTAGTGATTCCTCTAAAAGGCAGCTCAGACTTAAGCAACAGTAGGATAAGTGTCAGGCAAGTGAAAGTGCTTATTACTCACACTTCAGGGTGGACTTGTCTCCATGCTGATTTATTGTGTGTTTTATGCCTCTGCAGAACTGAATTATCAGTTAATCCCTCTGCAGACAGACTGCTCTTTTAACCATTTCGATAACAGACCTGCAAAAGCATCGATGAAACCGGTTACCTATGGAAATCTGGGGCCCCGGTCCAACAGTCAATATAAGCTTAAAGGGGAACTCCACCCAAACACAACTTGAGCTATTTGAAAAGTAAACATAATTTCAAGCAACATTGCAATATACATCAATTAAAGAAAATGCAGCTTTTTTTTTAATGATGTTTAATGTAATAATATGGTTTGGAACAGTTCCCTAAGCCCCGCCCCCTCAAATAAAGTGTAACGGTAGTCGCCTGTCCTCAGCCTGCCTCCTCCCAATCCCACAATTCCCTGCACACGTGATGTCAATAAGGAAAGGAACAATGCAATGCATTGTGGGTTATGTAGTTCCTGCATGCTGTCTGTAAGCTGTGGATAAGCTGTTACAATTTGTAACATCAATGTTTTAGTCCCTCCTCCCCTGCCAGGATTTCAAATGATGCAGAAAGAGAAGAACTGTTTTGCAGCTGGATTTCAGCATATACAAATGGTATTTATTCAGACTTTTTGAAGGAACAGATTACAGCGATAGGGATATTAGGGGTTTCTGTATTTCCTGGTTTGAAAGAAGCATAAAATCGCTGGTGTAGAACTCCCTGCCATGAAATGATTTTGCACAAAACTGCAACTGAATTAGAAGGGACCATCTGCACAGTATAAGGCCCAGCCTTTGGTTATGAAATTTGCAGATCTGTGCTGCGCTGAGCTGGGCACCCAACCGTCTGTCTGATCATCACACAAATCTGATCTCTTGACCTGACGTTTAATCCTAACGAGCTTCAAACAAAAAGCTGAAGGGTGAATTCGCTGATCTTGTGTTGCTGTGACTGGGTTGATGCCAGCGTTACCCATAGGTATGGCACTAGCCCTTGCCAAGGAGCCACTGACCCCTGCTGAATTCTGCTTAATTAACACAGGGGAATTGCATATGCTGGGAGAGTTTTATAGTATCCCTCTGTGCAGGCAATATGCAGAGGGCTGTTCCTGCTGAATTGTGCTTAGTACAGGGGGATAACTATGCAGCCATAGTTTTATGGTATCTCTCTGTACAGGCTATGAGCAAACTTAGGGGGCTGTTCCTGCTGAATTGTACTTAGTACAGGGGAATCCCTATGTGCCATAGTTTTATGGTATCTCTCTGTACAGGCTATGAGCAAACTTAGGGGGCTGTTCCTGCTGAACTATGCTAAGTACGGGGGAATCCCTATGCTGCCATAGTTTTATGGTATCTCTCTGTACAGGCTATGAGCAAAACTAGGGGGCTGTTCCTGCTGAATTGTGCTTAGTACAGGGGAATCCCTATGCTGCCATAGTTTTATGTTATCTCTCAGTACAGGCTATGAGCAAAACTAGGGGGCTGTTCCTGCTGAACTGTGCTAAGTACAGGGGAATCCCTATGTGCCATAGTTTTATGGTATCTCTCTGTACAGGCTATGAACAAACTTAGGGGGCTGTTCCTGCTGAATTGTGCTTAGTACAGGGGAATCCCTATGCTGCCATAGTTTTATGGTATCTCTCTGTACAGGCTATGAGCAAACTTAGGGGGCTGTTCCTGCTGAATTGTGCTTAGTACAGGGGAATCCCTATGCTGCCATAGTTTTATGGTATCTCTCTGTACAGGCTATGAACAAACTTAGGGGGCTGTTCCTGCTGAATTGTGCTTAGTACAGGGGAATCCCTATGCTGCCATAGTTTTATGGTATCTCTCTGTACAGGCTATGAGCAAACTTAGGGGGCTGTTCATGCTGAATTGTGCTTAGTACAGGGGAATCCCTATGCTGCCATAGTTTTATGGTATCTCTCTGTACAGGCTATGAGCAAACTTAGGGGGCTGTTCATGCTGACTTGTGCTTAGTACAGGGGGATAACTATTCTGGTAATGGTGTGCAGGCTATGAGCCAACCTATGGAGCTATTCCTTAAGGATTAGCACTATGTTGGCACTCAGTGCCCCAAACAGCCAGAAATTCCACTGCACAATGCCACGTGAAGACACAATGGTAAAAATACATAACGATTAGATTTACTTCCCCTTTAAGAGAATGGGAAAACAACAGAAGTCATTAAATTTGCTCTACAGCGGTTTCCAAAATAGACCAAGCGGAACGTACACACACACCTACTCCATATAAATCCACCCCAATCGCTAGTGAAATAGGCTCTATGGGATGAACAGCTCAAGCGTGGTGCATACATTCTGCACCTCCCTGCGCTAATAGGTTCCACTGACAGATCAGAAGCCTGTGCTCTAGAAATAGGACTCTTGCCTTGTGGGAAGCCATAAAAATCACAGGTAGCAAAAGATAACACCGCAGCTTAGCGCCAATGCATCGGGGAGTTTGCCCTTTAAAAATGGGAGCACAATGGACTGCAGCGGGGGATTTACACCCCGGGATATTGTGCCAAATGTAAATGTTATTTTTAAATCTAGATTTCAAGTGCCAGCATCTTCATGGGGATGGAAAACAGCAAATATACTGTATATATATATATATATATATATATATACAGTATATATATATATATAGTGTAGTAATTTCTCTTAACAATACATCCTTTGTGATCCAATATATAATTATACAAGTGACCAGTAGAAAAGAGATCAAATCTTTGAAAGCAAAAAAGGTTTAAGGGGTAATTATATCTTAGTTGGGATCAAGTACAGGTACTGTTTTATTATTACAGAGAAAAGGGAATCATTTAACCATTAAATAAACCCAATAGGGCTGTTCTGCCCCCAATAAGGGGTAATTATATCTTAGTTGGGATCAAGTACAAGTACTGTTTTATTAGTACAGAGAAAAGGGAATCATTTAACCATTAAATAAACCCAATAGGGCTGTTCTGCCCCAATAAGGGGTAATTATATCTTAGTTGGGATCAAGTACAGGTACTGTTTTATTATTACAGAGAAAAGGGAATCATTTAACCATTAAATAAACCCAATAGGGCTGTTCTGCCCCAATAAGGGGTAATTATATCTTAGTTGGGATCAAGTACAGGTACTGTTTTATTATTACAGAGAAAAGGGAATCATTTAACCATGAAATAAACCCAATAGGGCTGTTCTGCCCCCAATAAGGGGTAATTATATCTTAGTTGGGATCAAGTACAGGTACTGTTTTATTATTACAGAGAAAAGGGAATCATTTAACCATGAAATAAACCCAATAGGGCTGTTCTGCCCCCAATAAGGGGTAATTATATCTTAGTTGGGATCAAGTACAGGTACTGTTTTATTATTACAGAGAAAAGGGAATCATTTAACTATTAAATAAACCCAATAGGGCTGTTCTGCCCCCAATAAGGGGTAATTATATCTTAGTTGGGATCAAGTACAAGTACTGTTTTATTATTACAGAGAAAAGGGAATCATTTAACCATTAAATAAACCCAATAGGGCTGTTCTGCCCCAATAAGGGGTAATTATATCTTAGTTGGGATCAAGTACAGGTACTGTTTTATTATTACAGAGAAAAGGGAATCATTTAACCATGAAATAAACCCAATAGGGCTGTTCTGCCCCCAATAAGGGGTAATTATATCTTAGTTGGGATCAAGTACAGGTACTGTTTTATTATTACAGAGAAAAGGGAATCATTTAACCATGAAATAAACCCAATAGGGCTGTTCTGCCCCCAATAAGGGGTAATTATATCTTAGTTGGGATCAAGTACAGGTACTGTTTTATTATTACAGAGAAAAGGGAATCATTTAACCATGAAATAAACCCAATAGGGCTGTTCTGCCCCAATAAGGGGTAATTATATCTTAGTTGGGATCAAGTACAGGTACTGTTTTATTATTACAGAGAAAAGGGAATCATTTAACCATTAAATAAACCCAATAGGGCTGTTCTGCCCCAATAAGGGGTAATTATATCTTAGTTGGGATCAAGTACAGTTACTGTTTTATTATTACAGAGAAAAGGGAATCATTTAACCATTAAATAAACCCAATAGGGCTGTTCTGCCCCCAATAAGGGGTAATTATATCTTAGTTGGGATCAAGTACAGGTACTGTTTTATTATTACAGAGAAAAGGGAATCATTTAACCATTAAATAAACCCAATAGAGCTGTTCTGCCCCCAATAAGGGGTAATTATATCTTAGTTGGGATCAAGTACAGGTACTGTCTTATTATTACAGAGAAAAAGGAAATCAGTTTTAAAATTCTGGATTATTTGATTAAAATGGAGTCTATGGGAGACAGGCTTTCCGTAATTCAGAGCTTTTTGGATAACAGGTTTCTGGATAAGGGATCCCATACCTGTAATATAAAATAAGAATTATGGATAAGACCTGTAACCTGACCCGCGACCCACATCTATACCTGCATCCGGAAATCCTACCCGCACCCCACAGCCTTTCTTGCAGGTAACCTGCAGGTACCCGACCCGCTGCAGGACTCTAAAGAATTCATACAATTCAGTGTCAATGACGTGAAGCCCATAAAACCAACAAAGACAAGACGAGCGCACAATGCACAGCCATTTGGTAGACGTGCTTCCATAATTTTTGGTTTACATACCATTCCATTAGGGAAATGGCTGCCTTTCTGCGCCAGTAGACAAATTGAGGCCAAGTGGGTTAGATGGGCACAATATGTTCGCTCATCTGTTAATGGCTCCACGGGTTGACAGATATAGGAGGAAGTTTCACGAGCTCTCTTCAGGAAATGCAGCAGATGCTCCTCGGGGACCTGGGAATGCATTTGTACAGAATCTGGGGCACAAAATTTGACACTTCGCAAGACCCAGATTTGCTTTGGTTGTTGTTTAAACTGAACAAGCAAAGAGAAACTCGGTTACACACTGTGTTTTTTTTTTAACAGTTCTAAGCAATGGAATGTGAAGCAGATTCTCCATAAAAACAGACGTACTATGAGACCTGAGGGTGTCAGCATTAAAGCACTCCCTACTGGGATCTCTCCTCAAAGCAGCTGAGGAGAACAGCAGAGGAGAACTAATTATGAGCAAATAATTACCAAGGCAGAAAGAGAATTTTCATTTAAAGATACTGGATTTTTTTCTGATACTGGAGGAGATTATCCATCACTTTCCTTTAATAAAGCATGTAGAATCCATGGACTTCTCCATAGATTGCCTTGCCCTCATGTGTTGGCTTATGTCTCAGAAATCCACTGGGCTTATAGTGATCTGATGCACATTATGGCCAAATGTATGCCCCCTGGCTGGCCAACATGAAGTTGGTCTTCTTACTTCTTCTAAAACAGCTTTTACTCTACTACACTTCTGGGAAGACTTTCTATTAGATTATGGAGAACTTCATGGGGTTTGTTTCCATTCACAGAATACCTGGTACCAACACCAGATTGGTATTTGGACGAATCTTTTATGAAGGATTTGGGGTTCAGCTGAATTCCGAAAGTAAACATGGCATCAAAAGGTCAGAATCTTGCAAGAATAAATTAGAGCCAATCACCAGTGAATGCTGGATTCAGTACATCTCTGGTCTGAACAGAATTTGCTTAAGGTTGGATGGGGTCCTGGCATATGCATGAGAAGCTCTAGTGGTATTTGGCATTCAGGTAGATGGCCAATCCCACAATATCTCTCTCTTTTCTCTATTCCGTTTCTGCAGCATTAGGCTATTGCTATTGACTCCAAACACTTTTTGTTCGTCTTGTCATGTCAGACCAGTTATTTGCTCCATTGCATTGCCTTGTAACAACCTGACGTGGAAATTGTCTCATTTCCATCCCGATGGCTATAAATATGAACCTATCCTTTCTCAAATTCAATGTACTGCTTTTAATGCCATTCTGTGTCTTTAAGATGGCCTCTCTTGTCATTCTGTCACATGTTCTAGCTTGGATCGCTGTTAGGATGCCCTCAGACCGGAGAGACATCCAGCTGTAGGATACATACATGTCTGCACAAATACTCTTCTATATCCTTCATGTTGTCTTGCGTGCATTTTTCTCCATTTCCACATACCCCAGCCGTCACTCGCCATTTATATTTCCCAAGTGGGACCTGCCTACATTACACATTCAGGGTCCAGCACAGCAGATTCCTTGTCAGAGAGTACATCAAAATTTAAACTTCAAGGTAAAGTCCATCTTTATATTATTAAACAACAAAGGAAAAAAGACCAATAGCAGATTGTGTTAGAATGATGTTTTATATAAGTTAATTTAAAGGTAAATAAACACTCAGTTTGTTTACAAGAGAAGGTACAGCAAATAATATTATGATGAAATGTACAGCACTCAAACAGAAGTCCCATTTTGAGACATCTAATAATGAGTGACCTAATATAATGGAGCTAATTATCTATCCAACGCTGCTGTTGTCTCCTGATAACCAGCTGAATCTACGGGTGGGACCCAATCTACCTTCATAACATCACACTGTCAGGTTCTTGGGACTTTGTTGTCTCATCACTTTCATTATTAAGAACCTGCATCCATTAGAAAATTTTTTTTTCTAAGAGGTCTTAGGATACAGCAGCTTAGAGGTCTTAGGATACAGCAGCTACAGAAGAGGCTCAAATGGCCCCCCACCAGCGCATTAAATAATGACGGTCTATGGCATTTGCCAGAATCCACAGACTGCCAGTCCAGGCCTGGACCCAGACAGGTTAGGCAGGCAAATCACCAGCTCACCTCATTCGTCTTAGTAGAGTTTGAAAGAGGCCATACACGATAAGATTTGCCAACATTGGGTGGGCAATATCTTGCTAATGCAATCTTTAGCTCTAGGGCCAAACATCTGCATTGCAATGAAGGGGAAATGAGAAGTCTGAGTGAAGAATGAGCCTATGCGGGCCTCGATGTGACAATAAAATCAATCAACATCTGCCAAATTTTTGGCCAGATATTAGGGAGGCCTTTCAGAGGGCCCCACATACGGTTACATAAGCTGTCGAAACGTTCTGAAGGACCCAAATTGGCAGCTGAAATCTGCCCGTGGATGGCCACCATTAGGGTTGAAAGAGTGCTGGTTAGGGTCACGTGTAGGTTGACTTTTTGTCACTGCCTCCATTTTCTTTGGTATGTCTGATTGTGCCACTCCCAGCAGTGAAGCTGTCACTGTTGAGGTTCCCATCTTTGAGTACAATATTATTGTCTACTAATTTTTGGATAGTTTCAGTATATACATTAAAGGTGTCCAACCTGCAGTCCTCTGTTTCAACAGCTATTACCACCACCCTCCTGACAGCCAATGGGCGAAGAGCAAGCTACACTCCTAGGACTTTGTAATGCAAAAGCCAAGTGGAGTGACATCTGTTCTGACATGAAACAACAGACTGTTTACAATATAATACAGTGTTTTGTTTTGCAGGGATAAGTCGAGGGTGAGTAGGTTATGAGGGCCTAGTACAACGGGGCACACCGGGTCTGATCCGTGCCTTCAGATGCTGCCTTGATGTGGCTGTGAATCAGGCAGACTGTTCCAGGGCACTGAGCCCACGGCATCTCCTGCGGGATGAACTGCCAGATGCTTGTGCACAAAATACCAATCTGTTTATGCAGAAACTCCCAGCGCTGACACTAATAATGAGAGAAAGGAGAGAAAGGGAGAGGGAAGAGCAATATGAAAACAACCAGGGAAAAAAAAAAAAAGGATCACTGCCGACAGATCATTTAAACCAAACCAACAGTAAAGCGACTCCTGAATGAGTTCTAATACCCCCGGCGCTGATAGGGTCACACGTCTGAACAGAACTTGCTCCGATTTGGCTGAAGTTAGGCCCATATGCTCATTAAATGAGCTCCCTTATTCTGAATATTCCTGTTTAACATTTCACACTGGAACAGAGCCATGCCGTTTACTATTCTGGAAGTGCTAAGAGTCTGCAGACTGATCATTTGTATCTGAAGTAGTGAGGGCTTGCAGTAAAACTTTTATATGGCTCCTACTTCATTCTGTTAAGGCCATTTGGGTGTTGCAATTGGCTGAACACATAAAGGGTCATTTCTGAACCCAGTGCGGGGGACAAAGTGCAATTTTAAGATGCAATTGCACTTTCAGCAACCATAGGGAAGTACAAGGAGCATGTTTGGACACAAGTACAGGTATGGGATCCATTATTTGGAAACCTGTTAACCAGAAAGCTCTGAATTAAGGGAAGGCCATCTCCCATAGACTCCATCTAATTTATAACAAATAAAACATTGTACTACATCCCAGCTAAGCTACATGAATCTATTTTGGTCGCAAAACAATCCTTTTGGGTTTATTTGATGTTAACATAATTTTCTTAGTAGACAAAGTATGGAGATCCAAATTAAAGATTCTTTTATCCGGAGAACCCCAGGTCCCTAGCATGCCAGATAATAAATCCCATACATGTACCATTAATATTAATTAATTATGGTACATGTAATTACAGCAGCGTCACTGATTTAGCAATGAAAGTGGAAGTGATAAGGTAGTTAAGCAAACATAAACACTACATATAAAAGTACATACATATTATCTGAACTTTTAATGGGTCAGAAACTTTGCTAAATGGGAATATGATTGTAAGCTCCACTGGGGCAGGGACTGATGGGAATGGGATAGGGACCTTAGATTGTAAGCTCCACTGGGGCAGGGACTGATGGGAATGTGATAGGTACCTTAGATTGTAAGCTCACTGGGGCAGGGACTGATGGGAATGGGATAGGGACCTTAGATTGTAAGCTCACTGGGGCAGGGACTGATGGGAATGGGATAGGGACCTTAGATTGTAAGCTCCACTGGGGCAGGGACTGATGGGAATGTGATAGGGGCCTTAGATTGTAAGCTCACTGGGGCAGGGACTGATGGGAATGTGATAGGGACGTTAGATTGTAAGCTCACTGGGGCAGGGACTGATGGGAATGTGATAGGGACGTTAGATTGTAAGCTCCACTGGGGCAGGGACTGATGGGAATGGGAAAGGGACCTTAGATTGTAAGCTCACTGGGGCAGGGACTGATGGGAATGTGATAGGGACCTTAGATTGTAAGCTCCACTGGGGCAGGGACTGATGGGAATGTGATAGGGACCTTAGATTGTAAACTCACTGGGGCAGGGACTGATGGGAATGAGATAGGGACCTTAGATTGTAAGCTCCACTGGGGCAGGGACTGATGGGGATGGGATAGGGACCTTAGATTGTAAGCTCCACTGGGGCAGGGACTGATGGGAATGGGATAGGGACCTTAGATTGTAAGCTCACTGGGGCAGGGACTGATGGGAATGTGATAGGGACCTTAGATTGTAAGCTCACTGGGGCAGGGACTGATGGGAATGTGATAGGGACCTTAGATTGTAAGCTCACTGGGGCAGGGACTGATGGGAATGTGATAGGGACGTTAGATTGTAAGCTCACTGGGGCAGGGACTGATGGGAATGTGATAGGGACGTTAGATTGTAAGCTCCACTGGGGCAGGGACTGATGGAAATGGGATAGGGACCTTAGATTGTAAGCTCACTGGGGCAGGGACTGATGGGAATGTGAAAGGGCCCTTAGATTGTAAGCTCACTGGGGCAGGGACTGATGGGAATGGGATAGGGACCTTAGATTGTAAGCTCCACTGGGGCAGGGACTGATGGAAATGGGATAGGGACCTTAGATTGTAAGCTCACTGGGGCAGGGACTGATGGGAATGTGAAAGGGCCCTTAGATTGTAAGCTCACTGGGGCAGGGACTGATGGGAATGGGATAGGGACCTTAGATTGTAAGCTCACTGAGGCAGGGACTGATGGGAATGGGATAGGGACCTTAGATTGTAAGCTCACTGGGGCAGGGATTGATGGGAATGTGATATGGACCTTAGATTGTAAGCTCACTGGGGCAGGGGCTGATGGGAATGTGATAGGGACCTTAGATTGTAAGCTCACTGGGGCAGGGACTGATGGGAATGTGATAGGGACCTTAGATTGTAAGCTCACTGGGGCAGGGACTGATGGGAATGGGATAGGGACCTTAGATTGTAAGCTCCACTGGGGCAGGGACTGATGGGAATGTGATAGGGACCTTAGATTGTAAGCTCACTGGGGCAGGGACTGATGGGAATGTGATAGGGACCTTAGATTGTAAGCTCACTGGGGCAGGGACTGATGGGAATGTGATAGGGACCTTAGATTGTAAGCTCACTGGGGCAGGGACTGATGGGAATGGGATAGGGGCCTAAGATTGTAAGCTCCACTGGGGCAGGGACTGATGGGAATGGGATAGGGGCCTAAGATTGTAAGCTCCACTGGGGCAGGGACTGATCTGCAGACTGATCATTTGTATTTGAAGTAGTGAGGGCTTGCAGTAAAACTTTTATGTGGCTCCTACTTCATTCTGTTAAGGCCGCTCGTGTGTTGCAATTGGCTGAACACATAAAGGGTCATTTCTGAACCCAGTGCGGGGGACAAAGTGCAATTTTAAGATGCAATGGCGCTTTCAGCAACCATAGGGAAGTACAAGGAGCATGTTTGGACACAAGTACAGGTATGGGATCCATTATTTGGAAACCTGTTAACCAGAAAGCTCTGAATTAAGGGAAGGCCATCTCCCATACACTCCATCTAATTTATAACAAAGAAAACAGTACATAGTACTTCAGAATAATACCTGTAAATTGGTTCTTCAGTTGTTGTTGCACTACAAATCCCAGCATCCCTTACCAAACAACTGCTCTCTGTAGCAATTCCCAAGAGCCTAGAGAGCTGGGCTCTGTTGTACGGACCTCTAAAAACCTTTTCCTTCTGCCTATCATCATTCTCATCCCCAGCAGTAAGAGCTTAGCTAATTGCCCCCTGCAGCTCAGACATTATGAATAACAAGTGGCTTGTAAATCCTGCGTCTGATGTTAACATTTGTGCACAGCAGTTACGAGCGAGGTCTCTCCCCGAGTCACTGAAGAAATGCTGCTCATTCCTCATTGTGGCACAAGTGATCCGTCAAGCTAATCTCTCTGTCCCCCAGCTTCTTTCCTGACGTGATGGGTGACAAATGCTTGGTAGGCACATTTTGCTCTCTCTATATATATATAGCTATCTAACTAATCTTCCTCCATACAGCGATACAGGTGACTGCCTGTGTTTTAAGCCACAACAGTGACGGCCCTGTATAGACCATCTATCTAGTTATGCAGAGCCACGGACACGACAATAAAGCATTCTCTCGCTGCAGACGAGGTCAGCGTGCCGGATGGCCAATCCTGTGCAAATAGACATAAAAAATCTAGCGGACGTTCATTGCCTATATATCAACAAAAAGGCGCAGGAAAGCAAATAGGGATAAAACAGATACAGAATATAGAAATCTAAACTGGTACTGAATTCAAACCTACAGCACATTAAGCTTATTCAAGAAGGTTGTCACATGAGAATAGGGTTGCCCAGACACAAAATCCCCAAGCCGAATGGCTAATTAGCAATTAATGTAGATCCCCTGTGCATGGCTGCACAGTAAACAGTGCAGGCTGCAGCACGGATCTACCTTAAGCTAGGAGGTGGATTTAGTATGTGTGTATTTGTTAAAAGAGAATGAAAGGTACAGTCACCAGGGGGCGCCAAAATGTTAGGCACCCCCCAGTGATTGTAATCACTTACCTTATACCCCCCATTGGTGCTCCTGTTCAGGGTCGGACTGGGCCAGACCCGACCCTTGCGCGCGCTCCCCTGCCCGACCGCTCCTCCCCTAACGCGCTAAATTTACGCGCTCGGGGGAGGACGTCAGGTGGGGGGCCCCTGCGGGGGGGGGGGGGGTGAGGGGAAGGGGCCGGCGGGAGCCCCGGTGGGCCCTTCACCCCCCAGTCCGACCATGCTCCTGAGAAAACCGCACCGGCCAGGGTAGCTGCGAGACAGTGATCCCCTTCCTTCGGTCTTCGCACCAACAGTGAACAGCCAATGATTTTTCACTCGACTGCGACGGCCCCGGAAATCAATAGATAGACAAGAAAAGGATCACTTGTTCGTAGCTACCCCAGGCTGGTGTGGTTTTCTCCTAACAGGAGCACCAACCCAGG
Source organism: Xenopus tropicalis (assembly GCF_000004195.4). Taxonomy (NCBI): domain Eukaryota; kingdom Metazoa; phylum Chordata; class Amphibia; order Anura; family Pipidae; genus Xenopus; species Xenopus tropicalis. Next base: position 43,665,381 of record NC_030686.2, on the reverse strand, counting down.
GTATAAGGTAAGTGATTACAATCACTGGGGGGGTGCCTGACATTTTGGTACCCCGCAGTGATTTTATCTTTCCTTCTCCTTTAAGGGTTGAGGGGGCAACCCGCTATGACAGCACGGATACAGATGGTAGGATTTGGGCGAATCAAAAAGATTCCTGGAATTCAGCAGAAACCTGACCCTAATCCTGGGTTTTTGGCTTCCCCTATTTACAGTAATACAGTGCTAAATAAGCAACAAAGAAACAACTGCATGTAATAGAAAGCAAGTTGCAGAGCTTTGGGGGAGCGCAAACACAAAATGGCTACCCTGGCTGGGAATAAGCTGTGGCTAGGAAGGGGGGCGATTAGGTATAATAGGGCAAATGCCAACTATAGTACCGGATGGCAACAGTAAAGGTCCCCATACACGGGCCGATTCTAGCTGCCGATATGGGTCCCTTAGACTCAGCAGCTAATCGGCCCGTGTATGGGCACTACCAACGGGCCTGCCCGACTGATATCTGGCCTGAAATCGGCCAGATCTTGATCGGGCAGGTTAGAAAATCTAGTCGAATTGGGGACCTCATCGGCTTGTTGATGCAGTCCCCGGCCCAACTTTGCCTATGCCCGTCATTATAATTCGAACGTTTGGCCCCAGGGCCAAACGATCGAATTAGCCTAAGATCCCCCCGATATCTCCCACCCGTAGGTGGGGATATCGGGATAAGATCCGCCCACTTGGCGACATAGCCAAGCGAGCAGATCTTAAGGTGTATGGGGACCTTAATACTTAGGGTTGCCCAATCTGCAGCCCTGCAGTTGTTGATATGGTGCAGCCCTGTACTCTGTAGTACGTTGGTAGATTTATGATGATTCACCCTACTTTATACATTTATGTTGATGAAATATATATATTTATATATATTTTTGATGAAGAAACAGTGGGTATAAGTGAGTATAAGAGGGATATAAAACACAGATTACCCGGGCATACAGGGCTGACATCTACAGAGGCCGTGATCGCTGGGTGCCAGAGGGTGCTAGCATGGTGCGCAGGTCAGCCGGAGAGGTGGTTGGCAGAGAGCAGGTGAAATTCTCACACACGTAGGCTGTGGCTTTGCCGTCCTTCTGCTCCAGAGACAGGAGAAAGGGCAGATGGCTGTAAAGGAAACTTGTCTGCGTCCTGTCTGCGAGGATCAGCACCTGGGACAGCGACAACAAAAAGAATGGAGGGATGGAATATGGCCCAGAAGCATAAAGATAAAACCTCATTCCCACATTGCTCCCTGGAGCAGAAACAGAGGATCATTTCATGAAATCCATATGTTAAAATCACATCCAAGCCTGGTTTTGGAACTGTTCATTGCCACCGCTGTCGTTAGGGGACTTCCATACCCTGAAGATACCCTTCCTATGCTGATAATGAAATCTCCTTTCCCCCAGCCTCAGTGGATGTCCCCATCACAGTCCTTTAACCCTCTCCCTCCTTTGATCCTGCTCTGTCACGTATTCCCAGACGACACTTGGCACAGGTATAGCTCAAAGAGAAACCTGGGAATGTAGGAACTTTTTAGCTTGTAGGTTCTCCAGTAGGGAACTCAAACAGCTGCAATTTGTCTGCAGAAACTTTTTGACACCTAAGTGAGTCTCTGAGGCAGTTATAGCTTTATCAAGGCATAAACTCTCTCTCACTTCAGAGTGAGACAACACAATGCTTCCCCTCTGGCAGAGAATAGAATCGCTGGAATATCACTGCCTCCTTGAGTCGCCTACTACAGATAGGTCATCTAAGGTTGCCTGCTCTTAAAGCATTGCCTGGGAATTTATAAGCAGTTCTCCTACAGTCAACAGCCACATAATGGGAACAAGTGCCTATGTAGTGTACTTGATGGCCTGTTTATAGCCCAGGCCTATGCTGCTCTAATATGCTTGGCACGCTGGACCAAAGCACACACGTCACTAGGCCTAGATTTATTGGAAAGTCAAGGCCAATGAGAGCTTCTTTACCATAAAATCATTTTTCTGAATCTGATGGATACATTTATAAATCCTGTTTGTTTCTTGCCAATGGCATCAGTCAGGTACACAGGACACAGCACTGTCTAGTGGGGCATCAGGACTTTATTTAGCAGTGCTGGAACCAAACATAGACTTGGTTAAACCCTATTGTTTATATACGAAGGTCTGTGTAACTAATGGTCCTTAAAGCCTTACTATTCCAAAATTACCCTACAATTGCCATCTCACCCAACTGTCGCCTATATATCCTACAGCATTCATATCACCCTACTGCTGCTATCTTGCCTTACAGTCCCTACTTTCACCGTATCACCGGTTGTATCCATCTTAACCAGCTATCATTATCTCACCCTACTGTGCCCCATCCTACCCGTCATCTCGCCCTACTTTCGCCATGTTGCCTTACTGTTCATGTCTTACCCTACTTTTACTCTATCACCCCGTTGTCTCCATATTAACCAACTATCCCCATCTTACCCTACTGTCACTATGTTGCCTTACTGTCCATGTCTTACCCTACTTTTACTCTATCACCCCGTTCTCTCCATATTAACCAACTATCTCCATCTTACCCTACCGTCACCATGTTGCCTTAATGTCCATGTCTTACCCTACTTGCACTATACCAACCAACTATCACCATCTCACCCTACTGTTGCCATGTTGCCTTACTGTCCCTGTCTTAGCCTACTACTTACCCTTCATCTTACCATATTGTCCCCATCTCATATTACTGTCCTCCTTAAATCACCCTACTGTCACAATATCACCATGCTGTCACCATCTTACCCTACTATCAACATCTCACCATACTGTAGCCATCTTGCCTTACTGTTCCTATATTACCCTTCAGTCACTATGTAGCCCTGCTGTCCCCATGTTATCCTACTGTCACAATTTTGTTCTAGTGTTCTCCATCTTAGCTTACTAAACTTGCCATGTTCACCCTTCCTCTAGCAAAGCAAGTGTTTACAGAGAAGTAGGCCCATTTTAACCCATTAAAGACAGATTTAAAGTGTATCACAGTAAATAAACAAACAGTGGTAGCATAGATGGCAAATCTGGCCATGGACAACAAAAATATAGAGGTGTCACTGTTTCTCCATGTGAGGTCTATTTTTATACTCAAAAAAGAGAGGATAAGAGCCTTCTGTGGTTTATGATAGAGCTGCTGTACCAGCAGAATGTGACAAACGTTAAACATACTGAAAGTTTCTTCTTTGGTGGTTTAATGGTCCTGTATGGAAGCGTCTGCTCTAATTATACCTTGTATCTCTCATTGCTTTAATTTGGAAGTGAATGATCGGATCAGAGGATCGCTATGCTGCTAACACTCCGACTGCCAGTCGAACAGATTTAGTTCTTGCCACACTGTGTGGTCACAAGACCGGACTCCCTGCCTTTCTACCTTGTTTTTTGCTTTCTCTCACGCTGCGGTTCCGGCGGCCTCTGTTTTGGTGTCCGGCTTTGTGATTAATTACTTATGCGCTCCCAAATCTCCCCAGCATAATTCACTGTGTGTTAGTGTCTGTCTCCCGAGGCCCCGCCGCGCAGGCAGATAAGGTGTGCGCTGGCGGCTCTGTGTGTTTAACAAGTTTTGACATTTTTTGTAATTATTCTTAAACAATTAACAGGCAGAGAATTAACAGACACGATATCTGCTCTCAATACAATGGAAAAAGGAGAATCCAGAAAAAAAAAAGAAGAGCAAACAAGAATGTACGAGAAGACACAAAAGAGAGCAGAGAGGACAAGTGAGAAATTGGGGAGATGAAAAGAACAGGTTCCTGGGATCCCTATTTCCAATTAACCCAATAAGCCTAATAAACAAACAGGATGAGTTTATTTCCCATCAGCAGTTGATGCTGTACAGATGTTTCATCTGCTGTATTCACTAGGTCAGTTTCTGAGCTGCTGCTCCTTCAACACTTTATCTAATTTTTGGGTCCCTCACTTCTGCCTTGCTGAGACACACGTTAGTACATGAAAAAAGATTGAAACCGAAGAATGGTGGGAAAAACATGGCCATAAATAGCTATGACTTCCCTCCATTTGGGCTCAGAAAGAGAAGAAAGGAAAGGCCAAGAAAATGGATATGAATAAAGGACACATAAGAAATGCACTGTAGAGTAGTAAAGCCAAACCATAGGGGTAACAATAATCAGCTCTAAGTGGATGGGAGAAGATCTAAGGGTTGACCTATTAACTTATTAGTTGGTTGGTAGTTCCCCATAGCTGGACTTGAGCACCATTTTGCTAGTTGTTCCTTCTGCTCTACTTACGCACCAATAGATTGCCACCTACATTTGTTCTTCTCTTGTTCCATTTCCTTCTTTAGTTATGCCTGCCCAAACTTTTTCTAGAGTTACCTGGATAGATCTAACATGGAAAAATCCTCAAATGGCTGTATCTCGTCTTCCTTTTGAGGCCATTTTCTCAACGATTTTGTTATTTGGAACCAGTGGTTGTTCCATTTTTTTAGTTCTTAGTGGAGGTCCAGCCTTTTTTCTGTGCCCCACTTAGTTTGCTACAAGCATACAGATATCTCACCCTAACTGAACTTCAAGCTGCACTTTTAGAGGTATCTTAAGGACAAAATAGGCTTTCTCCTCAAGTCTTACCCTAATTAACCTTCACGCTAAGCCTCCTGCCACCGCTTAAGCTTCGCATTTTGAAAATCACTGTTTTTAGATTATGTAGGTTGGTCTTAGCTAAGATTCGCCTGTTTTGCTTTAGATCTAATTCTATTTAGACACTGAGTACTGACTTAAGGTGGCCATACACAGGCCAATAAAAGCTGCCAATAAGTCGGCAGCTAATCAGCCTTTGTATGGGGCCCTTGAATGGGCCTGTCATACTGATATCTGACCAAAAATCGTCAAGATGTCAATTAGCAGGTTGAGGTGCTCATTGCTATGTTGATGTGGTCCTCATTCTGATGGCCTGCATCCTATCAATGTGATCTGTTCATTCGCCTTGAAATGGGCCATATTGGGGAATGATCCAGTTGTTTGGCCAGCTTTAAAGGAGATGGAAATGTTCAATCACTGGGGGAGGGGGGGGGGGTGACAAAAGTTAGGCAACCCCCAATAATTGTTATCACTTACCTGATACCTGTTAGCAGAACACTGCCTTGGCCCAGGGTATTCCTGCATAAGTTCTTCGGAGCGATCTTTCTTCCTCCTCTCTTTTCTTCACCAGGGCACGGATATGCGTACTAGAGTGAAAAGGCTGGCTTTTCGTTTCTAAGTTCAGCTTTTTACTCTTTCGCGCAAGTGCCTGCACAAACCTTAATGAAAAGAACATGGAAGAACCCGAAGAAGATGGCGCAGAGATTCTTCTGCAGAAATACCCTGGCCCAGTGCAGATTTTAGTGAACAGGAACACCAGCCCAGGGTATCAGGTACTGTATATACTCGAATATAAGCCTAGTTTTTCAGCATCCAAAATGTGCTGAAAAAGTCACCCTCGGCTTATACTTGAGTCGGGTGCCATGGGTCCCTCCAGACTAGCACCCTCTGTCCTGTGTGTGCAAATTAGGCCCCCTGCAACCAGACCCCCAGTGCCCTGACCCGCTACCAAATTCATCTTCATCTACCTTTCTCACCTGTCCCATTCTGCACTAGACATTATATATGATATAAACTATATATGGTTTTGAAGGATTTTAACTCTTTGTGTTTTAGCTTGGTTGCTGATTGAGCTAAGGGGGTAGTACTCTTAAGGTATCATTGTTGATACTATATTGTTTTTGTTGACCCTCTTCTCCACTTACAGAGCTAATTTACTGTTTTTCTTTGAAATAAATATTTAAAAACATATACCCCATTAATGCCTCATTTAATGTAATTTTATTGCTATTTATTTTGATTATTGAAACTTAGCAGTAGCTGCTGCATTTCCCACCCTAGGCTTATACTCGAGTCAATAAGTTTTTCCAGTTTTCTTAGGTAAAATTAGGTACCTCAGCTTATATTTGGATCGGCTTATACTCGAGTATATACGGTAAGTGATTTTAATCACTGGAGGGTGCCTAACATTTTAGCATCCCCCCCAGTGATTTAAACTTTAGTTCTCCTTTAAATACAGCTGTGTGTATGTGCACTAGATTTGCTCTGTTCCATTGAATAATGCATTTTTTCATCGCCTCCTTATGGTGCGCCACTCTTGGGTGCAAATGAATGCACAATTTCATTAACGATTAACAAATGATAATATGGAGGGATAATCCTTAAGAGCATGTTCCAGCAAGGAGATCATTACCCTCTCACTTGATCTTCTCACTGCGATTTCTATTATAAGGCAGGAGATTAAGAGGTCTGGCACTTGGGATCGCTGTTGCATGACTGCGTATTGTACACAGAGCATGTAATCCTGAACCTCACATGGAGCTCCCTGCAATCCCCCGAGGGATGCAGATAATTAGGAGACTGATTCCTATTACCCTAGTTGGGGGGTGATCTTAAATAACCAGGAAATCGAATTAGAATCAAGCCTTCCACTTTGTTTGATTTCTTTTGTCTCCCATCGGATTTCGGTTCACTGCCTTCCCTTCCGACTGGGCTCGGGTCGGACAGAGCAGGGGCTGACGCAGCTGTTCGCAGGACGCTCATTTATTAATCGTGGCATCGGAGCGCCCTGTTCCCTGCTGCTAACACAACTATTCATACAACAAACAGGCTCTGTCTCAGAAGTGGGTCAGTTGTGTTAATCCTCACCCGGAGAGGCAGCTAGATAAATGCACCTGACACTGGCAGAGGACAGGGGGAGAGAGACGCGGAGAGGGAGGATGGGGGAAAGAAAGATAGAGAGAATGGGATGCTGTTTATGAGAGCATGGGAAGAGGAAAGGGATGCACAATGTGAATAGAGCGAGTGTGTGAAGGAAAGAGAAGGGAGGTGGAAGGATTAGGGGGAGAGATGAGGAGCACACAGCCAAATAAACAAAGCGGGAGTAAAGCAAAATACAGTCTGTTCCCCAAACAAACAGCTTGTTGTAACGTCCCATACTCATATAAATAATGATAGAGACTTTCCAATACATCATCATTGGGGCTTAAAGCGACACTCGTTTTAAATCTGGCATTACTACATTTCATTTGACATCTCTAGTAAAATTGTAGGAGAATTTACTTTATTATTTGATAAAAAAGTTTTTTTTTGTGTGTGCTGATAACAGTAGCTTGGCCCCCAAGCCATGGAAATGTCCAGATAGATAAGTAGTAAAGATGGCAGATTGAAAGGGTAATAGATAAAGGGTAAGTGATGGTGTTTCTACTATTTTATGATCAATGAACGGCTAGCATAAGCATTAATCTGCTTTCTGAGGTTATTAACCCTACCAATCCGGCAGGATTTAACATTTCATGCTCAACAGAGAAGCAGAAGGAAAGCCATTTTTCTTGCAATCTGTATAACAGAGCATTCTGTCACAGTGGCACAGATCCTATCTGATCCCCCCCATTGTAAGCAGCAGTCCTGCCCTGCTTTATGGCTGAGATTCTAGCTATCTGTATAACAGAGCATTCTGTCACAGTGGCACAGATCCTATCTGATCCCCCTCATTGTAAGCAGCAGTCCTGCCCTGCTTTATGGCTGAGATTCTAGCTATCTGTATAACAGAGCATTCTGTCACAGTGGCACAGATCCTATCTGATCCCCCCCATTGTAAGCAGCAGTCCTGCCCTGCTTTATGGCTGAGATTCTAGCTATCTGAATAACAGAGCATTCTGTCACAGTGGCACAGATCCTATCTGATCCCCCCATTGTAAGCAGCAGTCCTGCCCTGCTTTATGGCTCAGATTCTAGCTATCTGTATAACAGAGCATTCTGTCACAGTGGCACAGATCCTATCTGATCCCCCCATTGTAAGCAGCAGTCCTGTCCTGCTTTATGGCTGAGATTCTAGCTATCTGTATAACAGAGCATTCTGTCACAGTGGCACAGATCCTATCTGATCCCCCCATTGTAAGCAGCAGTGCTGCCCTGCTTTATGGCTGAGATTCTAGCTATCTGTATAACAGAGCATTCTGTCACAGTGGCACAGATCCTATCTGATCCCCCCATTGTAAGCAGCAGTCCTGCCCTGCTTTATGGCTGAGATTCTAGCTATCTGTATAACAGAGCATTCTGTCACAGTGGCACAGATCCTATCTGATACCCCCATTGTAAGCAGCAGTGCTGCCCTGCTTTATGGCTGAGATTCTAGCTATCTGTATAACAGAACATTCTGTCACAGTGACACAGATCCTATCTAATCTGGAAGGCACTGCATATGGGAAGATTGAGGACAGATTTCCCTTTTTTTCTGCTGATGTTTTAACACCAGCCGAGAAAACACCTTTAGGCCTTATAGCTGAGATTCTAGCTATCTTTATAACAGAGCATGTAGACCACAAAAGACCCTATTATAGCACTGAATGATTTAAGCCACTTGAAGAATTAAACAGCAAAGTGACAGGAAAGCTTAATGAAGGAAGCACCTCCACAGTGGTTTTAATATCTATAATTTTATGGAAACTGCAGATATTTAAAAAAAAATGGGTATTAGCTAATTAATTGTCCTGCAACAGTGCAAAGCTTCCCAGAATGCTAGCTGGCATCCATTAGAGTAAGATACTGTACATGTGAATATTGTATGTGGTGGTGGCAGTGCTACAAAAGAAGCCAATCTAAGCAGTCCCTGCCTCTTGCTGAACTCTCTTGAACAGCAGGGAGTGAGCAGCAGGATAGATGTCACAGATATATATTTATATATATATATATATATTTGCTCTGTTTGGGCAGAGGGGGATGTCAGCAATATGAAATTAAATGCAGCTCGTTTTTAGGGCTGATGCCCCCCAGCAGATGCCCCAACTTCCCTCTAAGGCACCAACAGGAGAAAGTAACAGGTTCCTTTGGGAGTGGGGGGTGCAGTCCTGAGTTGGTGTAAACAGCAAAGACATGTACTCACAGCTGTAATTAGTGCCGGAACAATCTATTTACCTGACAGCAAGCGCTGTGCAACAGAGGTACAGGCACCAGCTGCCAGAACACCAGAAAGTAGGGCAGCTGCAAAATGGCAGGATGGCGAGAGCGAAAGATCAGAGAGAAGCAGAGATAAATAGAAGGCGACAAAAGGAGCAGGGGGGAAGGTGGAAAGAATCAAATGCACAAATTGGTATTAAGGAATGAAAATGAACGAGAGAAGGGAGATGTCAGAGGAAGGAATATCCAAAGAGCAAAAGTGATAATGAGAACAGAAATGACAGGAAGGGACAAAGAGAGAGAGACGGCGGCGCGAGAGACAGAGCAAGGGGGTGAGATGGAAAGTACGAGTGTTATGGAACACAGTCATTCTAGGGAGCCAGCTCATACATAGACTTTTCATAATATCTGCTCCCAAAATAAGCAGCCTTAGCTCTACTCATGCACGCGCAATGCTATGCCTCATTCACATGACAGATAACTTTTCTTGCACACACAGGGACTTGATGAAAATGAAGTAGCACGAAGTTGACCCACTCTGAAACACACCTCAAATTCAAAATGAAAATCAATGATCTGGGTTCGGGGTTTAACTGGAGCTCCCTATACCTACTGCCCCTATGTTTGACATGTTCGTCAATGTTCTTACTGGCTTGAGTGGGTCCGTGATGTTGGGGCAGGGTTGTAACATAAGTAGGGGAGGGCATGACATTGATGGCCCACATTCAAGGGGAAGTAGGGAGCAAAAGGAGCTGGGAGAGGGGACAGTTTTTAAAAAGTGCACACAAAAGAAAAGTCCTCTATCAAAAGAAACATAGGATTTCTTGTCTCTTTTTTTGTAAACATGATTTTCCAGTGTTTGACTTCCTCTCTCAGAAACAGCCTTAAAGGAACAGTAACACCAAAAAATGAAAGTGTATAAAAGTAACTAAAATATAATGTGCTGCTGCCCTGCACTGGTAAAAGTTGTGTGTTTACTTCAGAAAGTCTACTATAATTTATATAAATAAGCTGCTGTGTAGCCATGGAGGCAGCCATTCAAAGGGAAAGGCACATAGCAGATAACAGATAAAACACTATTGTATTCTCCAGAACTTATCTGTTATCTGCAATGTAACCTGTGCCTTTTCTCCTTTTTTCCAGCTTGAATGGCTGCCTCCGTGGCTACATAGCAGCTTATTATATAAATTATAGTAGTGTTACTGTAGCAAACACACCAGTTTTACCAGTGCAGGGCAACAGTGCATTATATTTTTATTACTTTAAAGCTCTTTCATTTTTTGGTGTTACTGTCCCGTAACCAGAGTCTGCGCAGTTCTCTCCTCTCTCCTTCTCCCCCTCCCGCTAAGAACTCCCTCCCCCCTCCCTTAGGAATGTGTGATCTCCGCTATAACGGCTAGAGGTGCAGACGGGAAGCTACCTAAAATGGCAGCTGCTATCTTAAGCAAACAGAGAAAACTTCTAAAGCTGTTTACTCAGGTATGTTAATGGTTTCTGCAGAATAAACATATTGTTCTAGGTGGCACTAATGTGGCAAATCTATTGGCAGTAAAATGACTTTCCTTCTCCTTTTATACTGTTACACTACACTCTGAACAGAAAGGGAAAGAGGTGAAAAGAGCTTTGGTAAATAACGTGCAGAAATAAAGATAAAGTGTTGTTAAGTCACATTTGACACAGTACCTTGTTAGGAACATACATGCTCTGTGCAGCTTCCAGCAGTTCTCTAGTGTTTGGATCTTCTTTGTCGCCACACACTACCACCTGGGGATAAAGAATAGCGACAAGTAACCATTTCTTTCATTTTTTTTTTTCATTTGCACATAGAGAGCAGCCGCAAGGGATACTTGGGTAACAACTTTCATTTTGCAAATAATCAATAGCAACATTCTCAGTTGTTGTATATCTCCTCCAGCTGAATATAACAAGGGGCCTAGCAAAGCAGTCAGGTGCTTGATTTGTTATTACAGTTGATACAATTATGGAAAAATAGCATTCGAGATTATTCGTTGCAATACCAAGTCTCCCCAGCTCTGGACGGCCACTTTTCCAATACCAAAGCAATAGAACAACTCCAAAATATGATTTGTGCTGCAGATAACACAGTTACGCTTAAAATGGAAAGCGTCTACCAGAAATCCCTTGTTTTTCTAATATTGATATTTTTATGCATAAAAAAGTCTACATACAGATGTTATATTTTTATAGTGTAATGGATTCAACCAGTAACTCATATACTATTATGTTTTATTGGCCACGGGGTTGCTGTTTGCTAAATACCCCCCACAAGTTGTTTATACCTGTTTGACTGTTTGGTGATAGATCATGTTTCCCCGAACCATCTCAGGAAGAGAGGCCGGGACCTTCAGCAACCGTTCCGAAAACGCAGCCAGTATCTGGCCAGATCTCTCCGTAAATTCTGTACGACCGGTGTAACAGGCCAGCCGCAAGAGGTTAACCACAGACACAGAGTTTCCGCTGGGCTCTGCTCCATCTTGATCTGCAAGAAAAGAAAGGGAAAGCTGAGAGCCAGGCTTGGAACAGACTGAAAGGAACAAGCAGCTCATGTCTACGGAAAGGGGATGGAGAGATCTGAAAAGAGTGAACTGAGAAAAGAAAAATTAGCTTCCCACAACAAGCAGAATTGTAATTATGAAGTTCACACAAAAGAGTCTGCTCTGGCATATAAAGATCAGAAATTCTAGGAAGGAAGCTCAATAACACACCACATACATGTATTTTCATTTAGACTACGGGGGCTGCTATCCCACAGCCACAGTCCCTTCCCAGAAGCTATTATCCCCCCATTGCTACTATAGGCACCATCTCTCCCTACTATACCTGCTATCCCACAGCCCCAGTCCCTTCCCAGAGGCTATTATCCCCCCATTGCTACTATAGGCACCATCTCTCCCTACTATACCTGCTATCCCACAGCCACAGTCCCTTCCCAGAGGCTTTTATCCCCCCATTGCTACTATAGGCACCATCTTTCCCTACTATACCTGCTATCCCACAGCCACAGTCCCTACCCAGAAGCTATAATCCCACTGCTACTATAGGCACCATCTCTCCCTACTATACCTGCTATCCCACAGCCCCAGTCCCTTCCCAGAGGCTATTATCCCCCCACTGCTACTATAGGCACCATCTCTCCCTACTATACTTGCTATCCCACAGCCCCAGTCCCTTCCCAGAGGCTATTATCCCCCCACTGCTACTACAGGCACCATCTCTCCCTACTATACCTGCTATCCCACAGCCCCAGTCCCTTCCCAGAGGCTATTATCCCCCCACTGCTACTATAGGCACCACCTCTCCCTACTATACCTGCTATCCCGCAGCCACAGTCCCTTCCCAGAAGCTATTATCCCCCCATTGCTACTATAGGCACCATCTCTCCCTACTATACCTGCTATCCCACAGCCCCAGTCCCTTCCCAGAGGCAATTATCCCCCCACTGCTACTATAGGCACCATCTCTCCCTACTATACCTGCTATCCCATAGCCCCAGTCCCTTCCCAGAGGCTATTATCCCCCCACTGCTACTATAGGCACCATCTTTCCCTACTATACCTACTATACCTGCTATCCCACAACCACAGTCCTATTCCAAAGGGTATTATCCCCAGTGATAATAAAGGCTGCTGTAGTATTATAATCAATAATATAATATAAGACAATCACAGGGAGAGGCCATAAAATAAGAAGTAGACAGAAAAGTGAAATCAAATGGAGCTGAAACCCCCAAATACCACAGAAAACACCATGTCATCTTTGCTGATCACTTTAGGTCAATAAGAAAATCCTTACCATCCTTCAAACGCAGTAGAATACTTGAGTCGCTGGCATCGCTACAGAAATAACCCGATCCTTTGGCGTCCCAAAATAGTTGGTCTTGCCTGTCCTGAAGTTGTAGAGCCCATTCTAGATAAAACTGGTCCAAACACGCTTCATACAAGTCCAGTAAACCTCGGACCATGAAGGCATAGTCATCAAGAAACCCAGGAACCAGATCGGCACTAAGGGAAACAGATGTACAAGGATTAATATGTACACAATATTACCTACATATGAATATGTAGGCTTGGGACCTAAAATGTAACTACTGTTGCTTCAAGGGTAACCCCTTAGTAAACCATTAAAAAATAACTCTAGCTACAGGCGTACTGCAGAGGTGGGCAGAAGTGGGGCAAGGCACCATACAAGGCCTACTTCTGCACCATTTACAAATAATTTCTTCCATACACATAAGACACACACATCTGTCTACATCTGCAGTATTCTGGGCCAGTAATGCCCAGCCTGCAGCCATTCAGCTCTTGGGTGGTGGGATTCAACAACAGCACAGGGGCTGGACATCCCTTCACTAAGCAGTGATTAAGGTGTGCACTAAAGAAGTGCTGTGTCAGGATCTGTTCCCAAGCAAATACGGCATGTGTTTGTACAATGTGTGTCTGTACGCCATGTGTCCGCAGTATTTCTGTGTCCATGTGCGTGCTGTGTATCTTTTTTGCCTGGATGCACCCTGCTAGGATGAGTGGAGTGAAAGCCTCAGATGTTCCTCCAGAACTAACAAGGTCAAGCTCTTGGCTGCTATATTCTGCTCTTATCATTAAACAAATATGATCTTTGTGGAATCCTGTACTGTTCCCTAGCATGCCTACCCTCCATACGTTCCCCCTTTACATTGCCGTGTCCTATTATTCCCCAACCTCCTCAGTGAATACTGCCTCCTCTGGCTACAGAAGAATTCATAATTTATCAGGAGTTTTATTTCTGAAGTTCATTATGTCGGCCATCTTGCAACCTTGGATACTGAGCTGTGCTTACATTGGTTGATGGCCCTTGTAGAAGCTTCTTAACAATATCCCACTCTTCAGATCATACATATTTTCATGCAAGAAAGAAGCTGCCAATTTGGCTCTCTCGATGTACTCTTCATCTCTGAGGATCACTCCGCAGCGAGCCAAGCCTGAAAGCATTAAACCTACAGAAATGGAGAACAGAAACACAGGTTAAATATAAAAAATAAATATACATGGGATTAACCTAAACAGTGCAATGTCTTTATTTCTCTTTATCTGTATTATCTGTATGTAGCCTTTAACTCCCTATGGCATAGAGGAGACTGGGGTTTACACACAGACACAAAAATAAGTATCCAAGTTCTTCTTGAAGCCTCATTTTACCAACCATTCCAAGAAGCCAAAATTTTGGTGTCTCTCTGCGGAGGAGGGCGCAACCTGCGAGCTTTATATAATCGATCCCGACACATGCTAAGAATGGTTTGCACCCGTGCAACATCCAGACCAAACTTGGCAGCGGTGAGCTCCAGGGATGAACGCACGATGAGTACGTTTTGGCCTTGCAACTCTCCATGAATATCCTACAGCAAAGATAAGAAAAGTTTCTTCTGCTATCCATCAATCATTTGGCAATTTTCTGTATCCTGATCAATTTGCTGAATACTGACTGTGGATTCTGGCAAATGCCAGAGGGGCTGCTGTAAGATGCCATAGACCAGGGGTCTCAAACTCGCGGCCCGCGGGCCATTTGCGGCCCTCGGTACAGTATTTTGTGGCCCGCACCAACGCCTTCTCAAAAGCAATGAATGGATCGCGATTTTTATTGCGATTCAAGGGATAATGCAAGGCACAGCGGGAGCTGCTGATTGGGGAAATGACGTTATGCCATCATAACAGTTATTATGGGAAGAAGTTCTGTGTGCACAATTAGCTGCTAAGGAGCTAATTGTGCACACAGAACGTCTTCCCATAATAACTGTTATGATGGCATAACGTCATTTCCGCAATCAGCAGCTCCCGCCCGCCGTGCCTTGCATTAGTCCTTGAAACCAATTTTTTGTGAAATCCCTTATGCGGCCCAGCCTCATCCTGACTTTGCCTCCTGCGGCCCCCAGGTAAATTGAGTTTGAGCCCCCTGCCATAGACAGTCACTATTTATTGGGCTGGGGGGGGTTGTTTGGGCCTCTGTGTACTTGGAATGCAAGGACCCAGGCCCAGACTGGCAATCTGTGGGTTCAGGCAAATGCCAGAAGGGCTGCTGTAAGATGCCATAGACAGTCACTATTTATTGGGCTGGGGGGGGGGGGTTGTTGGGGCCTCTGTGTACTTGGAATGCAAGGACCCAGGCCCAGACTGGCAATCTGTGGGTTCAGGCAAATGCCAGAGGGGCTGCTGTAAGATGCCATAGACAGTCACTATTTATTGGGCCGGTGGGGGGTTGTTTGGGCCTCTGTGTACTTGGAATGCAAGGACCCAGGCCCAGACTGGCAATCTGTGGGTTCAGGCAAATGCCAGAGGGGCTGCTGTAAGATGCCATAGACAGTCACTATTTATTGGGCTGGGGGGGCTGTTTGGGCCTCTGGGTACTTGGAATGCCAGGACCCAGGCCCAGACTGGCAATCTGTGGGTTCAGGCAAATGCCAGAGGGGCTGCTGTAAGGTGCCATAGTCACTATTTATTGGGCTGGGGAGGCTGTTTGGGCCTCCGGGTACTTGGAATGCCAGGACCCAGGCCCAGACTGGCAATCTGTGGGTTCAGGCAAATGCCAGAGGGGCTGCTGTAAGGTGCCATAGACAGTCACTATTTATTGGGCTGGGGGGGGGGGCTGTTTGGGCCTCTGGGTACTGGGAATGCCAGGACCCAGGCCCAGACTGGCAATCTGTGGGTTCAGGCAAATGCCAGAGGGGCTGCTGTAAGATGCCATAGACAGTCACTATTTATTGGGCCGGTGGGGGGTTGTTGGGGCCTCTGCGTACTTGAAATGCCAAGGCCTATTTTGTATCTCAGTCTGGGCCTAAAGGGTTCTATGCAATAAAATGGCCAAAGCTTGCCCCAGTTCTGTAGCCACACAGAAGTCAGCTGTGTTGAATTATTGCAGCTGGAATAATGAATGATAACACCAAATTGATTCACACGGGTTACTGCATTTGGGTGAACTCTACCTATGTTTACTGAATAACCCAGAAATCATGCAGCCTGTGTGCAACCACTAATTACACATTAATCATAAGCACTTAGAGAAATGCATTATCTTGCAGTATTATTGTACATACTAAAATATACCCACACCTTAATCCTGTCAAGGGTGGCTTTCCAAACTACAACTCCCAGAATCCCTCCCAGCCTTTGTCTGTCATAGATACTAGGTGGTATAAAACAGCAACATCTGAGGGGTCAAAGTTTGCCTATTCTGTTTGGATCTCATAGTGCAAAATATTCATATTCTTTTATCTGCACCTTGCCCACAGCTTGTTGGCAAATGCCCTCTCCTAACCTGGCTAGCAGAGACGTTGCCCTCTTCCTTCATGCCATAATGATGCATAAAGATGTCCCCAAAGGTGTTGCCATTTGCTTCCTCCATGTCAGGGAGAAGCTGTTGGATTTCCTTAGCAGTCCAGGTGGCAAAAGCACCCTCTTTCTTTTCCTTGGACTGGGCATTTGGGAGCGAGTCTGCATCCTCTGCGCTGTAGAACCCACCAGCCTGCCAACAACATTATATTTATATACATATATCAAGTCTCTTAAAAAAAAACATTTAACTTCCCAGAAGCCATGTATCAGGATTATACCAAAGCAACTGGCCTGACCTTGGAATCCAATCAGATGCTGACTTTCAGTATTTTACTGCAATATACTGATTCAAGATAACTACTGATTGGTTACTGTGTTGCACTGATTTAAATGGGACCTGTCACCCAGACATAAAAAGCAGTATAATAAAAGTCCTTTTCAAATTAAACATGAAACCCAAATCCCTTTTTTTCATTAACACATTCATACCCATTATCAAGGCATTTGAAAATCCCAGCTGCCAATCAAATATTGCCTTAGGCATAGAGGCGGGGCAGATAATAACTTTAACTTTCCATTCAGCACTTCCTAGATGTCACTGCTCTCCTCACTCTCCCCCTCCCTCCTCACCATCTAATTGTGTAGCCAGTGAATAGGAATGGGCATCAGGCCCCCCATTCTGTCACATTAGCAAGATTTTGGGGTGATACAAAGCTTAATAACAGTGTCCACACAATGGCACTTGCCTGCTTGCTGTGGAAATGTAAACACTGTGTCCTTCTATTCTATTCTACCTATGAAAGAGAAGGGGAATATCTTACATCATCACTCAGATTTTGAAGCACGTACTGTAGTATATCATGGGCAGCGTCACTAAAGATTTCCTTTCCAGATATCTGAAAGAGACAGACAAGGTGAGTGGTTTTACCTGATTGGAAAAATAAGCTTTTGGAAAAACTTTCTATAGAGAAAGTCCAATTAGTGGCCCCATAAATGATGGGCCCCAAATAAGGCAGTTACTGTCAGGAGTAGTGTGGCAGCAGGCCTGGAATGGCAATCTGTGGGTTCTGACAAGTGCCAGAGGGGCTGCTGTAAGATGCCATAGACACTCACTATTTATTGGGCTGGGGGGGCTGTTTGGGCCTCTGGGTACTTGGAATGCCAGGACCCAGGCCCAGACTGGCAATCTGTGGGTTCTGGCGAATGCCAGAGGGGTTGCTGTAAGGTGCCATAGACAGCCACTATTTATTGGGCTGGGGGGGGGCTGTTTGGGCCTCTGGGTACTTGAAATGCCAGGGCCCAGGCCCAGACTGGCAATCTGTGGGTTCTGGCGAATGCCAGAGGGGCTGCTGTAAGATGCCATAGACAGTCACTATTTATTGGGCTGGGGGGGCTGTTTGGGCCTCTGGGTACTTGGAATGCCAGGACCCAGGCCCAGACTGGCAATCTGTGGGTTCAGGCAAATGCCAGAGGGGCTGCTGTAAGATGCCATAGACAGTCACTATTTTTTGGGCTGGGGGGGGCTGTTTGGGCCTCTGTGTTCTTGGAATGCTAGGGCCTATTTTCATTCGCAGTCCGGACCAGAGTTCAATAACATACCAAAACAGCAGCTCTTACTATACATGCCAAACAGCAGTGCCTGACGTGGCAGAATTAGCAATAATACCTGCTACAACTATAGGACTGCTACTAAGAACCCTCTTCCTACTTTTTGGGAGGTGATGTGATTTAAATCTATGTAAAAAACAGCTGAAGATCAGTAGGATGGACATTCTTGCTTTACATATTTATTGGGAATCCACAAAGTCTGTTTTGCTCTAAGGTACATCGCCACTAAAGACAACTTGGTTTTGCCACATTTTCAGTGATTTTAAGTGAAATGTAATGCTGGAGAATTTCATGTTGCGTGAAACTACACATGTGGGACCTGTTATCCAGAATGTTTGGGACCTGGGCTTTTTTGGATAAGGGGTCTTTCTGTAATTTGGAGCACCATATTATAAAAGAATTTAAACATTAAATAAACCCAATATGTTTGTTTTGCCACCAATAAGGGGTAATTATATCTTAGTTGGGATCAAGTACAGGTACTGTTTTATTATTACAGAGAAAAGGGAATCATTTAACCATGAAATAAACCCAATAGGGCTGTTCTGCCCCCAATAAGGGGTAATTATATCTTAGTTGGGATCAAGTACAGGTATTGCTTTATTATTACAGAGAAAAGGGATTCATTTTACCATTAAATAAACCCAATAGGGCTGTTCTGCCCCCAATAAGGGGTAATTATATCTTAGTTGGGATCAATTACAGGTACTGTTTTATTATTACAGAGAAAAGGGAATCATTTAACCATTAAATAAACCCAATAGGACTGTTCTGCCCCAATAAGGGGTAATTATATCTTAGTTGGGATCAAGTACAGGTACTGTTTTATTATTACAGAGAAAAGGGAATCATTTAACCATGAAATAAACCCAATAGGGCTGTTCTGCCCCAATAAGGGGTAATTATATCTTAGTTGGGATCAAGTACAGGTACTGTTTTATTATTACAGAGAAAAGGGAATCGTTTAACCATTAAATAAACCCAATAGGACTGTTCTGCCCCAATAAGGGGTAATTATATCTTAGTTGGGATCAAGTACAAGATACTGTTTTATTATTACAGGTAAAAAAAGGAATCATTTTCAAAAATTTTAATTTTAAATTTAAAATAGAGTCTAGAGGAGATGGTCTTCCTGTAATTTGGAGCTTTCTGGATAATGGGTTTCCAGATACCTGTATAACAGTACAATAAAGAAAGATAACTAAAGATTCACTTGTATCCTTATTATGCCTGTATCTTTTTTCTATTTTATTCTCATAATTTATCCAGACGATAGGGATTCTGTTACCTGAAAGGCTTCTGCATATGCTACAGCTAACTGGGCTTGATCATACAGCATTTTCTCAAAGTGAGGCACATGCCAGGTCTGGTCAGTGGAGTACCGATGAAAGCCCTGCGGGAACAAATAGCAAGTGCACATGAGTGTGTGCTCAGGAGGAAGAGCTGAAAGCACTGACAGGAACTGTTGAAACTAGAGCTGGCCATATGTGGGAGAATAGGAAATTATAGTAGGAAAGTAGGGTATAGCAACACAGCTATTCAGGGCACTCAGAGATTATAAGTTTTGTGCTGCAGGGCACTTTCAGAAGCTGTTTTGCACAGAAGAGTAGAGACAAGCATCTCTGCAGTGAAGAGAGCAGACAGGGCTGATAAAGTGTATTGAAACAGACTGGCAGATTAGAGAGAACTACTAGGTGGTTCACTGGTAGGTAAGAACACAGCGAAGAAGAGAGGCAGCTTTACAATAAAGGATCAGACATCATTAGGTGGCTTACTAGTAGAGTGCAGGAAGCTTTACAGTAAGGCAGTGATTATCAACCAGTGGCTCATGAGAAACGTGTTGTCTGGCTTGGAGGCAAGCTTTGGAAACACAGAGACACATGAGGCTACCAAATAGCTATCCACAAGTCCTTATTTGGCATCCCCAAATAACTTTTTTCATGCCAACACTTTTTACGTGTGGCTAATGAGTAAATAAAAGTTGGGTATCCTTGTAGTACAGGATAAGATAGTACTAGGTGGCTCTCTGGTACAGTGCAGTGGAAAAAAAGCTTTACTGTAAGGGATGAGACATTACTAATAATACAATATATAATATTGTAATATTATTAAAGGAGACATATCCTATAAAAATTATGAATGTTTCAGTGAATTATACTCCTCTAGATATAGAAGGATTGTGCTTAAAAATGTTGTATTTCGAACTGATTTTTTGAGAAATTCCACCAAAACCCACTAGCCCCGCCCATCTGTTCCACTTCCTGCTGGCTGAAATGAGCTGGGGAGCCGGCGGCCCTCAGTACAGGCAATGTAGGATAGGAACCAATCAGCAGCTAGGCTGACCTGATAGGGAACTGAAGCCTGTCTTTGCTTGTGTGACTGCAGGGCTGTGATTGGCTCTCCCCCTTCTACTGTGCTTCTGGCAGGGACCGTTAGGACACGCCCACTCTTCATTTCACACACAGACAGAGAAGCGAGAGGATCTATAGGGAGCTCCAATAAAGGGGCCATTGTTACAGATAGGATTAATGTTTAGCCCATAGGGAAACCAGCACCTTATATTATTCATAATTGCCTACAAAATTAGGGTTTTCCTCATTTATCCAATATGTCTCCTTTAATTCAATAATAGAGCCAGGCTATTATTTCCTTGTGTACTGGGAATTAAAGTACTAGATGGTCCAAGGGTAGCATGTGCAACAGAGGGATTATGGTAGGTAGGGATGAAGAGAAAGGCTATCTGGAAGTTACCTTTCCAATATGATCATGGATACCTCCGTACATCATCCATTTCAGTGTATGGACTGCCATATGCAGAGCTTGAGTCCCTTCAGGGCTTCCTTTACTTAAGGCCCACAAACAGAAAAGGAAGCTAAAATTCACTGAAGAAGAAAAATTACCGTCAGTCTGCATACTGACTGATGCTTCAAAATAGATATAACAAAATTAAGGTTCAAAAACATCTGGAGACCTGTCCTGTTTGCAAACGGATTTTGGCATCCGTTTGCACAGTCCCAGGAATGAATCTGATCCACCGTACACACACATTTCTCAGGCCGAGAATAAACAGTTGCCCCCACTATGGCATACTGAAAAGAGCTGGTTAATGACTCCTTGCCAAGGCAAAAATGAACCTATATAGCCAGAAGGTGTCCCAAAAAATTTGATGCGGTCTGGGGTGTATGGGTATGTGTATAATAACAACCCTGTAGTAACTTTGTGTATGTACTCTGTGAATCTACTGTAATGAGGCTCTTTATTGTTTCTCTGTTATAAAATGAAAAATGAAACAAATAAAAAGCTTTCAAAAATGAAAGTGTCTTGTCCATTAGAGGAGCTTCCTTTATTATTTCCTGAGCATTTGGAATTGGAAAAAAACCCAACAATATCTACACATGTAAGTCCAGATTAATATATACTAACCTGGGGTGGGAAATTTGGGAAATTCTCCAAAACCCCCATACTCCTCATCGAATATTCTTTCCAGCTGTTGGAAGCAGAGTTTCTGCACTGGGAGGCTCAGTGGAGGCTCTGCTGCTCCGTCGATACCAGAGCTGCTCTGTAGTACACTAAGAATCCGCTCACTTCTCTCACATAGAAAGGCCCTGTTTTCTTTCCACTGGAACAGAAGAAAGTATTTAACAATGGACAGATCACTCTAAAAGATTACATACAGCCAATGAGGCCTTCTGTCCTCTCGCCTTATGCACTAATGCAGGACTTACCTGTTCAACTATCCGTAGCAGAACAGTCCGAAAGCTGACCTTGCGCACGCCGTCTTCAGGTGGGAAGTAGGTCCCGCCCACAAAAGGTCGGAGATCAGGTGTAAGCCAAACACTCATGGGCCACCCGCCACCACTATCAGTAGCCTGTTTGACATGAACAAAAATGGAGGAAAAGGGGGAAAATTAAATATTAAAAAAAGACTGTTTATGGAGAGAACAAAATAGTAATATAAAGTTTTACATGTAATACTGTGAATGTAGGGTGCTTTTTTAGGTTTCTAGGACTACAGAAACTGTTTCACAGGGTTAGTTACCCTTCCAACGGACACAAGGGCACCCCGTTTAGAAGAAGGGAGGTTCCATTTAAGTATTCAGAAAGGATTTTTTACTGTGAGAGCTGTGAAGTTGTGGAATTCCCTCCCCGAATCAGTCATTCTGGCTAATACATTATATAGCTTTAAGAAGGGGTTGGATGGATTCTTAGCAAGTGAGGGAATACAGGGTTATGGGAGACCAGGTACTGGTCCGATTGCCATCTTGGAGTCAGGAAGGAATTTTTTCCCCAGATGGGGTTTTTTTGCCTTCCTCTGGATCAACTGGAAGTTAGGCAGGTTATATATAGGCATTATGGTTGAACGTGATGGACGTATATCTTTTTTTCACCCAACTTACTATGTTACTATTTTACTTGGAAAGGGGGCAATATGAATTAGCCGATTACACCCAACTACTTGAAATGCATAAACAATATTCGTTTCAACATGAAAATATGCCCCCCCCATCAACAAATTTCCAGTACCTGTAGGAATGTCATGTACACCTTGTCTATATCCGGCCTCTCCTCCCGATCTACTTTCACGCAGATGAAATTCTCATTTAGAATCCGTCCAATCTCTTCATCCTCAAACGATTCTCTCTCCATTACGTGGCACCAGTGGCAGGTGGAATAGCCAACTGCAATCACACAGTCACAAGCACATTACCAAATGCCTAATCCTGCACAACGCACAGAGCAGAATGAATTTACAGCCCCTGGCTCTGATGTTGACCAGGGTGTCAGTGTTAATCATGCCTGACAATGATCTTTGTATGATGTGTGGTACATGTAAGGTGGCCCGAAGATCCTCATCTGCACAACAGCATATAAAATCAAATAGAAAGGTGGCCATCAGTTTTGATAGCAGTGACTGGTCGCATATGTTAGCATTTCCTGTATGAGGCAACTTCAAGCTACTGGTGGAGGAGGTTCTTTATAGAAGATCTCACTGGAGGACCCTATAGTACTTGTGCCCCCCTTAGAATGTATAATACACAATATTTGTTATGTTCAGTGTTTTGGTGACACTCACACACTCTTTAAGCAGTGTTTACTTTGAAGTCACCATTTGTGGATTGTGGAGGGGCTGCTGTAAGATGCCATAGACAGTCACTATTTATTGGGCTGGGGGGCTGTTTGGGCCTCTGGGTACTTGGAATGCCAGGACCCAGGCCCAGTCTGGAAATTTGTGGGTTCAGGCAAATGCCAGAGGGGCTGCTGTAAGATGCCATAGACAGTCACTATTTATTGGGCTGGGGGGGGGCTGTTTGGGCCTCTGGGTACTTGGAATGCCAGGACCCAGGCCCAGACTGGAAATGTGTTGGTTCAGGCAAATGCCAGAGGGGCTGCTGTAAGATGCCATAGACAGTCACTATTTATTGGGCTGGGGGGGGGCTGTTTGGGCCTCTGGGTACTTGGAATGCCAGGACCCAGGCCCAGTCTGGAAATTTGTGGGTTCAGGCAAATGCCAGAGAGGCTGCTGTAAGATGCCACAGACAGTTACTATTTGTTGGGCCAGTGGGGGGCTGTTTGGGCCTCTGTGTACTTGGAATGTAAGTGACATTCTGAAGCAATTTGCAATTGTTTTTATATTATTTGTGTATTTTCAATTATTTAGGTTTTTGCTCAGCAGCTCTCCAGTTTGGTATTTTAGCAACTATCTAGTTGCTAGAGTCCAAATTACCCTAGAAACCAGGCAGTGGTGTGAATGAGAGTCTATAAGATGGACAGGAAAGGCCTGAATAGAAAATGTAATGAATAAAAAGTAAAAGTAATAAGGGGCAGATTCATCAAAATGTGATTTTAGACCAATTTGCAATTGTTTTTTTATTATTTGTGTATTTTCAATTATTTAGCTTTTTGCTTAGCAGCTCTCCAGTTTGGTATTTTAGCAACTATCTAGTTGCTAGCGTCCAAATTACCCTAGAAACAAGGCAGTGGTGTGAATGAGAGTCTATAAGATGGACAGGAGAGGCCTGAATAGAAAGGTAATGAATAAAAAGTAACAGTAATAAGGGGCAGATTCATCCAAATGTGATTTTAGAGCTCAATACATAAAAACTCACTAGCGATCTTTTAATTCCTATGGGATTTTTAGAAGCATAATTATCAAATGGTGAGTTCTAACTTTCACCCATTGATAAATACACTTCTAAAAATCCCATAGGAATGAATAGAACATGGGTGAGTTTTTATGCAAAAAGGCTCTAAACTCATATTCTGATAAATCTGCCCCCTAAAATTGTACACTCAAAGTGAACCCCATTTGAAAGCTGGGAAGGTGGCAAATAACTATAGTAATATAAAAGATGAAGACCAATTGAAAAGTTACAACATATTTGCCATTCTATAACATACTAAAACTCAGCTTAACGGTGAACTAACCCTTTGAATGGAAGTGATTTGAATCAAATTGGTCATTTTTTTACCTCATCCTCTCAACTTCACTTATAAATGAAAAGTAAGAATTGATTTAGTAGTAACATATTGCCTGGGCACTAGACTAAAGATCACTTGAAAGACTGAGGCTCCATTATAACCTTACACAGTTGGTTTATGCCCTCCATTTGAAGCTCAAAGTACTGCTCTAAACATGGCTCTAGACCAGCCCCCATAGATGCCGGTTTGTAAAGTGAAAAAAAGTCCCCTTGAAAACATTAACATATGAGCAAGGAGAGGTCTATAAAACTCCTGCTGTAAATCAAGCAGCCAGTGTTCCTCTTGGGTCACACACATAAAATGCCATATGGGAGAAAGGAAATTAATTCCCCACAAAAAAAGGTGAGGCCATTCCCTTACAGCATGCAGGCATGCTCAGCAGCTTTCTGCATTGTTTAATGGCACAGGATATTTTCTTTATAACGCCTACCCCTGCAATGGGCAAACATGGGGAGATGTTAAATGCTTAGTACGAGGGAATACCAATATTGGAATAGTTTTATGGTATCTCTCTGTACAGACTATGGGCAAAGTAAGGGGCTGTTCCTGCTGAATTGTGCTTAGTACAGGGGAATCCTTATGCTGCCATAGTTTTATGGTATCTCTCTGTACAGGCTATGAGCAAACTTAGGGGGCTGTTCCTGCTGAATTGTGCTTAGTACAGGGGAATCCTTATGCTGCCATAGTTTTATGGTATCTCTCTGTACAGGCTATGAGCAAACTTAGGGGGCTGTTCCTGCTGAATTGTGCTTAGTACAGGGGAATCCCTATGCTGCCATTGTTTTATGGCATCTCTCTGTACAGGCTATGAGCAACAGGCCTGCAAAACTCTGCTAACTAACAGGTAGTACCTACAATGCCACAGTTTTATAGCAAATCTATACTGAGGATATAAGAAAGCTCTGGTGCTTTTCCTGCTGTTTGTTCTTAGCAGAGAGTAGATCTGGCTTCTATTTGTCTACAGTTAATCTAAAGAATCAAAAGCACAATTCACCTCTTTGTACTTCCATTAGACCATCACTCTTTAACCTATTTCCCATGGGAATCGGTTAAGTTCTGGGAATGAGCTTTGCAGCCCAAGAATTGCTTCAGAATGAATTTATGCACATACATGTGATTACTACTGAAGGTAGAATTCCAACTGTAGTAAAGACAATTCTAAAGATTCACCATAACAGCATGTGGTCTCATTTATAGTCCTGGCCCAGAGGTTACGATAAATAGAATGGAAATATTTAAGAAAGGTATAGTGTTCCTTTAAAAATGATGTTTCATATTCTCCCTGTTTAATCAGTGTCACAGTGTGATAATTTTCTTCTGTTGAAGGATTCTGGGAGTTGTAGTTCAGCCACAGGCTAAAGCCAACCCCCCTGGGCAAAGGTTTGTTTAATACGCATATAAAAATCCCAACTGTCTCCCGTTTACAAGAGCACATGGTTACAATTAAATCTTCTAGCATTTTCTGGCAGAACAGGTACAGATGCTCTTTCCAGTGGTACGCCACCCCACCCACCGAGGTATCATGCCAGCGTGTACACTGTAATCCCCTTTTCCATTCACCAGATTAGGTGACAGAGATGAAGACAAACAACAGTGAGAGGAGTTTAATAGAGACAGACACAGTCAAAAGCAAAGGTTAAATGTTTCCCAGCAAGTGGCAGCGGCTGCGTTTGGGGAGACCCGTAGCCAGCCTCTGACAATGCCTTTTATTTATAGAACGAGACTTGTTTTTGTTACCAATTCCTTTATCCCTGGAGGTGCACAAACTCTCATTCTAAGTGCATTACGGGGCACGAGGTCTCACTCGCAGCCCTCTGGCTCCCCCTCTGGGATCTTATTAATGTTACACATATGGCCGCTGTTTTTGTCTGACCGCGAACTGACAGTGCAAAGCAGCGAGAAGGTTCACAGGATCTTACCCGAGAGAAATATTGGCTTCATCTCTCTGGCTGCCCTGCTAAAAGCCTCCTGACCCCACGGATACCTACAGGGAGAGACAGACTGAGTGTGAGTCCAAGGAAAAATGGCAGAAACGACCTGCAGCAATCCTGCGACTGCTAAAGGGGAAGTAAAGGTTTTCTACCAAGTTTAAGGATGCAATTAGAATCCCTAAAAGGAGACCCGTCTCCCTAATAAATAACTTCAAACTGTTTCTATTGTCTTTATTACGCAAAACCTCACTTACATTTAATAAATTATTTTAATCTTGTTTCATTTTGGCCATGGAATCCACAGTTGCAGCAAGCAGGAAGGTGCCATTTTGTAGACACTTATTAAGGCAAGCTTTGCATCCTGCCAAAATCTTGTTTGTGTCAGAATGGGGGACCTAATGCCCAAGCCCATACACTGGCTACACAATTACATGGTTAGGAGGGAGGGGGAATATGAGTTCTGAATGGAAAGTGAAAGTAACTGCCCAGCCTCCTGAGGCACAAAGGCGAGACAGGCAATATATGATTAAAACTGGGGGTTTCAAATGCTTTTATAATGGGTATAGGTGTGTTTATAAAAAATGAATTTAGGTTTCATGTTTTTATTTTTATTATACAGTTATGGGATCTGTTATCTGGAAACCCGTTATCCAGAAAGCTCAGAATGATGGAAAGTCTATCTCCTACAGACTCCATTTTAAACAAATAATTTTAAAACCGATTTCCTTTTTCTCTGTAATAATAAAACAGTACCTTATATTTGATCCCAACTAAGATATAATTACCCCTTATTGGGGGCAGAACAGCCCTATTGGGTTTATTTAATGGCTAAATGATTCCCTTTTCTCTGTAATAATAAAACAGTACCTGTACTTGATCCCAACTAAGATATAATTACCCCTTATTGGGGGCAGAACAGCCCTATTGGGTTTATTTAATGGTTAAATGATTCCCTTTTCTCTGTAATAATAAAACAGTACCTTATATTTGATCCCAACGAAGATATAATTAATCCTTATTGGGGGCAAAACAATCCTATTTTGTTTAATTAATGTTTTAGTGATTTTTTTCAATGACTTAAGGTATGAAGATCCAAATTACAGAAAACCCCTTATCCGGAATGCCCTTGGTCCTGAGCATACTGGACAATGGGTCCTATATCTGTATGTCTGGGTGACAGGTCCCCTTTGAAATAAACAACTTTTTAATATATATGTAACATTTTTCGAACTGTTTATATGCTAAACGCATACACATGGCGCCTAAAAGTGACACCACTGCTAGTTGCCATGTATTCTCTTCCAC
Organism: Xenopus tropicalis; assembly: GCF_000004195.4. Lineage (NCBI taxonomy): Eukaryota > Metazoa > Chordata > Amphibia > Anura > Pipidae > Xenopus > Xenopus tropicalis. The sequence goes on along the minus strand of NC_030686.2, from coordinate 43,637,773 downwards.
CATTGGCTCCCAGAAAAGTAAGTGTGCAGCTGGATGCCGCAATGCTTTCAATAGGATCAGACATTCTATTGCCAGTCATGCCTGGAGGAACCAGAGCTTATAGCTCCTTAACTCAATCATGTCTCAATGAAATGATACATATACTAGAAAGTTGCTTATTTTAAGGCCAGGATCCCCAACCAGTGGCTCAGGGGCAACTATATAAGACATAGGAGCCAAGAGTAACCTATATCCTTATATTTATTTCTATGGCTAACCAGTCCACAGGGTTCCGTGCATGCTGCTGAAGGTACAGAGACTTCTCATTGATAAGACGATTAACACGGCCTGTTGGCGTCTGCGTACTGCCGGAAGCCATCTTGCATACTTCAAATATCTCACCTCCTCTCCACTTCCTGCAAAACAAAGGCAGCTGTGACCAGAGGGCAAGGGTGTTGCAGAAGCACCCCAAATTATAAGCGACAGCTGTTTAAATCAATGGGGTACATTCCAAGCGCTTTGACACCAGCCCACGGGGCTATTAATCGCATGGAATTTGTATGTAAAAGATCAGGACCTCTCAATGGCGTGGGAATTGTTCTTGGCTGTAATAAGTCAGAGCAAACACTTCCATGACTAGTAACTAATTCCAGGCACTAATGAGTTACCTGCACATTGACTGATATGGGCCAAGAAGACTTATGTCTCACACCAGCCATTAGCTCTTGCCTCATTCCCAGCATAATATAGTGCCACCCAGATTCATTAGTGACACATTTAGGGCTCCATTTATCAGCATTTGAACAAGGAAAACAAGAGTTTTAGCATTTGTCTCACAGACAGTGTGTTCTGCAGGTATTTCCTGTCCATATAAATTCACATTCAATGATTTTCGCTCACTGTGGTCTTTTCCCTATTCTTATCCCTTCATAATATGCAACCAAAAGTGTGCAAGTCACAGGTGCAAATGTGTAGGGCATACAAACTGTTTTATACAATTAGGCTTAAAGGGGTTGTTCACCTTGGAATTAACTTCTAATATGATGTAGACATTGATATTCTGAGACCATTTGCATTTGGTCTTCATTCTTTTATAGTTTATAAGCTATTTAGCTTTTTGCTTAGCAGCTCTCCAGTTTGGAATATCAGCAGCTATCTGGTTGCTAGGGTCTTGCTTACCTTAGCATCCAGGCAGTGGTGTAAATGAGAGACTGGAATATGAATAGGGAAGAGCCTGAATAGAAAGATGAGAAATAAAAAAGTAGCAATAACAGTACAATTGTAACCTCATGGAGCAATAGTTTTTTTGGCTGGCGGGGTCAGTGACCCCCATGTGAAAGTGGGAAGGATGTAGACGAAGATGGTAAATAATTAACAAACCAAAAATAAATAAATAATGAAGACCAAGTTGCTAGAAGTATGTTCTCGAACATACTAAAAGTTATCCTAAAGGTGAACCGCCCCTTTAAATTCACGCACCCAGGATGGCACAGAATATAGTCCACATTGGCGCTACTGTTTGGCATGCTGGGTAAAATGACAGCTGTGCCTGTTTTATGGATGGGTTATTAAGCCCTAGTATCTTTAAATCAATAAGACAATACACATATCTCTAAGAAGCTAATACATATTTACCCATGCCCCTTAGTTTAGCCAACATGTCTGTATGGGGCACTGCTGCACCTTGTGCCCAATTGAAAATCCAGTGTAAGGTGCAGAGGGCATAACTGAAAAGCACAAGGCAGCCCTGTCGCTACTAGTGATGTGCAGTGCCAGCTTAAAACCTGCAGGTGGGTTTGGGCCATCATTTGCACAATACTGGGCGGGTTTGGCTGACCTCTGGCTTCTACCCTCCCCACCTGTGACCTTACACTGCCAATCTTACGCACCTGGAAGCCTCTATTTATAGGTGTGCCCATGCCCCACCCTCTTTGTGACATTAGAGAGAGGAGCGGGTCAGATCGGGTACACTGGTCTATAAATATAGGTACGGGGTTGTTAGGCTGCGGGTTAGGGTTAGGTACCGGTCCACAAAATGTGCACCGGCACATCACTAGTCCCTACTGCCTGCCATTGGGCTCCTTTACACTACGCACAGAACCACATTTTCTGTATAGGCATCCAAGGGGTTCATATGTAGGGTGCCACCTTTTAAAGAGATGGATCACATAGTTACATTGGGTTGAAAAAAGACCAGAGTCCATCAAGTTCAACCCTTCCAAGTAAACCCAGCACACACAACCTATACTTACCAATCTATACACTCACATACATAAACCATATATACAAACACTAATACTAACTGTAGGTATTAGTATCACAAGAACCTTGGATACTATGTTTGTTCAAGAACTCATCACCTTTATGTTAACAAATGTTCTTCATTTTTTATACTTTTTTGTTTTTATTTGTCTTCTTTTTCTGACTCTTTCCAGCTTTCAAATGGGGGTCACTGAACCCGGCAGCCAAAAAATGATTGCTCTGTCAGGCTACAATTTTAATGTTATTTTTTATTACTTATCTTTTTATTTAGACCCTCCTCTATTCATATTCCTGTCTCTCTTTCAAACCGCTCCCTGCTTAAATTGGACCCTAGCAACCGGATAGCTGCTGAAATTGCAAACTTAAGAGCAGCTGGAAAAAAACCTAAATAATTAAAAAAAGCTGCAGATAAAAAAATAAAGACCAACTGCAAAACCTCTATGAATAACACTCTTTAGATTATACCGATAATTTAAATGTGAACAACCCCTTTAAAGTATGGCCTATAAGAGTAAAACCACTAAGAAAAAAATTTCCTTAGCCCAACTGCTTCTTCCGAATGCACACAGCACTGTTTTTATGGTAAAGTGCAGAACACTGAGCTCCATTTTGCCAAATAGAAGAAACATGGCAGCTTGCCTCAGTTTTTCTTGCTTTGCACCATGCCCGCCCAATCTAATTGGGTCTAACAACACACAGCCCACTAGCTAACATCACACATAGCACAGAAAGCCTTTTCCCTGGTGGTGATGTGGGAGAGGATTAAAGGACCAGTAACACCAAAAGCATCTTCTGTGCATTAAAAAACGAAATATTCAGCCCCCTTCACTTTTACCAGCTGTTTTTGCTGTTGCTGGGTAGCCATGGGGGCAGCCATTCAGCCTATACTGGGCTATAAGGCACATACTTACCTAGCAGGCAACAGTGTATGGCGTATAATGGTTTTAGCTTGGGAGATAATGGGGCTTAACCCTCATTCCTCGATTATTCCCATAAAAGGATGAAATGAAAACCTCTCATATAGAACAGAAGATTTACTATAAAAAAACAACTATTTTTATGTAAAGAGCTACACATTTTCAATGCAAAAAGCAGAGTAATGGTATGGTGTTACTTGTCCTTTAATGACATCGCTGTCACCTGAAACATTGGCCTTTAAGGCTGATGCCACACGTGGCGTTTTTCTGCTGCGTTTTTTCTCAGCCTAAAAACACCGCACAAGCCACACAGCCCCTGACTATGGCGTTTTTCAGCCTAGTACTGGTGATGTAAGCAAATCCCGTTTCCATGGCGCTAATAGTGCGAAATAGCAAAAACCGCCGCGTATTTCCGCTAGGTCTGGCAGCTGCCTTTGCGTATACATAGGAATAGCTTGCTGTGCAAATACTGGCGTATTTCGGCCTACGCTTGAAAAATCCGTGCTAAGGCGTTTTCTAGCGTATTTACGCATTGTGTGGTTTGCTTCAAGTCTTTTCAAGCTATTTCTATGGATGATGATATCGGGCGTTGTTCAGCCGCCGAGAGAATTATAAAATATGCAGCGGAAAAACGCCACGTGTGGCATCAGCCTAAGGGGTGAGATAATGATAGGCCGGGGCAAAAAGGGCTTTTCCAAATCTATTCTGCTATTCCCACAACACAAGTAACAATAATATCCTCTCCATGATAATAATAATAATAATACCCCAATTCATACAGAATTAATTTAACTTCATTTCCCTCTGACAACTGGTGCACCAAAGGCAAAACTGTCAGCTCCAAATTCGTCTAATGGACTACAATTCCCAGCATTCCTCAGGGCTGCACTTGACCAGCTTAAGGGGCGCACTCGGGGCACCCCCCCAACTCCGTCACCCCTCACACACTCTCACCCACGGCGGTGCCCGGGGTTCCTCGGAGACGGACAGAAGCCCAGAGTAGCCCGGGGCAGAACCCCCCTTGCCCTGCACAGGCCGGACACACAGCGAAGCATAACAACAAGCGGAAGTAAAAGGAACAAGCGCCGCACAACGCCAAGGGCGTGGTTAACGGAGCAAAGGAGTCGCTGATTGGACGGCTCTTAGGAGCCGTCCAATAGGAATATGAATGTGCAAAGTGTGCAGATAAATTCTTGGATAAGTTGCTTCTTGGGTACTGCTTGGGGCACAGTGCTGTGTCCTATGGGGATTAACATTGGCAGATGTTTACAGTGATTTGCACTGAGGTAACTGCCCTGTGGGTCCAACATTGCCAAATACACACTGCAATGAGATCAGGGTTGCCTATTTATTTTTCTAAACCAGTCAGTCAGTTCTAAAACTAGTCCAAAACTAGCCACTTCGAAATTAGCCCAAAAATAGCCCAACGTGCGCAACAACAAAAAATTCTAAAAAATAAAAGTTTATATGGGAAAACCTGCCTTTTTAAAGTGTATAATCACTAGCCATGCCCTGTGCCCCCTCTCCAGTTACTGGGAAGGCTAATAATTCCCTGCCCTCTGTGCCCAGTCCAGCTGGGAAGTCACTACAAAAATGGATTCAGAATGTTGTATTAACCCCAGAGATGATATACATATGAGTGCGTTAAACTACAACTCTCAGAAGCCCCAAGAGATCCTGGGAGTTATACCTTAAGGATCAACCGCAGAAAGCAAAATGGCAGGAACATATCACAGTAGAAAGTAATGGTATAATCTCATACCATATAGAGCAGGGAGCAGGTTGTAGAGCAGACAGGTTGAGCCTAAATAGAATAGAAATGGGAGCCTCTGTCTATACTGTCTAATTGCATACTGGGTATTGTAGTTTTATATTAATTCTAGCTGTAGGCTAATTGTTAGATACAAACTACATTACCCAGCATGCAGTGAGACAGGCACACCAGGTTTACTAGGGGAAAAAACTTTGGCTACTTTCCAAACTACAAACCCGCCAAGGCTTCAAAAAATAGCCCAAATCTTGTACTTTGGAAACCCGCCTGGGCTTTAAATTAGACCAATTTGGCGGAAAAAACGCCAACCTGGCAACCCTGGTCCTGCGCTGAATTGCAGCTGCAGACCGATTTTTGTCAGGGCAGCTTTTAAGGTGCAGAAAACATGGGGAATTGTGCTTGTACTTTGCACCCTGTTCTGTGCTAACTCTTGTACCCAGCTGGCATCCTGCACTCTATTTTTTAGTAACAGTGACTGTCTCTGTCATTGATAGTTCATTGGGTTTGGATAATAAAACAGCAAGACTTTTTAGTACACCCCAGCCATTTCCTGAAATGGTTGCCCCCTTTGTGGTGTACTGGCCTGGCTGGCAAATACACATTTTGCAATGAGATTCCCCTGTACCCTGTAGGTAACTAAAATAGCAAGATGCACACATTTCAATAAATTCTGAGGAAACTATGACCTGCAGGGAACTAAAATGGCAGATACATTTACTGCAATGAAATTGCCCGAGGTAACTGTGCCCTGTAGGGAACTAAAATGGCAGATAAATACACTGCAATGAGATTCCCTGAGGTAACTGTGCCCTGTAGGGAACTAAAATGGCAGATACATACACTGCAATGAGATCCCCTAAGGTAACTGTGCCCTGTGGGGAGCTAAAATGGCAGATACATACACTGCAATGAGATTCCCTGAGGTAATTGTGCCCTGTAGGTAACTAAAATGGCAGATACATACACTGTAATGAAATTCCCTGAGGTAACTGTGCCCTGTAGGTAACTAAAATGGCAAGATACACACATCCCAATAAATTCTCAGAGAAAACTATGACCTGTAGGGTGCTAAAATGGCAGATACATACACTGCAATGAGATTCTCTGAGGTAACTTTGCCCTGTAGGGAACTAAATTTGCAGATGCACACATTTCAATAAATTCTCTAAGGTAACTTTGCACACTGCAGTGGGATTCTGTGAGGTTAGTGTGCCATGGGAGAAACAGTAGTGGTACATATACAGTAGTGATGCCCATAGATGCCATTGGTAGTCAGACATTTTCAGGGTTCAGGCCCCACTATTAATGGGGACTTATAGGATGTTTTAAAATCAAACATCATGTAGCAGTTGCTAAATAATACAAGGCACATGATTTAAATTTGGCCTACATACAAATGTTACCTTGGCATAATTCTTGTTGCTACTCATAGAACCCTGCGTTACAATCAGTGGATGTGCCCTAACCATCCTTCCCCAGATGCTCATAAAGTCCCAGCGATGGAAAGCTATAAAAACCTTTTTGTGCTACGGATTCCTTTGCATCACGACTAAAAGATCTGCTATGGCCTCTGACACTGTGAAGCATCTTTTTTTTTATTGAGTGTCGGCCTGCAGATAACATATAAGCTGCTGTAAACCTCCTTGCATTCAGCAGCTTTATTCTAATTAAGATCTAGCCCTATATTAATAAATCCCTAGCCGCCTTGTGTACATGTCTGAACGATAATGGATGTATCATAGACATCTATGTAACCCACATATACTCCTGGGTGTATGCTGTGTGTGATTATGCTGCTCCTGGGTGCTATGGATCACTGGCAAGTAGTCTTTATAAGTAGATTTTAGATGAGGGACTGTATACAATAAAGAAAAAGGCACTGGCGCCTCCAAAACCTTAGTTATTTTGCCTCTTAACATACACTCTGTACTCAGGTGCGGACTGGGGGGGTCAGGGCCCACCGGGGCTCCCGCACCAGGGGCCCTGCAGGTGCCCCCACCGGCCGCGTTCCCTAACCCCCCACTCAGGGGCCCCCTAACCCTCTGCAAGGGCCCCCACCCAGCGTCCTCCCCTGAGAACGCATAAATTTAACGTGTCAGGAACAGTTGGGCAGTGGGAGCGCCGCATGGGTCGGATCTGGGCCGCCGGGGCCCACTGTCTGTACTGCACCAAACCCTTTCCTGTTTATTTGAGTCATGTGTAGTTTATATATGGTCATATGTGTCATATTTATTCCTTAGTAGTCCACCTTTTAAGAGCTCCCCACGTTTAAAGGAGAACTAAACCCTTGAATAAGCTTAGCACATTTCATATTTTTTAATTTAACCAATAAAATTTGTTATTTGGTCTAATTTTTCAGAAAACGGGAATACATCATATCTGTCTCAACACACATTTCTGTTCATTGGTCGTCGGCTGGCGAATGTTTAGACCAAATTTACATTGCAGTCCAGGATATGCTTAGTATGATCTTCGCTGGCATAAGGGAAATCATGATAAACAGAAGAGGAGATTTTCAAGATGGCGGCACCTCCGGGGGGGTGATATGTTGTGAGGCAGCCTCCCAGTGACTATAGCTACTTATTACCCTGGTTTGTTACTCTTTCTTTTATTGAGCATTCAGATAACAGTCATATACAGTGCAATACAGTGGTTATACTTGCTGTTATTTTACAATAAAATTTAATACAACAACTAAACAGGTGTGGTGCTTTTTTCCATTGCAGTTATGTAGAAAATTAGTTATCTCACTTAAGTATCACATATAAAAGTCGGTTATTATATGTAGTTTCCATATTTATTCAATTTCCCTGGACCGGGGGTGGGGGGGGTGGGGGGGGTGGGACATTGTGAGTAGAATAGTAGGGTGATAAATTTCTCCGGGCAACCTCTTCGCATGTAGGTAATTTTGTAAAGGGGGATGCTTTATTCTACTAATAACTCCCAGGACCTTAGGGTAGGTCTTGTTTGAGGTTTCCAGTTTATGGCTATGTTCTTTTTTGCTTAGATTGTTACTCTTCTTTTTCAAAAAAATGCACCAACCTGGCAAATTGCTTGCAGAGTTCCTTGCAGCCATCTTCTTTTTAATCCCAGGCTCCACTTTAAGAATGGATCAGATGCTCAGTACAGAAATCTCAGGAAAAATTCTATACCATGCAGGCATCTGCCTCAACTAAGAAGGGTGGCCAAAGTAGATTACCACTCAAACACTACTCCGGGATGGTGCATTTTTTGACAAAGAAAAACGCCAAAACCTTAATTATGATGGTCACTATCTTACTGGCCTGGCTGGTAATAATGCCACCTGTTAGTATAAAGGAAGAAACATCACAGTGATTGGGAGGCCCATATTTTCGTTACAGAAGAGGTCATATTAATGAAAAAATTCTGATTCTTTTCCCAGCATTGTCTCTTTAATTATGCAAGTCAGCAGAAAATATGACATCCGGATGCCATTGTGCTGAGCATGTTATTCTTTATAAAGTATCGCCGGGTTCACTGGCAGGTTGTTGATCTGCATGGTACAATCACAAACCAACAAAATTGGATCAGAAACCCATAAGAGATTCAGATAATATAAAAAAAGAGCATTGCTTGGGGGCTGATCTCATTATGGTGCATAGCTGTGTTGTCTGAGTGACTTCATGGTTATACAATGCCAACCAGAGAATTTAAGAATATTTTGGCTTTTCCATACCAGTTATTTATATTGAGTACTTGGAATTATTCTGAGCTGTTGACTTTTTATTGTTGAGTTTGCTTTTCTAACGTGTTTTTTTCTGTTGTATACACAAGCCCCCACCAACTGAGACTCTGAACCACTGTTCTAACTTCTGAAAAGAAATGTCTTGGGAAGAAGCAAGAAGAAAGCTGGCTATATACAGAGAAATATGGCCGCGAGTACAGCTATTTTGAGTTGAATATTCTGTTTGAAGGTCTCTTGTGATATGTCTCTTGTGTATGGTATTTTGATGGCCTAAGCCTGCAATCCAGTTGAGTTCTGTGATCACATATGGGAATGTATCTGCTGCAGGGCCGCCACTCCCTATAAGCAGAGTACTCAGTCTGCATAGGGCACCAACTCCCAGGGGGGCACCATCCCAGCTGCTCAAAAATTTGTTTTTATATATTATAACATACCCCCCAACACAGTCCTGACGGTTTTTATAGTGCATCCCACTGTCCCGGATAGTTTAATCAATCTATGGGGGTAATTGGGGGCACTTACTATGGGGGCATTGTCTATGGGGGCTATTGGGGGCACTGTGTGTGGGGACCCTATAGTAGGTGTTTTTTTTATTATTCTAACTTCCGTAATATTTGGGGGAGGGGGCACAAAAGTAAATTTCTGATTAGGGAACCCATTTGGCCAGCAGCGGCCCTGATCTGCTGACCTAGTGACAAAGGATACACAACCCTCACCCGTGTCTTGTTGGCTATACCCTAGGCAGGGGGTCCAGTTTATAGGGAGGTGGGACAAAGACTCTGTAACTGAATTAGGGGACTGGGCTGGAATAGAACGTGGAACCTACGCTGGATGTCAAGGACTTGAGTGCCAATTACCATTGATCCTGTGATTCTGGGTTCCATTGTAGCCAATGGCAATAAAGGCATTTCCTAGCACGGCTTAGTACCCTCTACAGTCACCATAGTTTACAATAAAATTGTTCATTGTCTTTTTCTTATGATAGTATAAATGTTATTAATGATATTGATCCTATTGTAATTGGTGTGTTTACAATCTATGACAACTTTTCTGGAAACTGCAGTCCCCTATAAGCACCATTTATAAACGCTTTATTTTTGTGAAAAGAGACAATGTATTGTCTAGGGCCACGGGAAGCTGAGAATGGTATTTGGGAGCTTTTTATTGTCAATACCTTCATACTTTTGCTCCCTCGCACCTCTCTTTCTCTCTCTGCATGCCCCCTTCGCACAAGATCTGTCCATTGTTTCTACAAAGCTGATGGGAATAAAAAAGCAAAAGGCTAGTGTGGCAGAGATGTGATCACTGTCTCTATAGAAACACAGCCCCAGGAGTATGCTTGGCTTCTATCCGTCCCAGCAGATGTAAGAGAACAGAACCCTGTGTCACATGCGAGAATGGATTAGTGCACAGAGGATCTTCTACTCCTCCTTCCTCTTGGGAGCTCCTTCTCGCCTCAGGCTTTTGGCCTTTTATTCAACATAACTCTGTCACAGTGTCTCCTCCTGACTCCACATGATATGGAGGAATGCTTTGTCTGCACAATCCAAGCAGCTGACAATGGGATATTTTTCAGGTTTAGGGGAAGAATCTGCAGCGCCGGAGCTGGAACCATCCTTACCTATGCAAGCAATACTGTCTGTGTAAACCTATTAACCATAGCTATTATTATCCTTTATATTGGCCCAACATGTTAGCGCTTTGCAGAGGTTGTTGATCATTCACACCAGTCCCTGCCCCAGTGCAGCTTACAGTATAATTACCCTATCACGTTAAAGGGCTAGGGACACATTCCAGGATTTAACACTGGTAAATATGAGTCCCAGTGCTAGTGACTAGTATGGGCGAAGACACACGGGGCGATTAGCCTGCACAACTTTTTTAAAAGTTGCAGCAACTAATTATGGGAGCAAATGACCTACTATTCTAAAGGTACCGTCTCCAAAGACTTTATAAAAATTAACCAATTTACTTGGGGTTTTTCATGGAGGATGTATTTCACCTAGTTGGATACAAAGAGCAATCAACTAGCACTGGAAATGTAGAAGAAATGCACACACTGAGGGGCTGTAGATACACAAAGAATGCAACCCATTCAGTAGAGCGATGTTCTAATTTAGGACTTTAGTCAACAAATACAGTCAAAGGGCAAGAGACATGTTTCGGTACCACAGAGACCTTATCCGCACACCCTAGCACTCCAAACCTATATGCCCGGTGCACACTGCTGGAGGGATCGGCACCCTCCAAAAATAGTACAACAAAAAAAGCAAATGGCACTCAGGGCTGTGAACAAGGGAAAAACCCTTAAAGTATTTTTATTGCGGAGGTGCAACGTTTCGGGGCAACGTGACCCCTTTATCAAGCATCAATGATAAAGGGGTCAAACATGCTTGATAAAGGGGTCACGTTGCCCCGAAACGTTGCACCTCCGCAATAAAAATACTTTAAGGGTTTTTCCCTTGTTCACAGCCCTGAGTGCCATTTGCTTTTTTTGTTGTTTCAAGAGACATGTTTCCCCAGTGTAGCCAGTTAGTGGCACCAGATTCAACCCTTAGCAACCCTCACTCCCTAAGCAATGTATTGTCAACAGAATGTTCTATAGAACTTGTCTAATATTCACTCCTTTGCTTTCTAACGGCTGCAATCAAGGTGGAATTACTGCATAGTGAGTAAAAAACAAAGCAACTTGCATCCAAAATTGCACACTATTCTTATAAATGAGTCCCTTTGTGAATTGCTCTATTCATGTCTGTTCTGTCAATTTTTTTTACCTAAAATTAAATACACACTTTTATAAATATGAACAAACTACATTCCTTTTATAAGAGTACTGATTTCAGTTAGACTTTTGTACCCCTTTATTTTGTTGGCTTACTGTATATCTACTTTAATGTGTCTGCTAGGTGGGTGTAAGGTGGTGAGACTTTGTTCTAGAACTTGATCGAACCATATGGTTCTGAGAATGAGCCTGTTTTCTGGAGGGTATGTCCAATATCCTAATAATATTATAGATAAAATCTATAATCTAAAATTCTATAATAATTCTATAATAATAGATTTTATATCTATTGACCTGGGTGCCTATGCCATCCAAAAACTGTCCTTAGGTGACCAGCAGGCAGTTCTATGGTGCATTATGCCACCATCTCACATTGATCCATTTCTAGGTGGCAACAGTCCCAATTTTTGGACCCAGATATAAGGCTTACAGGCAAGATAGTGTTTTTTATAGTGGGGGAAATCAGGGCTGTGGTTGTTTGTAACAAGGCATCGTCTAGTAGACACGGGCATTAACCTTACTGTTGGAAAGTTTGCTATTCCACATTATTATACAGCAAGGATGGACATGGATCATTGAGTGGGCTTCTGGGATAGAAAGCATGTGTTTGTGGCACTGACAGAGCCAGTTTGCACCATATACCTGAGGGTACAAGTTAACGCTTAATGATACCTTTTAAGTAGGACTTACAAAGGAGTGGCTCTTACTGTCTTATTTCATGTTTTAGCACCTCCTGACGAATGCTAACATTTCCAGCAGAGACTAAAGTTATAACAGTTTCAGATAATGGTTTCAAATTTATGTTGGTGATGTGTGGAATGATGCCAGGGCACTTTGTCATCCTAACTTTTAGGCTCAAGCGGATATAATTTGGCCACTGATTGGAAATGGTCTACTGGAAAAGTTACATGAGCCAATAAAAAGGCGATATAGTTTTGCTCATTCGCCACTGATAAGAAATTAGCAGCACGGTTGGGATCGATAAATGGAACTGCATTCTAATTAGATCTGTAATGAAATGTCACAGGGGCTATAAATGTGATTTGGGTTGATGTTTAGGGGGTGATAAGCTGCAAACAGTAAATCTTCCTGCAAATGGAACAACGCTCAGTTTTACACTTTGGCTTCACTGGGATTTGCTCAGCAGTGAGCCTACTCTTTACATGTGTGGCCAGTTCAATGCATCATTTATATGAGTAAAGCTCCACTCATTTGGAGAGGTTGGCAATTCCAGCAGAAGACAAAAGGGTGAGTGAGGGCTGCTAAGGGTTGAGTTTCACTAACTGACTACAATGGGGAATTACTCAGCAACATGTCTCTTTGACTGTATTTGTTAAATTAAAAGACATGTCTCATGGAAAACCCCAAGTCAGTCAGGAGGCTTTGTTTTAATAAAGTACTCAGAGAGGGCTTTTTTTGGAACTCAGATAGTCTCTAATATTTAAATATCTGTTGTAAAGGTTGAACTTGATGGACACTCAGAGCTACTTTGTAACGTATAATGCAATTCAAACACAAGTGGTATCTACATATGACTTTCCTTTGTAACCAAACCACTGGGACATCAGTGTCCATGGATAAATAATGGATAAACTGATTAATGAATATATTGCCCCCTACAGGTCATGTTGGTTCTGTTTCTGCACTGTAACCTCTGGGTTTTCCATAACAGAATGGATTTGTGTTTATTATTTCGCTGGACGAACATTGAAAGATCTTATAAAGGAGAGAAGTCTCCTGAATACCTGCACCATAAAGTAAAGCGTAGTGAATAAGATCCAGATGTAGGTATCATGTGGGTTTTTCTTTCACAATAAAAGCCATGCATGGAGCACACCCACAATCATAGCTTAACAAAAAGAAAGAAATACAGATGTAGGTTTAGGTGCATGTAGTGTATTACATTCTCTGTGACAGGAAAGAGATGAAGGGAATTTGAGAGGGGGGCTTATTCATTCATGTTTAGCAAGGTAATTCAGTTTACGATATCTATTACAGTTCAGTTGACACATTTAACATATTTAAGGCTCTTATTCCATGAGCATTAATATGACATTGGTTCTCCCTTTGTGCTACATCAGCCTCTGGGAAGGATTTCTATCAAATTTTGGAACATTATTGGTGGGATTTGATTCCATTGAGCCACAAGAGCATAAGTGAGGATGCACCTTCTTTTTGGGCATTCAGTTCTGGTTTGCAGTCTAGATTTTAATTCATTTCAAATATGTTCTTCCAGTCCCAAACCCCAGATCTCCTTTAGACTGCCATATGACTAAAAGACTCTATAGACTCTATAAGTCTCCGTTGTCTGCTGGTAAACTAAAGGAATCATGGGATGCTGATGGACAGATGTTTTGTTATTTATTTGAATATACAACTTTTCACACTTGCTAATCTGTTTTCCCCATTCTTTAGGATCTTGTGTGTGGATCAGTAACTGCTATTGGCCAGAAGTGTCAGGTACATACCAAATCATAATATTGTGATGCCATGCATTCTGTTCATTATGTCCAGCCACTAAATGGCTTTCATTGTAGGTGATGGTGGCTTAGTCTAAACATCAGTTGGGGTGATATTTGAGGAGAATAGGGGCCCAGGGATGGAATGTTAGCAAAGTCAGAATTCATGGCTTTTCCATCTGCTGACGTGAACAGATTTTTTCAAGGCCTCTCCTACTGCCAGTGTCAGTGACTGGTAGTTCCATTTATACACTTTGTAAAGCTTTAACAAGATATTGTTATATAGTTTGAGCTAATTCTAGATATATGTACAGTTTTCTGACCACCAATGTTTTCACCATGATGTGCTGAACCGTCCAACCGCCCAGGGTCTAAAAATTTTTGACCCACATCCCACACTGAACCAACCCACATCCAACCTTGCCCACCTTGCCACTTCAGTATATCAACCTGCATCTGCTGCCCCACTAGTGGGGCTTGCAACAGCATGGAAAGGTCAGGGGGCAACCAAGTGGCAACAAACTCAGGCCACCACGTACCCAATACCTGCCATTAGGGGAAATTAGTCCCATGCATTACTAACACAGGTCCCAGACAGACAGCAGGTTGGCACTGCAGGGCCCATCAGGATTTTTCCTGATGTCCTGTTGGCCCTGCCTGACCATGTGGCAATTACATTAGGTAACAATTATTTATTATATATAATGCTGGCAGCACTTTGTCCACACAAAATCAATACTTTTATTATTCCAGTTAATACTATATATCTTCAGATTTCCCCTTTGTTACCTGTGTAGTGTATTTGCTTTGGATCTTTACATAGAAGAACTTAATAATAAGAAGGCCTAATTTTGTCCATACAGTAGCACCTCATATACCACCTGTACCGCTGCCTCTGCTTGTGACAGAACTCATTGCTAGACCCAAAATAGAACAGAACACAAAAGAATCCACGTCATCATGTTTCTTTAAAACCCTCATTGTGAGAAGGCATCCACCTTATCTAATTGCTATGTAAATGAGATGTGCTAATTGCCAGTGTAACATGACAGTTTCAGGATATATCTTCCAGCTGAAGGAGGCATTTGAATAATTCTTCTCCTGACTCAGCAATAATATTAATGAATCCTGGCACCAGGAGCCAATAGGCAGGTAAGGATAGCGTGCCCACGTTTTATAGACCAGAGGCATTTACTGCTGCCTGGCACAGATCCAGATTCATAATAATTACCCATTAGAAAGGGCAGCAAAGACCATCTAATTGGTGAACGAAAATAAGTAAAAATAAAGCCATTATTTCTTTTAAATCCACTTCCTTCTTGGTTTGCAAGTTCTAATTAGGCAGGTATGTTAAGTTTTACCACCGCAACAAGTGGCCAAAAGTTCATTGTACTGTATAATGGTCTGTATACCCACAATCATTCATCCCAGCCAACAGAAGTGATCTGCAATGCATGAATGGTGATCACAGGAAAGGATTGTTCCCACCCTGGGAAAATTGTGGCTGTATTGGTGGTGGTAGAGTGATGGGCACTTGGTGTAGAGCTGGCACTTGATGGAGTGGGACACTCAGTGAGGGAGGAATTCCCAATGCAGCTGGATGGCCATACAGTGGCATCAGAAGCTGGTTAGAAGTTGGCATAACAAAGCCAGGCCCTGTAGAGAAAGCTGGTAAGGTGTTCGGTATGGGTCCCATAGAGATGGCTGGCATGGTAGAAACATTCTGCACTGGTATTAGTGGTGCGGCTGCACCTGGCTCTGGGGAGGTGGTTCTCATCTGGTTTAGAGAGAGTTTCTGCTCTCCAAGTTGGGATAGGTTGTTAGGAGCTGGGGCGTTGCGCCCTAAAGAGAGAAGCAGAACACAAAAATATAATGAGATTTAATACCCTGTCTCCATACAATTAAACACTAATGCATGTAAACAAACCTCTAGGGGTATATTCATCATGCTGTGTAAAATGTGGAGTGAAGCATTACCAGTAATGTTGCCCAGGGCAACCAATCAGCAATTAGATTTCAACAATAGGAAAACCAAACCAAAGCATCTGATTGGCTGCTATGTGCAACATCACCGGTAATGTTTTACTCCACTCTTTACACAACATGATAAGTAGATACAGATGGAGCCACTATGACTTGTGTATGTGGCACACACTGCCTTTTCCCCACTGGTCGCGGGGCTGATCCCAGAGACTCACCAGAAGCAAAGGGGTTCCTGTTCTTGGCACTAAAACCTGCGCCAGGGATCAGACTATCCAGATTGACAAGCGACCGTGCAGCTGGGTCTAAAAAGGACTCTGGGGTACGGCACCGAGTATTGGCCTTGTCATCATCAAGGGAGTCTTCAAGAGCCTTTAAATCAAGGCTGTCTGGGTTTGACTTTGTGGTAGATACTACTTCTCCAAAGAGATCTAGTTCTGCAGCAGAAAGAAATAGAATTAAGCAAGTTAATATGCAAGGAACCAACAACATATGGATTTCTAAGACATTTATCCAATCCTCCTTACCAAAAGGGGATTCAGGCATTGAGGAAGACTTGAAGGTGTTGCCATCAGGGCCTACAAGGAGAAAATTGACATGAAATATAAAAACTCTTGCATGGTATCAAATAAATTTAATAGACAGTATTTGAGTAGATAGGTAGGTAAGAAAGTGTAGTGGAGTATATAGGATTTATCTAATATGGACTCTTGTAGATTGACCCTATAGGTGTGGTCAAGTCTCAACTCTACCAACCCAGTGGTTGTCAGACTTTTTTAGTTTAAGTAACCCTTGAAGGTCAGGGACTCCTTAGCTCAGGAGTGGGCAAACTTTTAGGCTCAGGGGCCACATTGACTTTTAAAATTTGACAGACGGGCCGGGCCAGCGCTTACATGTAGTCTTGACTCCAAGTCTCGCGTGATGAGACTTGCGGAGTCGGAACAGAGCGAGACACACCAATCCTCGGTGGGCCAGATTAAAACGACCAACGGGCCGTAGTTTGCCCACCCCTGCCTTAGCTCATAACAAATATTGGAGACCACTGGTCAATAACTTATTGTTCCAAATCTCACCCTGTGACCTTCTAATAAGGCTTTTTTTGTGTATTTAGAATAGCAAATAGGCATTCTCCCCAAATCTTCATCATCTTAATAGCCCTTCAATCTAAACTGCCTTGCCTTGACCACTGGCCATAGCAGGGTGTCAGGGCCACAGTTTGGGAAGCACTGCTCTAGCCCATGGCTTCCAATCAGCAAGCAGTTAATCTACTGCTGTTTCTGGGGTAACCTTCCTGTGAAAACCTTGACAAAAGCCAGATAAACTAAAAAAATATAGCAACCCATTGTTATCCCCTGTGACTGAACAATCTGACGTCTATGGGGGGAGTCACACTGTGACAGCTGGATGGCTTTGCATTACGATACAGTTTCTGCTGTGTTTTGTAAACTGTAACAAATGTTCCTTGGGTAAAATCACTTGTCCGAGAGAAGCAAAATTTAACAGTAACTGGTAAAAGCGAAGGAAGCATTTTAACATGTTTTTATCATAATCTGATCCACCAGAGGGCGCTGCTACAATGAAGCATTAATGGCACAATAAACAATATAGCTGCTCAGAAATACATAGTTACATAGTTACATAGGGTTGAAAAAAGACCATTGTCCATCAAGTTCAACCCATCCGAGTAAACCCAGCACACAACCTATACTAACCAATCTATACACTCACATACATAAACTATATATATATATATACAACCAGTAATTCTAACTGTAGATATTAGTATCACAATAGCCTTGGATATTCTGCTTGTTCAAAAACTCATCCAGGCCCCTCTTATAGGCATTAACAGAATCTGCCATTACCACATCACTAGGAAGGGCATTCCCCAACCTCACTGCCCTCCCCGTGAGGAACCCCCGACGCTGCTTCAAATGGAAGCTCTGTTCCTCTAATCTAAAGGGGTGACCTCTGGTGCACTGATTGTTTTTATGGGAAAAAAGAACATCCCCCATCTGCCTATAATCCCCTCTAATGTACTTTAACCCTTCCATCCCCTTTACCAGTTTAGTTGCAGTCTCTGCACTCTCTCCAGCTCATTAATATCCTTCTTAAGGACTGGAGCCCAAAACTGCCCCCCATACTCAAGGTGAGGCCTTACCAGGGACCTATAAAGCGGCAAAAATATGTTCTCATCCCTTGAGTCAATGCCCTTTTTTATACAAGACAGCACTTTATTTGCTGTAATAGCCACAGAATAACTTACAACTCTTCTTGAATATAAAACCTTACTTATAAATGGAGTATGTTCTTCCTTTAAAGGAGGGGGGAGTTGTACTCATCAAACCATGGCCTCCTTTTCCTGGCAGCTGAAGCTTTGGCTTATGGCACAGGGCAGTGGGTTGTCTGGTAGCAGCAGCAAAGGGGTCAAACTAATACCTTGAGTGACTCCTTCATTCACCTTTTAGCTAATTTTGCTCTTTCTCAGCTTCCTTGTGTGTAAGTTAAACCTCTGCTTAACAGAACCATAATCAGGCACAGTGCTAATGTGCAAACATGCTAATTATTAGTAAACAGAAGTGTAATTAAGAGTCTGTCAATTAATGGTGGCAATTATTCACAGAACAAATTGCACGTTGCAAAAGTAGTACCTAGAGTTCTCCGTTCACTACACTGCATTTCTTTAAGGCTAACGGCACCCAGGGCTTATTCTGTGCCGGATGAATTATCTAAATCAGCCACTGCTGGATGGGATTTTGGACTGGGAAGCACCAGTGCCAGTATGCCACATGTGACATTCAAAGCCAGTGGTGGTCCCACGTTCTTCCCACCAGCTGAAATAGCCTGGCAGCAAAGCATACGCCTTGGTGCCCTGGAGTGCCTTGGTGCTTTAGGCTTTACTGAGGCCTTTTCCCTCAAGTTCTAGACAAACATAAAGCTGAGACACACAGAGCATTGTGTTTGCTTGTCTCCATCTTCGCTCTTAATACTAGTAAATCAAAAGCCCCCTATGGGACCTGCATGGAGCAGTGGCAGATGGACCTCAGAGCCAAGCAAGTCACATAAAAAACTACTCACTTGGAAGACTGTCCCCCCATGGATCAGAAGCAGGACTCTTCACTACAATCGTTGGTTTCTTTAAACCTGCCGATGATTCAGAGCCAAAAATGATGCTTTGGCTTGTCTGATCCTCTCGAAGCTGGGTGCTAAGTGAAGGGGTATCCCAAGGAAGTGAGGAAGAACCTGTAGCTGAAGCTCCATCTAAAAGCAAGAAACCAGCAGCATTGTTAGGTAAAACCATTTACTCGTGGGTAATATCAACTAGCAGACAGCCACCATTTCCTTGAGCACCAAAGCTGCTTAGCCAGGCTCTGTTCATTGGCCACCACATGCCTCCAGGGTCCCCCAGAAATCACAGAATCTGCTTCTCTATGTCAGCAGTTTTAAGTCACTTTCTGCTCAAGCAGCCAACCACACCCCAACTCTTACTGAAATTGACCCTCTGGCTGGTCTTCTGTGAGTATTTAGGAAAGTAAAAAGGCATTTGCCCCAGACTTTAATCTAACTGGCCTTCGGGCTGAGGGCCCTCCTAACTGGCCCTCACCCCCCAAAAACACGGGTGGCCAGCCTCACAGTTTAGGAACTACTGCTCTATAGTTATGCCCCTGAAAGCGTTATTATAGAGTGCCCAGGTGGTAATACTTGAAAAATGGCTTCCTGAGGGCTTGCTATAGTGCCATCTCAATGACCTTTGAGAATGTTTGGATACTGTGGAAGCTATAGTCCATACACGTTTTATATGGCCTATAGAAATCAATGCATGGGTCTTATCCAGTGACATCTGTAATTAGTGGTTCTTTGGGAACCTCACCATAACAACTTGCAAGACATTTTGCTAACAGTTGGGTAAGACCCATATTTTCTTCTCAATCACCAAATCCATGGGGTTTTTTGGTCATAACACACTAGGAATAACCTTTAGGCTTGATGATCTGGAGATACAATGAGATTATTATAGCCCATGTACAGTCTGTAATCTTTGGGCAGTTTACTCCTTTTTTAAGACTGAAAAGAAAACTAGTTTCCGGGAACTCTTATCTTGAATACACACGTTATTCACCTGATTCTGTGAAGGTCAAAGGCAATGGCAACACTGTACTGTAATAGTATTCTACAGTTTTGATTCTATAAATTTGGTTGGGTGTCTTCCTGCACTCATTTTAGAGCCGTCGGATCATGGCTCAGGGCTGGATGTATCTGCACATTGTAACCACTTACTTGCTGTTGTTGCCCAAGTTGGATATAAGGACCCAAATGAAGCTGATCTTGTTGGGCCATTATTTGGAGTCAGCAAAGAGACAGAATTCCATGGGTCTGTAGAGGCTGATGGTGCAGGACCAAATACATCGACCAGATCCAAAAGATGTGTCTAGGGAAAAATATGTAGAGCACAGGGATTTTAAACCTATGTGTACAAGAAATACCAAACTATGGGAGCATAAGGATTCCCCAATGCTAAGCCCAATTCAGTTGTAAGTTGGGTGTTGGTTGTCCTTCTCTTCCTGCTAGTCATGCTTAGGCTTTTGTATTGGAAGCAGAACGATATCTCTTTTTCCCAACCTGGAATGTCTTACCTCAGATTTCTCTGGTTTCCTCACTGCTTCCAATTCGTGATATTCACTAGATGGTTGGAATTGGTTCAGAGCCTTCTCAAGCAAGGATTTCTCACCTTGAGCCAATCTAATTTGCTTTGAAAAAAAAAAACATAGGTGGGGAGGTGTGGTTATTATAAAAGTGGGAGCACTTTAGGCTGTAGGATTCATTTGGAGCTCCTTAGCCATTATGGAAAGCCAAACACTGATACCACCAACCCCGCTGTGCCACTTTGCATTTAGAGACAGGGTGGTAGTGGTAGTGGTTGGGGAGGTAGTTAATATTAGTTACATTTATGGAGGAATTTCTATTTACTTAATTGTAGGTCTTACTTGCAATACTGAATGTCTAATATTCTTGCACTTAAAAAAGGGATGAGTACCTTTTCATATTCTTCTTTACTCTGGTTTAAAGCTGCTTGAATCTGCTGCTCTTCTTCTTCATCCGGGGCTGAAGGAACCTTCTTCTGCAATAACAAAGAGATTCTGTTACTTCTTGTATTTAGGAAGGTTGCTAAACATCTATTTATATTCAGACATACAAAAGTCAAGTCTGATGTGGACAGTTTTTAGCATTTAGAAGAGCAAGAAATCTTCTAATATCCAACGAAGTAGAGCTAAAGGTTATTACTAGAGTATATTTTACCCTCCCATTATGTGTAAGACCTAAGGAAGACTCTCATAAACTCTCGTTTTTCGGTGTACACCTTTGTACTTCCTCCAGAACCAGACAATTATGTAATTAAGGAGTTATTATTTATAGTTATGGGTGGTGGATATAATTCCCAGTGGGTGTAACTTGGAAGTAGTAATGAACTACAGGATACAGGGATTTCAAAGCATGGTCATGGGCTTTGTCAAGATCCAAGAAAAATGCAAGCTTCAGCAGTATGCTACACGGGCTATTACCTTCTCAGCTTCTTCCCGGCTCATCGCAAGTGCAAGCTGAAGCTGAAGTTCTTCCTCACCACTGCTCTGGGGTCTGGCTTGTTCTAAATCCGGTGAGAGGTCTGAACAAGTGCCGGAAGCAGCTGTATAGAAAATATTATGGGCATGTGATGCATGTGATGAGAATAGACTATACACAAGGATCCACAAGGAATCAAGAGCTTACAATCATTTAGGGAGAAGGAAAGAAAACTGTAAAACCAATGGAAGTAGATGTAGGTGTGCAGTGCATCTACCTTGGATTTCTACCTTTAACATGTAGCTCCTTATAAGGCTGGTGAAAAGGATAATGACAACCCAGAGGCATGATTGGGAACAGGAAGGTCTCATCATAATTTTCAGCAGTCTTCTAAGGAACCACTCTCTAAAGTAGACCGTAGAGGTCAATGCATGGGCTGAGACAGATCATACCTTGACTAAAGCTTATCTTTCGGGTGCTAATGGCATTGACCCCTTGTGATATCCTCCTCCTCGTGTTCTTCGCTTGTATTCTCTCTTGTTTCAGTCTTTCCTCATCTTTCAGCAAGGAGACAATTTGCTTCGCCTTTTCCCGCACATTGATACCTTGATCCTTTCCATCGCGATCTAGAAACTGAAAGTCCTTCAGTGTCTGTACAGAGTGGATATTCTCATTGCATTCCTCTACCACCTTCTTCGACCCATTCTTTATAAGATAATCCAGGAGGGTGAGAGCTTTGTACACGTGGCGCCAGTTCTTCCCACTGTCGTTCAGCCTCTTCCAAATCATAATCATTACCTCGGGGAAGGCTTCGGCGTGGTGCGTCATGAGAGAAATCTCAGACATGAGGGACGTAGATGGACCCCATGGGTCATTGGAAGTGGCTTCTCGAACCTTGACTTCTGCTTCCGAGTAATTGTGTACGATGTTCTTTACTTGACGCCGTATGGATGATGTGGCCATGATGGATTTTTTTTTGATAGAAGTAGGAATGCAGAACCGAATATAATGGGTCTGTACACCAAACCCCACCCAAATCCTTTAGTTCTTTTTTTAGATGTCTGTAAAAGAAATACGTGGAATTTGAATCTTAAATAAATATTGAAAAGGCAGAACTCTACCATCTATATCTCCTGCTTCCCCTCCCATAGGGTCTGTTTGCTCTATAGTTACGCCCCTGAAAGATGGGTAAATGGGCAGGGCCTATAATGAGGTATTCTTATATACAGTGATATACTTTGCTTTATTTATTCAGTTACACCACACGCCACAGTCATCTAAAATACTGGGTATGGGGAGTTCCTCATATCTAAGGTTATTTTGCCATCCATTCCATTATACCATATGCCACTTCAAAAGAGAATAATGAGGTGGTAGGCTGAGCAGTAAGAATTATATCTAGTAGAGAGGACTAGAGGAAAAATATTCTAAAAAAAAAAAGAAAACATTTGGGAGGAATTACCATGTAATGGTGGCCATACACGGGCTGATTCTAGCTGCCAAAATCGTTCCCTTAGACCAGGGGTGGGCAAACTATGGCCCGCTGGCCTTTTCCAAATCCGATCCGCTGAGTCGTGCCCCCTTAAAAGAATGATGGCCCCTGATTGGTTGCGCCCTGTGTGTGCGTGTGACGTCAGCACGCACGGGGCACAATCATATAAAGGATGCAGCGTGGAGCTGTGGTAAGAAGCAGGGAGAGGATGGAGCGAGCCGCGCGTAGCAGGGGGGGGGGAGATGGAGGATGCTGGGGAGGAGCTTGGGAATGGAGCTGGAGGATGTTGGGGGTTTGTGCACTGATGCGCGTCTCCTGCTCCTCTGGCGAGCGAAGGTACTCGCACATCCTTTTATAGACCGGCGCGCGCACGACGTCATCGCGCTGGTGAGAATTTCCTGATTCGTGTTTTGACCCTTGCCTGACTTTGACCTTGCTGTTTGCCGCCTGTACTGACCATCTGCCTGATACTGACTACGTTTTCCGGAATTACGATTTTGTACCTCGCTGCCTGTTCGGTTTGACCTCGGCCTGTTCATATCGTCTCTCCTCCCCAAATCCTGCATAACGCTAGGTTCCCTTGCTTGCTCAGAACATCTGCCCTGGTCCTCTCATAATAAGTCCTGGCGGCACCCGAGTAGCGGAGGGCTCCTCCCGAAGTGAAAGGTGGCTGTGCAGAAGAGTGAGCTCAGACCGGGACCTTGGCTTTTGTTCTGAGTTTTGGGATACCGTGCGTGACAGGGTTGAGCTGGAGGGAGCTGAAAGATGCTGGGAGGGAGCTGGAGGATGCTGGGGGTGGAGCTGGAGGATGCTGGGGGTGGAGCTGGAGGATGCTGGGGGTGGAGCTGGAGGATGCTGGGAGGGAGCTGGAGGATGCTGGGGGGGAGCTGGAGGATGCTGGGAGGGAGCTGGAGGATGCTGGGAGGGAGCTGGAGGATGCTGGGGGGGAGCTGGAGGATGCTGGGGTGGGGAGCTGGAGAATGCTGGGAGGGAGCTGGAGGATGCTGGGGGGAGCTGGAGGATGCTGGGAGGAAGCTGGAGGATGCTGGGAGGGAGCTGGAGGATGCTGGGGGGGGAGCTGGAGGATGCTGGGGTGGGGAGCTGGAGAATGCTGTGTGGGATGCTGGGGGGAGCTGAGAGGCCCCGTGATTTGTGACACTGTCCTGGTCCGGCCCTTCGATAAATCAATGTGGCCCCTGAGCCAAAAAGTTTGCCCACCCCTGCCTTAGACCAATTCGGCAGATTATCGGCCCGTGTAGGGGAAACAATGACTGGCCTGGCCTGAAATCGGCAGGTTAAAAAATTCAGTCAGATCGGGGACCGCATCGGCTCAAACTGACTACTGCTATTCCCCCGATATTGCTTACCTGTAGGGAGAAGATCTTTATGTGTATGGGCACCTTAAGATGTAAAACATCCTTGACAAAATGCACCAAAATTCCAACTTAAACACACCTTAGCCATCTTAGAATGTGTCACTGTATAACTTAAACAGGCCACACCCCCAAACATATGATGGTGTATACAGATACAGGTTGCAGCATGTTAGGTGGGCCACGGCATTCTGAGGAAACATCTAACATCTGCAATATGAGCCTTTAAATATCTGTTGCCTGGGGGCCCACAGTTTTCATTGGAAACAGGTGGGGTTCCAAAATGGTTTCTTAT
Source organism: Xenopus tropicalis (assembly GCF_000004195.4). Classification (NCBI taxonomy): domain Eukaryota; kingdom Metazoa; phylum Chordata; class Amphibia; order Anura; family Pipidae; genus Xenopus; species Xenopus tropicalis. Next base: position 43,613,198 of record NC_030686.2, on the reverse strand, counting down.
ATCAGGGATGCTAGTAACTTTTAGTTTTAGCTAACTGCAAATCTTTCAGCTGTAATATTGCAATATATGAAGAAAGTATAAACTGATTTTACTCTGGACCCAGTAACCCTAGTTATATCACTGGCTGTCTAATCCCTATAATCCTCTTGTGATTCATAATTTTCAGCTTTTTTGGTGCAGGCACCATTGGAGGTCCAGTGTTTGGTTATTGCCCCCTTAACTCATATCAAGATAACAGATATAGAAGAGTATTGGTGTAACAGACATTCCAAGAATATGTAGGGTGAAAAACAACTGTTCATTCAGATCTCACCCCAACTGACCTTCACGCTGGGCTTCCTGGGGCATCTAGGACAACCAATAGGCATTGTCTCCAAATCTCAAATTATCTTTCAGGATGCTACCTCATAAACATATATACAGGTATGGGACCTGTTATCCAGAAAGCTCTGAATTACAGAAGGCCATCTCCAATAGACTCCATTAAAAGTAAATAATTCTACTTTATAAAAAATTATTTCCTTTTTCTCTGTAATAACAAAACTGCACCTTGTACTTGATCCCAACTAAGATATAATTACCCCTTATTGGGGACAGAACAGCCCTATTGGGTTTATTTAATGGTTAAATGATTCCCTTTTCTCTGTAATAATAAAACAGTACCTGTACTTGATCCCAACTAAGATATAATTACCCCTTATTGGGGCAGAACAGCCCTATTGGGTTTATTTAATGGTTAAATGATTCCCTTTTCTCTGTAATAATAAAACAGTACCTGTACTTGATCCCAACTAAGATATAATTACCCCTTATTGGGGCAGAACAGCCCTATTGGGTTTATTTAATGGTTAAATGATTCCCTTTTCTCTGTAATAATAAAACAGTACCTGTACTTGATCCCAACTAAGATATAATTACCCCTTATTGGGGCAGAACAGCCCTATTGGGTTTATTTAATGGTTAAATGATTCCCTTTTCTCTGTAATAATAAAACAGTACCTGTACTTGATCCCAACTAAGATATAATTACCCCTTATTGGGGCAGAACAGCCCTATTGGGTTTATTTAATGGTTAAATGATTCCCTTTTCTCTGTAATAATAAAACAGTACCTGTACTTGATCCCAACTAAGATATAATTACCCCTTATTGGGGCAGAACAGCCCTATTGGGTTTATTTAATGGTTAAATGATTCCCTTTTCTCTGTAATAATAAAACAGTACCTGTACTTGATCCCAACTAAGATATAATTACCCCTTATTGGGGCAGAACAGCCCTATTGGGTTTATTTAATGGTTAAATGATTCCCTTTTCTCTGTAATAATAAACAGTACCTGTACTTGATCCCAACTAAGATATAATTACCCCTTATTGGGGCAGAACAGCCCTATTGGGTTTATTTAATGGTTAAATGATTCCCTTTTCTCTGTAATAATAAAACAGTACCTGTACTTGATCCCAACTAAGATATAATTACCCCTTATTGGGGGCAGAACAGCCCTATTGGGTTTATTTAATGGTTAAATGATTTCCTTTTCTCTGTAATAATAAAACAGTACCTGTACTTGATCCCAACTAAGATATAATTACCCCTTATTGGGGGCAGAACAGCCCTATTGGGTTTATTTCATGGTTAAATGATTCCCTTTTCTCTGTAATAATAAAACAGTACCTGTACTTGATCCCAACTAAGATATAATTACCCCTTATTGGGGGCAGAACAGCCCTATTGGGTTTATTTAATGTTTATTGAAGACAAGAACTAGCAATTAAAAAAGTTACTCCCTGTGTGTATATAATATGGGGGTTACACTGTGCCTATATATTATACATTATAATGTTTAAATCATTTTTTAGTAGACTATGGAGATACAAATAAAGGAAAGATCCCTTATCAAGAAAACCCCAGGTCCCGAGAATTCTGGATAACAGGTCCCATACCTGTATATATAGGCTGCTGTTGCTAGGGGTATAGAATACATTATTTTAAAAATGATATTTTTTATATTTTTTGAGATATTTCATTTTTTATCTGTGAATGTCCTCAATAGAGTAATTTTTTCCCCTGCTGCAAGCTACTCACTCCTGCTGCAAGGCCAAATCGAAGAGCATTAACAAACTGGGTGTATTTATCTTTGTCTTTTGCAGATTTTCATTTGAAAAAAAAAAAAAATCAGTCAGGCCACACGTCAATGACCAAAGATTCTGACCACTGTTTTCTATATATAGAGCCGCACCCCGGGTATCCAGGGCCTGGCACTGAGCTTAATTAGCAGGTGAGTCACGGCAGATCCACCTGTTTCTGTTTGCATTAATGCATCCCATGCTAATACTCACACTCACCTGCGCTTTCTGTCTCATCAGCACACACACACATATATATATATATACAATCACATGCATGGGCAGGGTTCACCTCTCCTTGGGTGTGCACACCCTGCAATCACTTAGAGCATGGATTTCCCCAAGCTTTCTGTAATTTGGATCTCCATACCTTAAGTCTACTAAAAAAATCAATAAAGCATTATTTAAACCCGATAAGATTGTGTTGCATCCAATAAGGATTATTTATATCTTAGTTGGGATCAAGTACAGGTACTGTTTTATTATTACAGAGAAAAGGGGATCATTTAACCATTAAATAAACCCAATAGGGCTGTTCTGCCCCCAATAAGGGGTAATTATATCTTAGTTGGGATCAAGTACAGGTACTGTTTTATTATTACAGAGAAAAGGGAATCATTTAAGCATTAAATAAACCCAATAGGGCTGTTCTGCCCCCAATAAGGGGTAATTATATCTTAGTTGGGATCAAGTACAGGTACTGTTTTATTATTACAGAGAAAAGGGAATCATTTAACCATTAAATAAACCCAATAGGGCTGTTCTGCCCCAATAAGGGGTAATTATATCTTAGTTGGGATCAAGTACAGGTACTGTTTTATTATTACAGAGAAAAGGGAATCATTTAAGCATTAAATAAACCCAATAGGGCTGTTCTGCCCCCAATAAGGGGTAATTATATCTTAGTTGGGATCAAGTACAGGTACTGTTTTATTATTACAGAGAAAAGGGAATCATTTAACCATTAAATAAACCCAATAGGGCTGTTCTGCCCCAATAAGGGGTAATTATATCTTAGTTGGGATCAAGTACAGGTACTGTTTTATTATTACAGAGAAAAGGGAATCATTTAACCATTAAATAAACCCAATAGGGCTGTTCTGGCCCCAATAAGGGGTAATTATATCTTAGTTGGGATCAAGTACAGTTACTGTTTTATTATTACAGAGAAAAGGGAATCATTTAACCATTAAATAAACCCAATAGGGCTGTTCTGCCCCCAATAAGGGGTAATTATATCTTAGTTGGGATCAAGTACAGGTACTGTTTTATTATTACAGAGAAAAGGGAATCATTTAACCATTAAATAAACCCAATAGGGCTGTTCTGCCCCCAATAAGGGGTAATTATATCTTAGTTGGGATCAAGTACAGGTACTGTTTTATTATTACAGAGAAAAGGGGATCATTTAACCATTAAATAAACCCAATAGGGCTGTTCTGCCCCCAATAAGGGGTAATTATATCTTAGTTGGGATCAAGTACAGGTACTGTTTTATTACTACAGAGAAAAAGGAAATCCGTTTTAAAATTCTGAATTATTTGATTAAAATAGAGTCTATGGGAGACGGGCTTTCCATAATTCGGAGCTTTATGGATAACGGGTTTCCGGATAAGGGATCCCATGCCTGTATATAAAGAAACAATGGACCAGTTTAGGGACGGTGCGGAATGTGGGTCAATTTTTTGTTGACCTGCATATCATTATAACAGAAGATGGTGTTGCCATATAGGTTGCACTACAAATTCGATAACTTTAACCTAAGGTTACTATCAGTCCCCGGTTCAGGGGGACAGATCCATTTTAGATTCCCTGTCCCCATGGAAAACTGACCCTGGCAAGTGCCCCTGCCTCTGAAAGCTGTCGCCGGCTGTCCCCGTTCCCCCCTCCAGCCAATCATTGCTATTCCAGGACAGCAGGAGGGGAGGAGTGATCTTTTGTCACCTGACTCCCTTTGCTCCTCCCGCATTTTCAAAACTTCCCATGCCAGCTTTTCTGTTGCTGAAGGAAGAAATATGTATAAAATGAATTAGGTGCTTTTCTGGGAAATATATTGAGATTAAAATATTTGGCTGTGATATTAACTGGGTGTATGACAATGGGGGAGTGGTCAAACAGTGGGCGTGGCATAATTTTGCACAGCACGCTTTGTGCATCACAGCCCCTTCCTGGAAATCTGGTAACTTTACTTTAACCCTAAACAAATCAAGGGTCCCTCTGTGGGCAGTTTAGCATGAAACATGGCGGTAACTTCAGGTTAAGCATCTGTCACACCCAGGAGTTTATTGTTTTTTTACAGCCACATACAGGGCCGCAATCAGAAATCAAAACAGCCCCTCACAACAACATTTTCTGGGCCCCCCCTCCTCCCATTCCCTGCCCCCCAATGGCCCCTCCCATCAGTACAAATGATACACAGACATTGGTAGCCAGGGCCCCCTAAAACATTGGTAGCCAGCATCCCCCCATCATCCTCCAGTTACCCCCCCACCTCCCGCGTCCTCCAGCTCCCCCCCCCCACAGCATCATCCAGCTCCTCCCCCTCAGCATCCTCCAGCTCCCCCCTACAGCATCCTCCAGCTCACCCCCCCAGCATCCTCCAGCTCCTCCCCCTACAGCATCATCCAACTCCCCCCCAAAGCATCCTCCAGCCCCCACCCCCAGCGACTTCTTCTGGCTCCCCTGCGTCTTCCTCAAGCCAGCATCCCCCCATCATCCTCCAGTTACCCCACACCTCCCGCGTTCTCCAGCTCCCCCCCACAGCATCCTCCAGCTCCTCCCCCTCAGCATCCTCCAGCTCTTCCCCCTCAGCATCCTCCAGCGACTTCCTCCAGCTCCGCTGCGGCTTCCTCAAGCTCCCCCCCCCAGCGACTTCCTCCATCTCCCATGGGGTGCAACCAATCAAATTTCTCGCTGCCCATCAATGACAGGGCCTGTAGTTCTTTAAAGGGGGCCAGTATTAAAAAAAACAGTATCACGGCTGGGCCCCCTTTAAAGCGTCGATATCGTCCGGGCCTGGGACAACTATCCCCCCTGTGCCCCCCTGATGGCAGCCTTGGCCACAGATAATATTAAAAGGACACTATGATCCTTATCTCCAGCAGTCCCTTCCAACACTACTAGTTTGATCACATGATGTGCCGGGGCCCACTTGACCCCCATAGCAGTACCTCAGATTGCAATTGCACTAAATACAAGGAAACTATAATAAAGAACTATAATAAAGAAATAGAAATAAGAGGGCACAATTCCATTAGAGTCTATAAATGACATTTCCTCATGTCGGATAGTGAAGGAAATGTATAACATACAAAAAAAGAACCGTATAAAGCGGTGAAACCCCATGTTTAAACTGCACTGCCGCTCCATTAGTGTTATCAGGCATTCCACAATGCAGTGTGGGGCACGTGAGCCGGACAGATTAGTACGAGAGGCGGTGGAATATTTGGGCAGATATCTTTATTATATTCATGGCAGTGCTTAATGTAAGGTTGGAGCCACAGGGAGATAAGGGATTGGACGGGAGCCCGGGCTGAAACGACCCCAAAGACCTTGAGCAAAGCTTGGTCATAGGGAGAAGCTGGCGCGGGAAGCTGGGCACATTCGCCGGGGGCAGTTTGAAAACAGCATTGGCCCTTGGCCTCAGACACATGAAGGGCTCAGGAAGAAATGACCATGTTAGTTATATGAATTACGTTGTTTAATTACAGTAAAATATGTTTGGTATTTACATTAGGGGTGTCACATCTGCTGAACCACACGGGAATGTGTCATTATATACATTATTATGCTTTTTCTTCTCTGAAGCTGCCAGTTTCAGTCTTGCATGAGACTCAATTGTTTCTGGGCTGGCTGCAGGCATCTGTATTACATCCTATTCATTTCTAGTGCTATGATCCCCTTAACTAGAGGTAAACAGGGGACATGACCTAGCAATCTGGTGACTGAGGTTTGATGACACAGGTACAGACATTTATTGCCAGTAGTGATCTGTGCCGCTGTGACAGAATGCTCTGTTATACAGATAGCTAGAATCTCAGCCATAAAGCAGGGCAGGACTGCTGCTTACAATGGGGGGATCAGATAGGATCTGTGCCACTGTGACAGAATGCTCTGTTATACAGATAGCTAGAATCTCAGCCATAAAGCAGGGCAGGACTGCTGCTTACAATGAGGGATCAGATAGGATCTGTGCCACTGTGACAGAATGCTCTGTTATACAGATAGCTAGAATCTCAGCCATAAAGCAGGGCAGGACTGCTGCTTACAATGGGGGGGATCAGATAGGATCTGTGCCACTGTGACAGAATGCTCTGTTATACAGATAGCTAGAATCTCAGCCATAAAGCAGGGCAGGACTGCTGCTTACAATGGGGGGGATCAGATAGGATCTGTGCCACTGTGACAGAATGCTCTGTTATACAGATAGCTAGAATCTCAGCCATAAAGCAGGGCAGGACTGCTGCTTACAATGGGGGGATCAGATAGGATCTGTGCCACTGTGACAGAATGCTCTGTTATACAGATAGCTAGAATCTCAGCCATAAAGCAGGGCAGGACTGCTGCTTACAATGGGGGGGGGATCAGATAGGATCTGTGCCACTGTGACAGAATGCTCTGTTATACAGATAGCTAGAATCTCAGCCATAAAGCAGGGCAGGACTGCTGCTTACAACTACGACAGAACCCCATACATCCAGTTAGTGCTCTACCATCCTTATGAGAACAGTTTCATAACATAAAGCCCGCATATGGCAGCCTCACACTAGAGGACCTTTATACACAGAGGGACAGATAAGGAGGTAACACAGTGAGGTGAGCACAGGAGTGAGATTGCCTGCCCGCACCTTGCACTTACAGATATGGCTAAAGCTGATATGGCTGTATTATCCCAGTAAACCTGCCCATAACACACTGATATAATTGTTTCGTACGATTTTCGGACTGTGTGTGGGCTCTGACTTATGGCCCCAATAATTTTGGATAAGGATAAAATCTGTGTATGTATTGTGTATCTGACGATATCCTTGGGGGGCCTACAGAGTATTTCCGGGACGTCACTTTCATACGATTTTATGTTCATCCTCCGATTTGTTATTTTTAGGGCTTTATCCTACAATATCAATCTGAATGTTAGTTGTAGATCGTTGCGTTTAAACGCATGATAGATATCCGAATGCCGTCGAAAGAAGAGTAAAATCTGAACGTGTATGGCCGGCTTAACTGGAATCAATAAAATGTGAGCTTGATAAAGGGCAAACAGCAGTTATTCCCTGATTCCATGCAACTCTGCTGAACTGCAACTCCCAGAATGCCTCCGACAGCCAACGTAACGCCGTAGACTAACCAACCCAATTGCCAGACATCACCAGATGCTGGCGTTCACACCCCCACCTTCTCCACTGCCACACCAAGGGTGGAATTGTATTTATAGCCCTGAACTGACGGTACAGGAAGTATATACATACTGTATAATGAGAGGCGCATTGTCCCTATAAGGAACAACTCTGACGTGTATCCACTGTAGTGCCTTATTCTGCCCAGTAAGCCCACAAACACACACACCTATGTACTTACCTACATACCACTCTGCACAGGGCAGCATATGGACTGCGACTCAGACAAAAATGACACTAAAATTGATATCAGGGTAAGATATTGTAGCTGGCTGGGTTTCAAGCAGATCAAGACAACACTGCACTTGGTAATTGCACAGGGTAGTATTATAACCTAAAACCTGAGTATAAAGGGCCTGAAGGTAGTTCCGACTCATGCACATTCTCTCTATATTTATGATGAGGTAAGTAAGAAGCTGGACAGTGGGGATGCAGTTGATATAATCTATTTGGATTTTGCCAAAGCATTTGATACCGTTCCCCACAAACGACTGCTTTCTAAGCTAAGGTCTATTGGTCTTAGTGAAGTCGTTTGCACATGGATAGAAAACTGGCTACAGGATCGGGTACAGAGGGTGGTTGTTAATGGCACATTCTCTACTTGGAGTAAGGTTCTCAGTGGGGTCCCTCAGGGTTCTGTACTGGGTCCACTTTTGTTTAATTTGTTCATAAATGACTTAGGGGAGGGTATTATGAGTAATGTATCAGTGTTTGCAGATGACACAAAACTCTGCAGACCAGTCAATTCTATCCAGGATGTGACATCCCTGCAACAGGATCTTGACCAACTGGCAATCTGGGCAGCTAAGTGGCAGATGAGATTTAATGTGGATAAATGTAAGGTCATGCACCTGGGATGTAAAAACATGCAAGCCCCGTATACCCTTAATGGGACTGCACTAGGCAAATCCATAATGGAGAAGGACCTTGGAGTCCTTGTAGATAATAAACTTGGCTGTAGCAAGCAATGCCAGGCAACAGCTGCAAGGGCAAACAAGGTTTTGAGCTGTATTAAAAGGGGTATAGATTCACGGGAGGAGGGGGTTATTCTTCCCCTTTACAGAGCACTGGTAAGGCCCCATCTAGAATATGCTGTTCAGTTTTGGTCTCCAGTGCTCAAACGGGACATTACTGAGTTAGAGAGGGTCCAGAGAAGGGCAACTAAGCTGGTAAAGGGTATGGAAAGTCTCAGTTATGAAGAAAGACTGGCCAAGTTGGGTCTGTTTACGCTGGAGAAGAGGCGCTTAAGAGGTGACATGATAACTATGTATAAATATATAAGGGGATCATATAATAACCTTTCTAATGTTTTATTTACCAGTAGGTCCTTCCAACGGACACGAGGGCACCCACTCCGTTTAGAAGAAGGGAGGTTCCATTTAAATATTCGGAAAGGATTTTTTACAGTGAGAGCTGTGAAGTTGTGGAATTCCCTCCCCGAATCAGTCGTACTGGCTGATACATTATATAGCTTTAAGAAGGGGCTGGATGGATTCTTAGCAAGTGAGGGAATACAGGGTTATGGGAGATAGCTCTTAGTACAAGTGAGGGAATACAGGGGTATGGGAGATAGCTCTCAGTACAAGTGAGGGAATACAGGGGTAGGGGAGATAGCTCTCAGTACAAGGGAGGGAATACAGGGGTAGGGGAGATAGCTCTCAGTACAAGTGAGGGAATACAGGGGTATGGGAGATAGCTCTTAGTACAAGTGAGGGAATACAGGGGTATGGGAGATAGCTCTCAGTACAAGTGAGGGAATACAGGGGTAGGGGAGATAGCTCTCAGTACAAGTGAGGGAATACAGGGGTAGGGGAGATAGCTCTCAGTACAAGTGAGGGAATACAGGGGTAGGGGAGATAGCTCTCAGTACAAGTGAGGGAATACGGGGGTAGGGGAGATAGCTCTCAGTACAAGTGAGGGAATACAGGGGTATGGGAGATAGCTCTCAGTACAAGTGAGGGAATACAGGGGTAGGGGAGATAGCTCTCAGTACAAGTGAGGGAATACAGGGGTATGGGAGATAGCTCTCAGTACAAGTGAGGGAATACAGGGGTATGGGAGATAGCTCTCAGTACAAGTGAGGGAATACAGGGGTAGGGGAGATAGCTCTCAGTACAAGTGAGGGAATACAGGGGTATGGGAGATAGCTCTCAGTACAAGTGAGGGAATACAGGGGTAGGGGAGATAGCTCTCAGTACAAGTGAGGGAATACAGGGGTATGGGAGATAGCTCTCAGTACAAGTGAGGGAATACAGGGGTAGGGGGGATAGCTCTCAGTACAAGTGAGGGAATACAGGGGTAGGGGAGATAGCTCTCAGTACAAGTGAGGGAATACAGGGGTAGGGGAGATAGCTCTCAGTACAAGTGAGGGAATACAGGGGTAGGGGGGATAGCTCTCAGTACAAGTGAGGGAATACAGGGGTATGGGAGATAGCTCTCAGTACAAGTGAGGGAATACAGGGTTATGGGAGATAGCTCTTAGTACTAGTTGATCCAGGGGCTGGTCCGATTGCCATCTTGGAGTCAGGAAGGAATTTTTTCCCCTCTGAGGCAAATTAGAGAGGTTTCAGATGGGGTTTTTTGCCTTCCTCTGGATCAACTTGTAGTTAGGCAGGTTAGGTATAGGCATTATGGTTGAACTTGATGGACGTATGTCTTTTTTCAACCCAACTTACTATGTTACTATGTTACTATGTTACTATGTACAGAACATTCCCCAAGGTGGGGATTATAAAAGATTTAATAAGTTTAATAAAAATCAAAGCACACAGAGGACGTAGGGTAGGCACTAGAGCAGGGATCCCCAACCTTTCTTACTCATGAGCCACAGTTAAATGTAAAAAGACTTGGAGAGCAACACAAGCACCATAAAAGTTCATGGAGGTGCCAAATAAGGGCTGTGATTGGCTATTAGGCAGCCTCTATGCACACTATCAGCTTACAGGGGCTTTATTTGGTAGGAAATCTTGTTTTTATTCAACCAAAACTTGCCCCCAAGTCAGGAATTCAAAAATAACTCCCTGGTTTGGGGGCACTGAGAGCAACACCCAAGGGGTTGGGGAGCAACATGTTGCCCTGAGCCACTGGTTGGGGATCACTGCACTAGAGGATACCTAAGTCCCAAAAAGCAATGATCAGTGATAGTAGCCCTACATACACAGCACAATAGCCTGGAATCCTTGGCCATGAGAATAGGGAAATGCCCAATTACAGCACGAATGCAGGATGCCCAAACACGCAGCGTGGATAAAAGTGCCCACTTAGTACCACACACACACTCAGTTCCAGCAGCCATTAAAGCACCATTAAACCCATTCAGAACCACCTTCCAGATACCAGAACCTCAAACCCAGTTTCCCAAGTTCCGAAGCAGCCCTCTCACTATCTGTACTCACACAGAACAGTTCCTCTTCCGTCTTCTTCTTCTTCTTCACCGCAGGGAGCAGCTGTTTAATAAATCTATCTGACTCAACCACGCAATGTCATGTTCAGATACGTCGGTATCGGAGGAACCAAATATGTGTGTGTATAGGAACGGAGCCGGCCCGGATAGGAGAGCTCAGCTCTGCATCTGTAGGTGTAGGTAGGTTGTAGGGATGAAGAGCTGAAAGCAGTTTAGATATAGAAACAGCCCAGCTTTCTGAATGTTGCTCTATTGCCCGTGCCAGTCTTGCCTTGCCGCTGCCAGTCTCACTCTCACCGCACCTCTCCGTTAATCGTCGGTGTCCTTAAGATGTTTTCTCAGTCTGTCCCTGCGACCGTGTCCCTGTCAGTCTCCATGCCTTTCTGTCACTCACTTTCCCGGCCTCTGTGTTTCGTTCTGTCACTCTGACAGTAAGTTGCACAGCCTGTTAGGCAGGACACACCAAAGGAATTCGGCATTTGCTTAACCCCTTCCCGGAACGAGGCGGTGAATGAGTTTCAGGTACAAAAGGAGGGCAAAGCAACAAGGAAAGCCCTATGGGGAGCTCAGATAAGGCATAGAAAGACATTTAAGGTGTAGGCGAGGACAAAGGGGAAAAGGATCTAAAGTCTGCAGCCCTCTAGGTGATGTTGAACTACAATCCCAAGGGAACTGTAGTGCAACAACTGTCGGAGGGCTGTAAGATCCACCTGTTTTGTGAATCAAATTGAAGCTGCAATTCCCATCAGGTGAGGAATGCATCTCTGCAGCCCCCTACCAAAGAAATTTGCTAAGCTGATCAATTGATACATGTTGGCCAGGCTGTCAGAAAGGCCCAATTGCTGATTTGGCATGAAGAGTCTAAAGGTAGGCATACACTGTAAGATTTGCTCGTTTAGCGGTCGCCAGGCGAGTGGATCTTCTCCTGATATGCCCACCTACAGGTGGACCCAAGGCCGAATGACTGAATTAATACAGCAGGCATAGGCGCCGTTGGTTCGGGGACTGCAGGGGAGCTGATGCAGACCCCGATCAAACCTGCCCAATCAAAATCTGTCCAATTTTAGGGCAGATGTCGGTCAGGAAGGCCTGTCGTTATATAACCTGCTGAATCGGTCTAAAGGACCGATAGCAGCAGCTGAAATCGGACCCTGTATGGCCCACGGCCACCTTAAGTCAGCAGCATTTATTGTATATGTATATCTCCTGCCATAAAGCAACACAGCACTGTTGTTGTGTGCCAGAAAGTTTATAGAAATAGTGACATGAGCAAGACCACAAAGTAACCTTTTCTCTTCTATTTTTATCTGTATATATATATATATATATATATATATATATATATATGTATGAATATATACTGTATATACAATATGTCCAGTTGTTATCTTTTTAATTTGTGACTTTTGAAGGTTAGTGGTCGAAAGTGACATCAATTTTGGGCCCTCCTGGGCGGAAGGTTTCATAGCGATGGGTGGACAGGTCTGTCTAGTTCTCCCTATAAACAAAGTGTGCGTCAGTCAGAGAGATTCCCCATTTGTAATAGTAGATCCTAACTATTAGTTACACATCCACTGCTGTTTGTTATTACACACTTTATTGAGGCAACAGCACAGGTGCAGATAAGAACAGGTCAGGCCTGACAGGTATGGACAGGTACAGATGAGGAGGGCCTGGAGGTCTTTATAGGAAAGAGAGCCTGTCATCAACATTGTTTACATGCTGGAGACCTTGATGTTTCCATTATAAATTGCGGCAGAGACACCCAGGGAGGTTGCAGTGCATTAAAAAGAAACAGAATGTGGTGCTTTGTACTTGGCTCTGGTGTGATCCGTCTGGTTAATCATTCTGCTATCACTGACACTTGACCTGTCACTGTAACGTCCGCAGCAGCTTTTCTAGTTCATCATCGGTTTATCATCGGCACAATAAAAGCCAGGGATGCTTAACCGGAATCCTCTAGCTGGTGCACAAACATGGCCCCCGCGTGTGTATCCTTGGCATGAGTGCTGTGTTGCAAGGCTGATACACATCAAATGGTTTTAAGGTGCATTGCTAACACACCCTCTGTTCCATCCTTGCCTACAGCCTGCTCATTCTGGTTTATTTCTGTAACTGGCGTGAAAAAACAAAATCAAGGCAACAAGGTTACACAGCGTAGCAGTCAGTAATCCCCGGCTGTGAAGCTGCCATGCCGGTGCTAAAGTCATTTTGGGTGTAGAAGGCACTGTCACTACTTTCTTATATGGAATATATTATACATAGTGCTGGGTGTGACGCCAATGAGTCTGGAGTTTACATTGGGTAATACCACCGCTGATGCAATAAGAGGAAACAGCAAACTGCTAGAGTCATTTTAGCACTGGTGTTAAAGGGGTAGAGCAGCTTTAATTAACTGTTAATATGATGTGGACAGGGATAGCTGGGTATTGCTATTCATTTTTCATGGTTTTTAATGATTAATGTTCAGAAGCTCTCCTGTTTGGAATTGCAGAAGCTATCTGGTTTCTAGGGTTTAATTGACCCTACCAACCAGAGCTTTGAATGACAGAGGGTGGCAACCAGGGCCAAAACTAGGGGAAGGCAAGCAGAAGCACTACGGGCCCAGCACTCCCCCACCATTGCATCCTAGGCACGTGCCTCTTCTGCCTACCTTTAGTCCCAGCCCTGATTCTGAATCTCTTGGCCTTTGTGTGCAAGTCACATGTGTACGTGCACGGGGTTGGGGGTGTGCACAAGTATTGGGAAGGGGGGTGGGAACACGCCTCGAGTGCCCTCAACCTTAAGCCTGGCACGGGCATGAATAGAAAGGTAATAAAAAGTAACACTACAATATAGCCTCACAGGGCAATAGGTTTTTGGCAGAAGACAAAGAACTGAAAAGATGCAAAGAATAGGGCATTCTACGGCATACTAATAGATTCTTAAAGCTGAACTGCCCCTTTAAGCCATTTACAGAGAGGTTTGTATGTCACTTGCATGATCAGTTCTTCTTCTGTACAACAAACTCTCTGGAAAGTCCTCTTCATCCATCGTGGAGTCTCCAGGTGTCAAGTCTTCCGCCGCAGTTACCATATCCTCTATCACTCGCACAAGGATTCCATAGGCCTGAAACAATTGGAATCACTTAAACAAAGTAAAGGTGGCCATACACGTTAAGATCTGCCTGCTTAGCGAGGTCGGCAAGTGAGTGGATCTTCTCCCGATATCGCCCACCTACAAGTGGGGCCCTGGGGCCAAACGATCGAATTATAACGACGGTAATGGGCACAGTCGGTTCATTGATGCGGTCCCCGATTTAACTAAATTTTTTAACCTGCCCGATCGATATCTGGCAAACTCAGACAAGATAATACTTAAACAATTATGATTTAGATGCAATGTATTTTAGTAAGTGATTGGGACGCACCTCAAGGTACATATTCTCCTCATACTTCCTTTGCAAAACTGGATCGACTTGCCAGAGCTGGGAGCCAAGAGGACTAGGATCCAGGCTTTCTCCTGATGATATCAACTCATTGCTCTCACTGCCTAATGAAGACTTCAGTGATTTCTTCTCATCTTTTCCTTTTGCCTTCCTGCTGCTGGGACGATCCTGCAAGGCAAAAAAATGGGTATTGGGCTTAGTGGGTTAATGAACTTAAGCTGGCCATACTTGCCAAGTTCCGCTTGTTTTGCAAGGTCCTCAAACGAGCAGATCTGGGATAAAATGGCCTGATTTGATCTTTGGCCTGAGTCAAAGATTGGGTCATACAGTAGGACAGGAAACAGGAAATATGTTTGGAAAGGATCACACCAATGGGATTTTGTAACCTGCCTGATTGGGCAGGAAGTAGAAAGTGTCCCCATACATTGGGCAATATGTTTTAGGCTCATTCAGGGGTCAGTTCAAGACAAACACTGAACAGGGCAAGTTACTATAGCCCACATAGGATACAATTTTGGCTTAATGTCATTATGTCACTTGTCAGTCATACATACCCCACACATAAAGCCTGGAGTCACTGAATAAACTCTTGCTAAGCTATCGTGACCAATCAGTTGTGTCCTTCATACGTAAAGATACTCAATGAGGAATGGACTTCAAGATTCCAAATGATATTCTGATATGTGATTCTAAATGCTGTAAATTCTAACTAGCTAGCTTAGTGCCTGAGCTGCAGCTACAGCCCCTGGTTGGTGTTTTCAAACTGACCCTTCATAGCAATCGCCAGGTTCCTGCAAGGTCATGTCACTATGACCCCAGAAGTGATTAGCCCCCAATCTGAGCTCACTGCTAGTGGCCTGTGACTGCATCCCCCATACACCTAGACTGGGCTTTCATTGCACTGTCCCTAATTACTTCCTAGGTTTACTTCTACTGATACAATGTGTGTTTATTTGGATGATAAGAGTCATTCTCCATCACTTTAGCTGAATTCTCCTGACATGTCTGGCTTAAGGCTCAATAGGCCTTGACATTTCAAGTACACAAAGCTCAGTGTAAATCACTGGCCATCGCAGTTCACTGCACTCCCTCTTGCATTTGCCAGAGCCCCTATATTGCCAGTGTGGGACTGGTTCCTGATCATTGTTCCTTCACTTACCTCCTTATCTTTTGCCCCTGCCTTCCCTGCTTTCTTTTCTTCTTTATCCTTCACCGGCGATGTCTTCTTCTCTTCCTTGAGACTCCCTCCTTTTTTCTCTTCCTTTCCTGCTTTGGTGGGTTTTTGGTCTAGGCCTGTAAACATGTTGATAGGGTCTTATTTTGCCTGCCAGGCTAAGTATCAGTCACATTCATTTAACTGGCATTAGGCATGATTCTCTCTACATAGCTCAGATTATTGCCTTATATCAGACTACATTTCCCAGCATTCTGGGACCCAAAATCAATCATCGCAGTCAGTTCTAGTGCTACATAAACCCTCTAAAGTTATCTTTGCAAGTTTTACCTGGTTCCAGTGTGGAAGATTCTACAAAGACATCCTTCTCAGGCATTCCTAGTAAGCTGCGCAGTTGCAAAGATCGCTCCACCATCTCGTCCACTGCCTCACGCCACAGCTGCAAACTAACATGGGATTTTTACTTAATAACTCGCAAAAAATGGTTATTAATATGTAAAACACTCATCCTAAAAAATAAAGATATAGTGCAATTCAGAGATGTCTCAGAAGTCTCTTATTGTTGCTGAAGCCATTCTCGTGCTTTTCTTTATGACATCCCTCCACCTAGTGGCTATCCTTTGGAAATGCAGGCTACACAAACACTCCACAAATCCACTATCTATCTATCTATCTATCTATCTATCTAACATCTATCTATCTATCTATCTATCTATCTATCTATCTATCTATCTATCATCTAACATCTATCTATCTATCTATCATCTATCTATCTCTCTATCTCTCTATCTCTGTATCTATCTATCTATCTATCTATCTATCTATCTATCTCTGTATCTATCTATCTATCTATCTATCTATCTATCTATCTATCTATCTATCTATCTATCATCTATCATCTATCTCTGCAGATGAATCAAATATAGATAAGAATACAACTATGGAGCAAAACCAATAGGCAAGTCAAGGGTTCAAGAACAAATGGTAAATTGTCATTTATTTACTGCACCACAGTTTCTGGGCCACTCATTTCCCTGCAGTTACTTACACAAAAAATCCCATTCATTAAGAGTACTTGCATCAACATGCACTCCTTGTACTTGTGCTCAGTCCTGTCCCAATTTTTACACTGTTGCACTCTGGGAGATACCACCACCTCAAAACCAGGTTGTAGCTTCAGTTACTACAGTGATCTGCATCAATCCCTGCAGCACAGTTGCGCTTAATGAGCTGCACATATTATTTTATCAATGAGCCCTGAAAGTGATGCCAAAAGGATTTAGAAAATTGTTTAAGTGCAAATGCATCAATTTTGATGCATTAGCTGCAGTTGCATTGGACACAGCTCTCCCTGGCTATTGCAATGACAGGATGCTGAATTGTGGGTTAAAAACATGGCAGTTCCACTTTGCACACTGTACTTGCAGTCAGTAATCCTTAGGAAGAAAGGGGAAAAGAGATGAGTGTGCTGGGGGCAGGTCTAGACTGAGATTTAAAATAGGCCCTGGCATTTCAGGTACACAGAGGCACAAACAGTCCTCCACTAGCCCAATAAATAGTGACTGTCTATGGCATCTTACAGCAGCCCCTCTGGCATTTGCCTGAACCCACAGATTGCCAGTCTGGGCCTGGGTCCTGGCATTCCAAGTACCCAGAGGCCCAAACAGCCCCCCAAGCCCAATAAATAGTGACTGTCTATGGCATCTTACAGCAGCCCCTCTGGCATTTGCCTGAACCCACAGATTGCCAGTCTGGGCCTGGGTCCTGGCATTCTAAGTACACAGAGGCCCAAACAGAACCCCCCCAGCCCAATAAATAGTGACTGTCTATGGCACCTTACAGCAGCCCCTCTGGCATTTGCCAGAACCCACAGATTGCCAGTCCAGGCCTGGTTTGGACACTGGAATGCCCTCCCTATTATTTGGGAAGAGAGGGATTGTGGAATGCTGAAATTCAGGGGGGCAAATCTGAATCATACACTGAAATAAAAAGGTGCAGTGGGCCAATAATTATTCTGTATTTGAGTTCATGGACAACTGGATATGGAATATACCTACAGACCAAGCAAGATAATTGCTGGGGGCCTGGGAAGCACAGCAGTGCACCACTAACTAACGCTGCCTCTTATTTTTGCCTTACTGCGCACTTGTGTTTTGAAGGCATGCAGTTATTACAGCTTTCTAGATCAAGGGTGCTTTTATCTGATCATGAAAGAAAACAAGAGAGAGGACTGCTCTGGGCAATCCACACATATGCAGAATTTTAAAGAAGTGGTGAAACTTGTTAAACTAGAATGCGCCCTGCTAAATACCACTCAGTTAAAGTATGCTTGCTGCACCTCCATTACACTGTTTTCCCTGGTTAAAATGGTAAATAGAAATTTCTGAGCCACCCTTCCTAAGCTGCCACTGGAAAATTCCCATAGGTGTTTACCGGAAAAGTGGTACTTTGTGAGTAAAAAACGACAACTGCACATTGGTTGTGTTTATAAATAAGTCCTACGCAGTGTTTTTTGTGTGTTTGTGGAAAGAAAGGCTGCCATTTTGTTAGGTCCTTGGAAGTATAGAAGCTCCTCTATTAAAAAACAGGAAAGTTACACTCACGGGGGGTGCCCCGAGAGGATCACTCAGTCTCAGATACCCCTGGTCGGTGTTGCTAACAGGAGCACCAGCCTGGGGTATCATGTAAGTGATTACAATCACTGGGGGACACCTAACATTTTGGCACCTCTCAGTGATTGTAACTTTCCTTCACTTTTAGGATAAGAACCCACGGAGCAGTTGAGTCGCCCGCTATAGATCTCTGCTATTGCGGGTGACAAACTGCTCCAGCTTTTCGCCAGCAACAATTGAAGTCGCCGGTGGACTTCGAAGTCATGCAAAGTTGCCTGCTGAAGGAAACTTTGAGTGACTTCGGATTAATGAAGCCATGCGGAGGACTTTCCACTGGAGACTTCTATTGTTGCTGGTGTAAATCCTTTTCGGACTGGTTTGTCTATCGCGGGCGACTCAACTGCTCAGTGGGTTCTTACCCATAAAAGGCTCTTTTTATTTCCTTGGCCCAATTCAAATCAAGCACAGTTCAGTGAGATGAATCATTCTAGGGTCCAATGTTCCAGTAAAACAATGATGGCTCCCAACTTTAACAATTCCTAAACATGAGACACTTACCTTGCTTGGTGCAAAAGGTCCACTCCTACATCCTGTGGCGGCACAGTCAGCTCAGCAATGTTCTTATTGATCTGAGACAAAAACATTTCTCTTTCTGCATCCTCTGCTATGCAACCCGCTGCCTGGGGGAGAAGCAGCAAGACCAAGGCTTTAGAGAATTGGTGACTATGACCTGTGGCTGGTTGAGAATAGCAGGGAGTTGTATTTGGACAGTAGCAGTAGAGCCACAGGCTGGCTTTGTTATATTAACTACCAAAACAGATAGGAATGCACAAGTACAGTGCCCAATAGCAACTAATCAGACATTTGCTTTGGCTTTTAAGTCCCAGTACTTGTGCCCCCATGTTACCATGTGTGATGCATCATATACATCGGTCTTAGCTTAGTTCATCACCTGTTTCAGATCCTTTACTGACAAGTTCCAGCAGTGGCTGCTTTCATCAGTGTTTGCTTGGGGCCCGTGAGTCTCTTCAGTACCATCGAGCAGCTTAAGAGAGTCAATCAGGGAACTAGAGACAGATCTGCTCTCCTCATGGGCAGGTATAGTGGTATGGAGGTCCCATAAGTGTTTGAGCTCTTGCACCGTCTGATGCTTATAATATAACTGTGGCAAATACAGGAATTCACAAAAGGAAACCGCCATGGCTTCTGGTTACACAAATGGAAATGGTCGAGCATTTAGATAAATAAAAGCAAAATGGATTAATTAATTGACCCTCTAGAATGTGACAGATTTGTGATGAACCCACAGATCCATAACGACATGGTGGATACCTTTGGGTTTACTGTGCTGAAAGCCTCCTCCTCAGTAACACTTCTGACAGGAGATTGTGGGCGCTCAGGACTCCGAACGCCTTCCAGCAACTCCTCAACAATGTGTTGTGCTACCACCAAAGCTTCCCGGGCTTCCAATTCTCTCTGAGGCGAAAAAGATTTGTTTTAATATCCTTCTCACTGGTCACAGAAAGAGTTGCATAAACACAGAGCAAGGTCGAGTCAAGGGTGGCTATATAGAGTTATACCAACCTGCAAAGCTTCCCTGAGTGGCGCCGTTTTATCTTCATGCAGAGCAATGCCCCAAAGAGATACTTCCAGCAGGGCCCCAGCTAATAAGACGGGATGGGTACAGAATTCCCAGTTCTCCCCAAAGATCCCAGCAGTTGGAGATTTAAAATGAAAGGGGAAAATCCGAGTCTCTCCAGGCAGGATCACACCTGGAAAGCATTGAACAAATCAGATATTGAGTTAAAATACCCTGTCCAGTTTTCTTTTCCTTCACTATCAATACTGTATCGCACACAAAGTCAACTCTCCCCCTATCATGCACTCACCAGAGCTAGTATTAAAGTAGAAACGTTGCACTCTGGGCTCTTTCCGACTCCTTTGAAGACGAGCAGGAGGTGGCAGGCGTCTCCATTCGTACCATATTGCAGCGCTTCCATTGTTTACCACCTCCAGGACCGAGGAGGCTTTTTCTCCGGCCAGTGCTTCAAAGGTGATGCGTGTAGAAATGCCAACTTTGTCCTGAAAAAGGGATCGTTTGGAAGAGAAAATAATAAATGAGGCAATAATAAACAAGGAACCGATTCAGTCAGAGATTACCAGGAAAGAGAAAGCTCAAACTACCCTGTGTGATACATCATCCTCCACCCATTGTGCCAGCTGCCCACAGAAGATTAGCGAAGGGCCCAAAACAAATTCCGGCACCACATCAGGAAAGTCTTTCAGGGGGTCCCTAAAAAAAATAGCAAACTCAGCAAAACATCCATCTGATTATCAGACACGTCAACTATAAGGAACAGCACTGGAGCACCCACATGTTCTCTTTCTCTTCTGAGACAGCTTCCTCTGGTTCTTCACTCAAAGGGAACTGTTCTGCAGATACTGAGGTGAAGGGATGCCCATGTCCAATCACTTCCAATCCATCGATGTCCTACAAAAGCAAGCGAAGTATGTCTGACTAACAGTTATTACTGGCAGTATGTTAGAGGAGAAAAGTAATTCATGATGTTGGTGGGAAGTGCCAGGGGTACCTTACAAGGTGGGCTAATAGTCACTGTGTGAATGTGTTGGGGTGAGGTTAATCAGTGGCAATGTGTAAGTGAAGCTTTACTAGGGTAACACTTTCATTGCGCTGGGGGTGGAGGGAATTGTATTCCTAGTGACGTCAGAGGTATCACGATAGCTGTTGTGCTGTTTTTCCTTTTGTGTAGGGATAGGAAACAGATGTCTAGGGTGAACTATATCTTTGTTACTCAGTAAGAGCATTTGAGCATAGCTAGCTTTGTACCAAGTGAATTACAGAATGTCTCTCACTGGCTTGGGAAAGTTCAGCTCCTCCATGACAGCTCTCAACTCGTGTCGCCGCTGCTCAAGGTAAAGACTCTTATCCCAACTGCGGTCATATGCTGAGCGAAGTGTAGCACCTGGAAACCATCCCAGAATAAGGTTAAGAACTCCTCTGATACTCATGTTGTTTCTCACTGAGCACCATTGCTATGTGAGGGAAAGTGTTTACAGATGTGACATACCTGTTTCTTCCTTGACGTTATGCGGTTTGCCAATACGAGTGATTGGTACTGGGTAACCACGATCACTTCTGGGAAGGGTCAATGTTAAGCCACTAAGCTCATCCCCAATGCGCTGAGGCAACTTCCAGAACTCGCTCCCAAGCTGCCGGCCCTATTAGGGTTGGAGAAATTGATATTGATAAAAGCACCTTATTATTACTACTTTTCCCCATACCAGCCTCGAGATTCCCTGCAGTCTTACCTTTCCATGCTCCGCTGCTGAGATGCTGAGGTCAATCAGTTGTTTCTCCTCTTGCACACTTCGGAAACCCTCCCCAAGGTTCATAACAAGGCTATCAGCAGGCTTACCCAGCCGACCTGAGTTACACAAAGAAATGGGATCTGAGAGCTGCAAAGGACCAGGAAACTATGGACAAAAGAACTTCAAAAAAGGTGAATGTGGAAATAACAGAGGTGCTGAAAGATGGTAGAAGAAAAGACTGTTGATTATATATTCTGCGTTACTTGTCAGCAGTGCCTTGGCCTATATAAATCAACTTGTACATAGCAAATATGTAACTGCAGGGCTTACACGAGGGCAGTCATTGATTAGGAAAAGGAAACATACAGCATCACTCACACATCCAACTCACGGGACAGTGTCTCCACCTGCTGCTTTCTCAGGCTCATGTGATGTTGCCAGTTGATCAGAGAGCTGTCTTGTTTTATAGGGAGCACTGAATCATCTTTGTTCTGTTGAAGCCCCATTTTTTCATATTTTCTGAAACCCATTTGGATAGGCTCAGGAATAAGTTCGGCTACCTGGGTAAAGGCCAAACTCTGCATTAACTTCCAGACACTAGAACCACATAAAATATGTGGCTAAATACTGACTGTGTTCATGTATTACTAGCACCGAATCCAACTTATATCTGCAAAAATATGCCTATTTGCCTCTCAGTTTCCTCTCAAGGTAACCTTGACGACATCAGCAAATCGCGGCGCTGCATATGCCATCCCACCAGCGATTTACATTCTAGCCGGTGGGATGGCATTGCAGGGAGATTAGTCGCACGCGGCAAAGGAGATTTATCGCGGCATGACTAATCTCCTCGTGTACCCCTGCTCTTAAAAATGTACCACCCCTTTGGTGTCTCAAAGTGGCCATAAATGGTAAGATTCCGTTGGTGGCGAGGTAGCCAAACAAGCAAATCTTTACCAATATGCCCACCATGCGTGGCCGATATCGTGCTTATGTAATTGCATTGCAATGAAAGGGATATGAGCAGGGCCGGATTTCCAAATTAGCTGCCCCGAGGCCGCCCCCGGTCGCACACCCCCCTCCCCAGAGTGCGCATGTGTGCGCGATACAGGGGAGAGGGGTTTCCGTGCGCATGTGCGAACAGCGGGGGGGGGGGGGTTGTGCGCGCGCATGCGCAGTGGGCCAAACTTGCATACGGAGCAGTGGGGAGAAGTCCCCCCATTGCTCCGTATGGGTACAAAACTTTTTAGACCTTTTAGACCTTTTTAGGTTTCTGTCGCCCTAGGCCCGGGCCTTTGTGGCCTCTCCACAAATCCGGGCCTGGATATGAGTAATCGGTGCAAGAACTGCATCAATTAGATGATGTGGGCCTTGATCCGACAGAAATATCAAGCCTGCCGTAATGACAACTGGCTGATTTTTGGGCAGATATCGGTCGGGAAGGTCTGTCAGTATGGCCTCCCTGTATTTACGGATTTTATGATGTTAATGAATATGTGGTCATGTACAAAAGTATAAATCTGTTGTACCACAGCATCACTATTACAAGTAGGCGGTATTACCTCCACCTGAACAAGCATTAGGAATTAACAGTCAGTCAGACACAGGAAGGCCTTTGTGGCTTGAGGGATACCTGCATATTTCCCCGTGCTGAAGCAACTCTTTTCAAGTCTTGCAGAGTTCCCAGGATGCTGTGTGGTTGAATTTGGTTCTGTGATCCAGACAGACTGAATTCATTCCCTGTAACAAGATAAAAAAAATACTGTTCATTGCAGAGTGAGGCTGCGGTGTTGTAGCCAAGTACAGCGACCCAAATAAAGAGCACCCCCAGTTCTCAGTAGATGAGAGGAATAGATAGAGGGGAACTTACAAGAGATAAATCAGTGCTGGGAAATCATTATAGTACTAACTGAATTTAAGAAGGGGTTTTTCTGCAATAGTATTAGGTTAGCCATTTCTAGCTACTACTGGGATACAAGTTAGTAGTGTATTAAAGGGGGTTGTTCACCTTTGAGTTTACTTTTAGTATGATGTAGATAGAGAGTAATATTCTGAGACAATTTACAGTTGGTCTTCTTTTTTTATTAATTATAGTTTTTTTAGTTATTTAACTGTAGCTCTCCAGTTTGGAGTTTCAGCAGATGTTTAGTTGCTGGGGTCCAAGTTACCTTAGCAACCAGGGAGTGGATTGGAAGAGAGACAATAACAATAATAAAACTGTGGTCTCACAGAGCAATAGTTTTTATGCACCGGGGTCAATATCCCCCATTTAAAATCTGCAAAGAGTTGGAAGAACAAGGCAAATAATTCAAAAACTATAACACATAAATAATGAAGACCAGTCGAAAAGTTGCTTAGAATTTGCCATTCTATAATATATTTAAGGGTGAGCCACCCCTTTAATTACAACACAATGTCTGTTTTCCCATGCCAGTTTGCTTACTGTCCTGTAATGCATCCAAAATCGCAATCTCTGCACCTGTTTCCAATAATAAAAGACTACACATTTATGGATTTGAGTTGCTGTGCAATTTGCTGGCATCGACAGAGCAGAGACAAGCTGCCATACCTAAATATACCAGATCTCTAGTCTCCAACTCAGGAGGCGCAGGGCGGGCCACAAGTAGACGTCTCTTCCTTCCCTCTGCGTTATGCTTCCGAACCAAAACATGGTTAGTTCCAGCAATATTTTGCTCTTCTTTAGAAACACGAGGTGGGTGAATCTACAAAACAGGAGAGAAAATATACTTGTTTTAGAAATATACTTCTGAAAAGCAGAGGCATCTATCCTGCCACATCCTAAGTAGTGAGCAAACATAAAGCGCATGCCCCTACAGTTCTTTCATATAATGACTTTTATAAGACAACAGGGGTTATCCTAAGGGTCAAGACCCAAAAATAAGGTTTCAAGCTGTTCAGGGTGGGTCTAAAAAACATTTACAACAATTCAATGGCCCAGAGTAGCAATCTGTGGGTTCCGGCAAATGCCAGAGGGGCTGCTGTAAGATGCCATAGACACTCACTATTTATTGGGCTGGGGGGGGGCTGTTTGGGCCTCTGGGTACTTGGAATGCCAGGACCCAGGCCCAGACTGGCAATCTGTGGGTTCAGGCAAATGCCAGAGGGGCTGCTGTAAGATGCCATAGACAGTCACTATTTATTGGGCTGGGGGGGCTGTTTGGGCCTCTGGGTACTGGGAATGCCAGGACCCAGGCCCAGACTGGCAATCTGTGGGTTCAGGCAAATGCCAGAGGGGCTGCTGTAAGATGCCATAGACAGTCACTATTTATTGGGCTGGGGGGGGCTGTTTGGGCCTCTGGGTACTTGGAATGCCAGGACCCAGGCCCAGACTGGCAATCTGTGGGTTCAGGCAAATGCCAGAGGGGCTGCTGTAAGATGCCATAGACAGTCACTATTTATTGGGCTGGGGGGGGGGCTGTTTGGGCCTCTGGGTACTTGGAATGCCAGGACCCAGGCCCAGACTGGCAATCTGTGGGTTCAGGCAAATGCCAGAGGGGCTGCTGTAAGATGCCATAGACAGTCACTATTTATTGGGCTGGGGGGGGGGCTGTTTGGGCCTCTGGGTACTTGGAATGCCAGGACCCAGGCCCAGACTGGCAATCTGTGGGTTCAGGCAAATGCCAGAGGGGCTGCTGTAAGATGCCATAGACAGTCACTATTTATTGGGCTGGGGGGGGCTGTTTGGGCCTCTGGGTACTTGGAATGCCAGGACCCAGGCCCAGACTGGCAATCTGTTGGTTCAGGCAAAAGCCAGAGGGGCTGCTGTAAGGTGCCATAGTCACTATTTATTGGGTGGGGGGGGGGGCGCTGTTTGGGCTTCTATGTACTTGGAATGCCAGTCTGGGCCTGTCCTTGAGGCATTATACAGAACAGGGTAGTCCAAATGGTGAGGCTGGTTGGTCAGTGCCCTGTCTGTGTCTTAAATACAAAACAGAATGAGAAACCAGACCGCCCCAGGACCCGCTCCTGCGCTGGAGAGGTAAGCGCTGGGGAGCGGGGCAGGGTGGGGGGCGGCATCCAGGAGCCGCCTCAGGCGGCAAGAGGGGCCCAAACGCCCCTGCGCGCTTTATAAATAAAGATATACATACATACATATGGCTGCTGACGTGGGCACTCCTTACTGATTTGCCAGCTTATTAGTTAGAGTATAAGGCCTCCCTGAATAATATCTGATTGGTGCTCTGATCAAGAAGGTTGAAAAATCCTGCCAGATGACGGCCATATCAGGCCATGCCTGTGCTCCTCTCCCAATGATCTGATCATTGATCCAGGAGTCATATGATTAGATCAGAAGGATTTGGATCACCGCATTGATAGCCAGATTGGGTAAAGATCTGCTTGTGTGGTGACCCATTCCGGTTTATGGCTACCTTTACACAAAGCTAATAACATAATTAGGGCATTGGATATGACAAGTCACTGACCACCTAAGGGCATTCTTTACCTTCTCGAGATCTTCCAATCTGATTGCTAGTGCCTGGATCTCATCTCCCTTCAGTATATTGCTGGAGTCTGGCTCAGGTTCTTCCTCTACAGGTGGGGTGGGCTGTTCGGGACCCTTTGATTTCTTTCGCTCTGCAAGTCAAGGGATCTTTATTGTGACAAATGCTTGCTAAATGACAGTCTTTACAGGATTACTGCAAACGTGTGTTCATTAAGCCTCTAGTAGATAGGGTATCTGTACTAAACAGTGCAATTTACCCTTTATGTGTCTATAAAAACATTACTATCCTACCACTTCTGATACCATGAGCATTATCTATGATCATTGTTTACCCTTATAGTATATGGTCTTTCAATTAGATTGGTGCCATTATTAGCCAATCAGATTGGCTGTCCTTATTAGTGATGCGCCAAATCCAATATTCGGTTCGGGATTCACCCAAGATTTGGTATTTTTCAACAGGATTCGTATTTCTGCCGAATCCCTAGTCCTGGCCAAACTGAATCATAATCATAAACATTGAGGTTGAAAATGTTTTAAGTTACCCCAACATTACCCCACCGTATGAACAAGCAATGACATATTTCGGTGAAATAAACAACCATTTATTGGCTCAAAATTAAACAGAAAATTCAAAAAAAGCCAACATATTAAGCATACTATAGCAAACAATGGATAGGTGCATCCCAGTGCTGATGAAGCACCCAATGGTGCGAAACGCGTTAGGAGAGTGGGTACCATGAGGCACTGGGATGCACCTATCCATTGTTTGCTATAGTATGTTTTATATGTTTGCTTTTTTTGAATTTTCTGTTTAATTTTGAGCCAATAAATGGTTGTTTATTTCACTGAAATATGTTATTGCTTGTTCATATACTGATTCAGGACCTATCAGTGGGATATAACTTATAGATTCTCTTTCTTAATCTACCTTTATTAATTATTACCCCACATATTGTGGGCCTGTCTCTGTAGTACCCTCAGTATTTGAGCCTGTCAATGAACCCACCCCCCTTACCCCTCATTGTAAATCATTATAGTTCCTGACGCTCCCTGTAACAATTCAGCCATTTACTTTATCCTACTCAGTCTCAAGCTGACAACTAAAACCCAGGGTATTGCTACCAGTAGGCGTCCGGGTCCGGGTATCCCTTCTGCCCGCTCTATTCGCCATGCTTCTGCTTCTTCTTCTTACAGCGCTGTTTCCAAGGCAACCCTACACAATACATTTTCCTTGTACTGCGTCTTTCAGCAAAAAAAGACTACAAGTCCCAGGGGGCAGCGCGACGGCGTGCTTCCGGCGTGGCTGTGTCTCTGAGCAACGGAACGGAAGTAGTTCTTAATTCAGTTCTGTGGCGTTCCTGCCCTCATAGGGATATAGCGCATAATGGCCAGCCCTCTGTGAGGGGTATTTGGTTCTTGAATAAATGCTGGCAAACATAGGTGCCATGTGTCCCTTATTTTCACTGTCAGGTTTTAACTTTGTTTTCGAAAAACTTTTCTCGTTTATAAATCATATTGCCCAAACAGAGTGATTAAAACTGAGGGGGAATCCAAGTTGTCACCCCATTGTGGTCTCCTCACATCTTCAGCAATAGTAACAGCCCACATTATCAGTTCCACACATACATTACATTTACACCCCCAATTGAAAAGAACTAAAACCCACTGAAAATTACCTCAGAGGCACTGTCAGGTATAGCTGGGGACTAAGGGATAACAAGGCTCCATAAGCAGTGCAAAACAATAATAATGCCACAGTCTCACATAGGGTTGCCACCTTTTTTGGAAAAAAATACCAGCCTTCCTATCCAGGTATGGGACCTGTTATCCAGAATGCTCTGGGTTTGGGATCTTCCGGATAAGTAGTCTTTCTGTAAGGGACCTTAAGTCTACTAAATAATCATATGAACATTTAATAAACCCTATAGGATTGTTTTAGCTCCAATAAGGGGTAATTATATCTTAGTTGGGATCAAGTACAGGTACTGTTTTATTATTACAGAGAAAAGGGAATCATTTAACCATGAAATAAACCCAATAGGGCTGTTCTGCCCCAATAAGGGGTAATTATATCTTAGTTGGGATCAAGTACAGGTACTGTTTTATTATTACAGAGAAAAGGGAATCATTTAACCATTAAATAAACCCAATAGGGCTGTTCCGCCCCCAATAAGGGGTAATTATATCTTATTTGGGATCAATTACAGGTACTGTTTTATTATTACAGAGAAAAGGGAATCATTTAACCATTAAATAAACCCAATAGGGCTGTTCTGCCCCCAATAAGGGGTAATTATATCTTAGTTGGGATCCAGTACAGATACTGTTTTATTATTACAGAGAAAAGGGAATCATTTAACCATTAAATAAACCCAATAGGGCTGTTCTGCCCCAATAAGGGGTAATTATATCTTAGTTGGGATCAAGTACAGGTACTGTTTTATTATTACAGAGAAAAGGGAATCATTTAAGCATTAAATAAACCCAATAGGGCTGTTCTGCCCCCAATAAGGGGTAATTATATCTTAGTTAGGATCAAGTACAGGTACTGTTTTATTATTGCAGAGAAAAGGGAATCATTTAAGCATTAAATAAACCCAATAGGCCTGTTCTTCCCCCAATAAGGGGTAATTATATCTTAGTTGGGGTCAAGTACAGGTACTGTTTTATTATTACAGAGAAAAGGGAATCATTTAACCATTAAATAAACCCAATAGGACTGTTCTGCCCCAATAAGGGGTAATTATATCTTAGTTGGGATCAAGTACAGGTACTGTTTTATTATTACAGAGAAAAGGGAATCATTTAACCATTAAATAAACCCAATAGGGCTGTTCTGCCCCCAATAAGGGGTAATTATATCTTAGTTGGGATCAAGTACAGGTACTGTTTTATTATTACAGAGAAAAGGGAATCATTTAACCATGAAATAAACCCAATAGGGCTGTTCTGCCCCCAATAAGGGGTAATTATATCTTTGTTGGGATCGAGTACAAATTACTGTATTAATATTACAGAGAAAAGGGAATCATTTTTTTAAAACTTCAATTATTTTATTAAAATAAAGTTTATGGGAGATGCCATTTTCACTGAACTCTCCCCCACCATTTGTTCAGAAGTGTGGATAAGGAGTATGATTACCCAGGGGTGCAGTAAAAATACAAGAATACTGGTTCTGCAACACAGGGTGCACTCCCCTCTTTTGGGGGAATATGGCCTCATCCAAGCAATGACCCACCACCAAGTTAAAATGTGTGTAAGAAATGGGCCTAAGGCATGCCTTTGGTTTGTTTGCTATATATAAACATGTCCAAACACAGGAAAGTTGGTAAAATCTCTTTATTTCTTTTCCATATAACAAAGAAAGTAAACTTATTTTTTTACCTTATATTTACAATATCAACAAATAATAAACGTTTAGGCTTACATCACACTTTATGCCTGTGGAACAGTGGTCTCTCCAATTTACAGGTACCATGGCGCTCAGAAGGTGCCAGTCTCTCTCTGAGCCCAGTGCTCCTGCAGTTGGGTGAGAAGAGGTAGCAGTAAGCTGTCTAATACAGCCAGTCCCTTCCAGGAGCAGCGAAGGCCTCTGTGGAGGAAAAAAGGGCTAGTTAGTCTGACAGTGATAGTCTCTCAGGCTCAGTTACTAACACTTGGGAAATCTGCCCACTGCTAGTGCTGTTGCCCCACAGTATATAACCATTACCATTATCTGGAGTACTAACACTGCAAGTTCTATCATACATAGGGGTACCAGTGCATCTATTGTATCCAGGGTCAGACTGGGGGGTGCAGGGCCCACCGGGGCAGCCACCACAGGGGCCCCGCACCCCCTCCAAGAGACCCCCACTGTGGTCCCCCCACACACAACCCACCCCCAGGCCCTGACGCCCACCAAACCCCCTCCCCCAAGCACGCATTCTTAGATGCGTCAGAAGAGGGGGACCTGTGGGCCCCCGGAGCACTCAGCAGGGATCAGTTCTGAGCAGGTGGGGCCCATCTGTTTTTTTCCCCAGTGTCCTGCTCGCCCAGTCCGACCCTGATTGTGTCTGCCAGTATAACCACTTCTTTTAAAGAACTCTACAGCCTGACAGTTCAAGTGTAAGGGCTATGGCACCCAGGAGTTTTAATAGCCGATTGATACGTGTAGAGGTTAAAACACCTGCTACTTACCACAGACTGCCTCTCATTACTATCAATGGGAAGAAAAAGTTTACAAATTCAGGTAGAAGGGCAAACATTTAGCCCTACTTGTTTTTACTTGTTGTTTCTTGTAAATTTTACATTATATCCCTTTGAGCAGGAAGTCAGAAGCACAAAAGCAAATCAATTTTTGTTAAAAAAAAAAAAAAGCATTTAAATTACAGTTTAAATGCAGGAGCTTTTGCTATTAAAGTTCTTTTGTCGTTTATTCTCTTAGTGAGTAGTGTGTACTTACCGTTCATCCAGCACCAGTAATCCCGCCTGCCGCAGCTCCCCTATCTCCTGGGATGCCCCAAACACATGGTATAGACTGAGAGAGGGCACAATCTGCTGCCAACGCTAAGAAACACAAAGAGAAACAAGGTCTCTCACTATACTGATGGTGGCCAGTTCAGGTGAAGTCAATATACACCAATTCTTGGTTAAGAAATCTGCAACAAAACCTGAAGGGATGTACAGTATATTTGAGGTTAGGATGTATTCAATCCAAACAGAGGGGCTGCTGTAAGATGTTTGGGCCTCTGTGTACTTGGAATGCCAGGACCCAGGCCCAGACTGGCAATCTGTGGGTTCAGGCAAATGCCAGAGGGGCTGCTGTAAGATGCCAAAGACACTATTTATTGGGGTGGGGGGGCTGTTTGGGCCTCTGGGTACTTGGAATGCCAGGACCCAGGCCCAGACTGGCAATCTGTGGGTTCAGGCAAATGCCAGAGGGGCTGCTGTAAGATGCCACAGACAGTTACTATTTATTGGGCTGGGGGGGCTCTTTGGGCCTCTGGGTACTTGGAAAGCCAGGACCCAGGCCCAGACTGGCAATCTGTGGGTTCAGGCAAATGCCAGAGGGGCTGCTGTAAGATGCCATAGACAGTCACTATTTATTGGGCTGGGGGGGGCTGTTTGGGCCTCTGTGTACTTGGAATGCCAGGACCCAGGCCCAGACTGGCAATCTGTGGGTTCAGGCAAATGCCAGAGGGGCTGCTGTAAGATGCCATAGACAGTCACTATTTATTGGGCTGGGGGGGGGGGCTGTTTGGGCCTCTGTGTACTTGGAATGCCAGGGCCTATTTTGAAAATACAGACATTTGAAAGTTACTTTTCAAATGATCACTTAAGTGAATCATTTATTATGAGGCCTGCCCTGTGTGACACTATGGAACCTGCTGCTACTTTGGCAAGGCAACAAAATAGTGACTGTACTCTATCTCTCTGACTCTTTAATCTTTAAAGGACTAGGCAAATTAATTAAGTTAACCTGTTTTGATCAATTGTACCCCATCTCCTCCATGACTTCTGCTTCCCATTCATGGCACCATTTTGACCAGTTGATGTTCTGGCACTAACAAAGATGATGCAATGAGTCCTGGAATGCAGACACTTCCAGACACTGCTCACTTCTGTGCTTCCCCATTATAAAATCCCTTCCAGATACTGTATAATCTCACCTCCCACCGCGCAGATTTACCTCGTGAGTGATGCCAATATCAGTTCTTAATCCTTGAACCAAGGTTTCAGACAAGCTGAGAAGGAGAAACAGCACATTAGCCATAGGTGCAACAAGTGCAGGCATTTAGGGGCAGATTTATCAAACTGTAAAATTATAGCTCAGTAAAGTTCACCCACTTTCTAGTCATTCCTATGGGATTTTCAGAAGCGTATTCATCAAATGCTGAACTTTAACTTTCACAGATTGATAAATGCACTTCAAAAAATTCCATAGGAATGAATAGAAAGTGTGAGACTTTTTCTGTGGTGAGCCCTAATTTAATTAATATATCTTCCCCCCCCCCCCAATTGTATAGAGATGTTGCTCACACATATTTGCATCTAACATAGCACCTACTAATATTAAATAAGAAACAGTATGTTTAAGATGACTACAACCCAAGCAAACTGCAACCATTTAATTGTTTTTACCCTGTAACAACCCGCAACACCCAACCTCCTGCAGCCAGGAATGTAACAGCAGCATTTGGGGAAGTGGGTGATAACAGGCAGAAGAGAGGATGAGGCTTAGAGCCAAATACTAACACATCCAGGTCGTTGAGTTCTGTGACTTTCCGTGTTCCATGTCCATAATGCATCACTTCCTTCATCCAAGGCTCAGGCTCTAGCGTTTGTATTCGGGCCTGTCTCTGCTGGCCACCACTGCCACGTGGCACAAAACGACTATGTGCTCCTAGAACACATAAGTATCACACCCTAGTCACAACATCCGAGGTCATAAAATCTAACCACACAGCTAAAGATACTGACTCAAATCCTAGGGTCACATTCAGAGACCATGGACATTATACAATAAACAATGTTATACCCCTAAGCCTTGAGAACTGGAGAGGCCTTACCTGGTCCTATCCCAATATACTGCTTCCCCAGCCAGTAGGACATATTGTGTGCACTAAGCGCTCCCTGTTTAGAGAAAAGAAAATAGAATAAATGTCGGCTATACAGAGTTAAGATCCCCTAGCACACTTTCCCCAGTGGGCAGAAACTAAAGTGCTTACATTCCTGGCAAAGTTTGACACCTCATACTGTCGGAATCCAGATTCAGAGAGGGTCCTTCTGGCATCTTCATACATCTGGGAGGCTACCTCCATGTCTGGGGTAGAGAGACGGCCATCTTGAACCATTTTAAAAAGAGAAGTACCCCTTTCCAAGGTGAGCTGGTATAGGGAAACATGGTCATCACAAATGTCAAGCAGCTGCCTCAGGGTCCTGTGCCAGGATGCCAAGCTTTGCCCTGGAAGCCCAAATATTATGTCCACTGAAGTGCGCCCAGGGAAGAGATTGCAAGCTTCTTCTAGAGTCTTCTGTGCCTCAGAGGTGGAGTGAGTCCTTCCCAGGAGCAGCAGTTCTTGGTCATCTAAAGACTTCCCATAAGGAATTGTGGTGGGCAGGCAGAGAAAGAGAATAGGAGGATAACTAAAGGTCACATAAATTTAAGTAGGGGGGAATTATCTCAATGATAAAACATTAGTTGTAAAATAAAAATGAATACCCTCCTGCACAACCTCTTTGAATTAGATTTTTCTACTTCCCCTCAGGTTCCATAACTCTCTCTGTGCCCTATTCCTCCAAGGTGCGGGCAGGTGCCTGGTCAGCATCTTTGCTATCATAACTCCCAGCACCTTCAGTCTTATAGTCATCTCTCAGGTCTCCTACCTGCTCCACAAGTCAATGTGCAACTCCCAGCATTTTTACTGTCACACACAAACCATGCCATATGATCGGCCCAATTTGACCCACCAAGTTAATTATTCATAAAGCTGACCATGGTGAAATCAGCCCATTTGGCCTACCTGCACCCCCACAGACAGGCGATTCACTCCAGCTTTTTGGAACTGCTGCAACCGACTCCTTTCTGCCGATGTGGGGTTGGCCTCTAGAGTAATTTCTGCATCTTGTGGCAGCAGTGCCGTCTGGGAGACTGCCTCAAGCACTGCAGCGATGGTGCCATGGCTGGCCAGACTTGGGGTCCCACCCCCAAAAAACACTGATGTGATCCTGTAGAGAAAGAGAGACAGGCTGTGTAAGGGTGTACAGCAGCAATGTTCAGAGGACTCTGGGATTCTGTCTGTCGGGAATAAGGAACCCAGTGTATTTTGCTCACCTGTGCACCTGGCTGAGCCGGATGAGCGTGCGAGCCTCTTGCACCAGACAAGAGCGGATGGCGGCTTCATTATCAGATCGGGGGATGTACTTGTTGAAATTGCAGTATGTGCAGCGCTTCTCACAGTAGGGCCACTGTAAGGGGACAATGATTATCCGAGTGGCTCATGTCCAAACAAGTTTGTTAAATCTCACAGTGCCGGCCATTCCTTTACCCATAGTGCCAGCCATTCCTTCCTTCACTCACAGTGCCAGCCATTCCTTTACTCTCAGTGCCAGCCATTCCTTCCTTCACTCACAGTGCCAGCCATTCCTTTACTCATAGTGCCAGTTCTATCCCCTCACTCACAGTGCCAGTTCTATCCCCTCACTCACAGTGCCAGTTCTATCCCCTCACTCACAGTGCCAGTTCTATCCCCTCACTCACAGTGCCAGTTCTATCCCCTCACTCACAGTGCCAGTTCTATCCCCTCACTCACAGTGCCAGTTCTATCCCCTCACTCACAGTGCCAGTTCTATCCCCTCACTCACAGTGCCAGTTCTATCCCCTCACTCACAGTGCCAGTTCTATCCCCTCACTCACAGTGCCAGCCATTCCTTCACTCACAGTGCCAGTTCTATCCCCTCACTCACAGTGCCAGTTCTATCCCCTCACTCACAGTGCCAGCCATTCCCTCACTCACAGTGCCAGTTCTATCCCCTCACTCACAGTGCCAGTTCTATCCCCTCACTCACAGTGCCAGTTCTATCCCCTCACTCACAGTGCCAGTTCTATCCCCTCACTCACAGTGCCAGTTCTATCCCCTCACTCACAGTGCCAGTTCTATCCCCTCACTCACACTGCCGGCCCTTCCCTCACTCACACTGCCGGCCCTTCCCTCACTCACAGTGCCAGTTCTATCCCCTCACTCACAGTGCCAGTTCTATCCCCTCACACACAGTGCCAGTTCTATCCCCCTCACTCACAGTGCCAGGTCAGTACTTACATGAACATACAGTGCAGCCTCTTCCTCTGAGCAGGGCTTGGCTACAGATTCCCTCCCCTGCCGTGAGGAGACACAGAGACCCCTTACAGCTCCCTGGCACAGCACTGCAGCCCTGGGGGAGAGTCTGTTCATTCTATGCCCACTGAGTGCATGTTCGGTTATTCACACTTTCCCCTACAGATCCTGTACTTCCTCAGTGCACAGATACAGGCCTATCGCCCCCTGCTGGCCCCTCCCAGTACCACACGGGCTGTATTAGTGCCTGAGGCACAAACTGTACAACTCACAGTATGTAATGCCCCTCAGATATCTAGCCATATCAGTTAACTATCAAATATCCCCAAAGGAATATTATACAGTCTGAGGCAACTGCTAATCAGTCAGCATCGCACTGGGTGCCATATAAAAAGTTTTATTCTCTGAACTACCAACCAAATATGCCACAAAGCAGAATGGAGAGTGATTTATAAAGCCCTTGGGCAGTGAACAGAGGCATAACCCCCCCCCCCCCCAAAGATATCAAGGATGCAATAATGGCCCTCTAGGTTCTCTGTCACAAACCTTTGCCCAAGTCCCCAGTGTGGCAAAGGAAAGGTTAATAACTGATCATTTATTATTACTGAAAAAAAAGCCCTGTACTGATGAGACTCCCCCTCCCAATGGTTCAAAGTCATTGGACCGATTTTTCCTTTAGACCTGCTAACCACAAAGGATCTAACAGTAAGTTACATTTGTTGGTAAGTTCTGGTTTATTTATTTGTACTTTACATCCCTTTTATATAACCTGTCTCCTACACAGGGTTGGACTGGGCTGCCTGTGGGGCGGGGGGAGAGCAGGGGTTCATGACTTGGGTTAGGGGTACGGTTGCCACCAAGTCTGTATTTGACAGAAAACTGCCAGCTAGGGCCGGTGCCAGCATTACATATTTACCGACAATATAATTGCTGGTAAATTTGTAAAGGCAACAACCATTCCTATCTCGAAGGCCGGTATTAACACCGAAGAAATGTGGCAACCCTAGTTAGGGGCCTCGGCTGCGAGTTCTAGACAGGGATGGAGGCCTTGGTTGGAGGGCCTCCACTGTGGGTTTGCTATGGTACAGAGGCCATTGCGAGCTGGTGTGGGGCCCTTGAAGTGAGGTTTCTGGTGGGCCCAGAAACCCCAGTCCAACACTGCTCCTACATGAGGGATGTAGAGAATCAAATAGCAAAAATTACTGTTTATAGTTAAGCTTTTTTACTTAGCGCCATACCCAAAAGGTCCCTATTTATGCTTTATCAATTATACTTAATCATTGGGAATCTACAGTGACCAAGCAAGCCCTTATCTCATGTACAGTATTTCCTACATAGAGTCCTGGCTGCTGTTTTGATATCTTTGTTCCTAAGAGTGTATATGACTGGGTTAAATAATGGGGTCAGCACCGTGTGCCATAGAGATATTACCTTCTCTATAAGCAATGAATGGCCCTGGGAGGGGAGCATATATTTAGTGATCAGTGTACCATAAAAAGTGGCCACCACAATCAGATGGGAACTGCAGGTTGAGAACGCTTTCTGCTTTCCTCTTGTGGATGGGATTCTGAGTATGGTAATAAAAATATAAATATAAGACATGACGATTAAGCAGCACGGAAGCACAAATACAGGAATGGCAAAAACAAACACTATTAACGTAACAATCGAGGTGTCAGAGCACGCAAGTCTTCGAAGGGGTGAAAGATCACAGTAAAAATGGTCAATGATGAGATTATTGTGGCAGAACCGCAGGCGGGTTATTGGGATAAAGCCACACAGGTGTGCTGAGTAACCAAGCACCCAGGACCCTGCTGCCAAATGGATACAAGTCCTGAAGTCCATAACAGAAGCATAACGCAGAGGATAACAGATAGCAAGGTATCGGTCATACGACATCACCAGAAGTAAAATACATTCTATAATTGTTATGGCACTAAATACGTGAAATTGCACAATGCAGCCTGGAAGAGACACCCGTTGGGCGCCACCCAGCATGGTACAAAGCAAGATGGGAACAATATTCCATGACAGAATGATGTCGGACACAGAGAGGTGGCACAGAAAGAAGTACATAGGGGCATGAAGGGGCCGGCTGGTTGACACTAATAAAATGATCAGAAGGTTTCCAATTAATGTAGAAATGAAAATGACGAGGAATATAATGAAGAAAAAAATGTTGAAGCTGTGAAGGTTCTTAAATCCTTGAAGAAGTAAATAAATTACTTGTGTCTCATTCCTATCAGACATATTAGTATGTAGGAGCCACCCCCTGGAATACTGGCGTTTTTTGTTTCATGGAGGAGATAAATCAGCATTCAAAGACCAACAAATTGTATTCATAGATGAACTGAAGAACCTGTTACTGTCACAGAGCTTCTGTGGGCATCAACCTACAAACTCCAGTGGCAATTGTGATCCTAACACATATATAGAGCCCTAAATGTGATCAGTAGTAGAAAAGATCAGATGGGAAATGCTTCATGATTTAAAAAGATAGACATTCAGATATGGGACCCATTATCCAGAATGCTGGGGAACCCAACAGGATTGTTTTGCCTCCAGTAAGGATGAAATATATCTTAGTACAACCTACTGTTTTAGTAATACAGAGAAATAGAAAATCACTTTTAAAAATCTGAATTATTTAATTAAAATGTAGTCTATGGAAGACAGCCTTCCCATAATTCGGAACACCGCAGATTTATGCATAACGAATCCCATACCTGTACTGTAAATGCAAGACTGGCAGTATATGGACTGATATTATCATATTATTGAAGGGACGCAATCAGAATGGTCCAACCTTTATCCTTTAGGACTGACATCCATGGCACCATGATATCTATCCATATTGCTTGAATGTGTATCTGATGACAATATCTCTGCGTGTATGATCAGGAGAAAAATGTACCAACAACTGTTAGGGATACCTGAAATCACAGGTCTGTAAGGAGTTTTTTTTAAAAGTCACAGAACTCAAATCCAATTATCGTTTTTAACAAAGCTTTTTACACCAGTATTTTACAATCAGCTTCACATTCAGTACACATACATTTTACAGCCTTACCTCCCACGTCTTTAGGTACTAACATAAAACATAGAACGATAGAGGCCTTATTAATTCAATTTTAGGGTACGTTTTCGATGTCCATTTGGCATCATTTCTGGTCTTCGGCACGCAACTGATGTTTGTGCCCTGTTTTTTTATGCCACTGATGCAGCCCGTGGTTATAACCCTGGATCTTATACCTGGTCTGGAGGTGGCAGTAGCTCCCCTGTGTCCATAGGTGCAACAGAACTCAATTTGGAACAAGAGGCAGGAGAAAGGCAGTGGCACCAAGTGCTACTATATACAAATACAGGTATGAGACCTGTTATCCAGAATGCTTGGGACTTGGGGTTTTCCAGGTAAGGGGTCTTTCCATAATTTAGATCTCCATACCGTGTGTCTACTTTAAAACATTTAAACATTAAATAAAACCAATAGGATTGTTCTGCCCCCAATAAGGGGCAATTATATCTTAGTTGGGATCAAGTACAGGTACTGTTTTATTATTACAGAGAAAAGGGAATCATTTAACCATTAAATAAACCCAATAGGGCTGTTCTGCCCCCAATAAGGGGTAATTATATCTTAGTTGGGATCAAGTACAGGTACTGCTTTATTATTACAGAGAAAAGGGAATCATTTAACCATTAAATAAACCCAATAGGGCTGTTCTGCCCCCAATAAGGGGTAATTATATCTTAGTTTAGATCAAGTACAGGTACTGTATTATTATTACAGAGAAAAGGGAATCATTTAACCATTAAATAAACCCAATAGGGCTGTTCTGCCCCCAATAAGGGGTAATTATATCTTAGTTGGGATCAAGTACAGGTACTGTTTTATTATTACAGAGAAAAGGGAATCATTTAAGCATTAAATAAACCCAATAGGGCTGTTCTGCCCCCAATAAGGGGTAATTATATCTTAGTTGGGATCAAGTACAGGTACTGTTTTATTATTATTACAGAGAAAAGGGAAAACATTTTTAAAAAATAATTGACTAATATGTAGTCTATGGGAGATGGTCTTCTTGTTATTTGGAGCTTTCTGGATAACAGGTTTCCAGATAATGGATTCCTTACCTGTACAAAGGACACCTCTTGATGCAAGAACATTTATGGATGGTTTTTTTTGCTCAACTTACTTTGGGAACATTTGTGGTCCTGCAACCTTGACATATTTGTGCCACCCCTCTCACTAATAGCACATATATTAAATACCGACTAATAATATCACTTGGGTTCGTTTTGATTTATGAACCACATATATAGAAACTTCTGTGTTTAAGTAATATTTGTAGATTCCATTGCAAAATAAATGCTAGAATAAATATGTATCCCCTTACCGCCCACCGACGGCTGCTAAGCGCTCCCCTGTGATGCTGAGCTGAGCGAGGGCCGACGGGGAACAGGTAATGTACAATTACAGAGAATATTAGTAGACTATTTTTATGTTTGATAATTATATAGTGGCACAAAAATATGCAACAAAATCTGTTTTTTTGTAAGAATTGCAAAAAGTAAAAAAACAAAAAACTTCCCTTATTTTTATTAAACAAAAGAAATGTACCTGTTGTAATATTGTATCTGAGTGATATTTATTTAATAGCCTATTCTCTGCCCTATAATCCTGCTTCTTGGCATCAGGACTCAATAAATAACAAATTACAGTCTCTATTGTTCCATTCTAGGGAATGTTGTTAATGAATCCTGATGGGTCCCGTGCCTTCCCAGGAGTGCATTGCTTGCTTGTACCAGGGAGGAATGACTGTTATATTGCTAAGGGGCCCTTTTATATTCTTTTCTATTCAGCAGGGATCACTGGCTGGGGATTTCATGGTAATTATATTGGTGTAAGAAGTATTACAGTATTTCCAAATGATATTCCCTTTTAAACCACTTAAAATATTAACATTTTTTAATTCACGTTATTAAGCTTTATTCTACCAGAGCCAGATGACTTAACTACAGTGTACATAATATACTTTAGAAGTCCTATGGGTATACTTAAAATAAATTGGCGGTGGGGGGGGGTGGAAGTGCAGAAAGTGCAAAGACCTTTAACCTTAAAGGGATACTGTCATTATTTTTATGGGGTACTTTTTATTTCTAAATTACACTGTTTACACAGCAAATAATTCACTCTGCCATTTAAAATTGTATTCTTGAACCAACAAATGTATTTGTAGCTGTAATATTGGTGTGTAGGCGCCATCTCAGTGCATTGTGCCTGAGTCCCATGTGAAAAATGGATTACAATGCAGGATTCTGCTGAAGAAGCTCTATTAACTGATGGGGGTTAAAACATTAAAAAATGATATGGTTTAGAGAAATTAGAGTGACTCAGAGTGATGTTCCCTGTATAACTCAGCCTGCAGCCTTGTGCCTTTATATGGGCACAGAACCCCTCAGTGACTGCTAATATCCTTATCATTTACAGTAGGGGGTACATTATCCCTTATAATACATGAGTGATACTCAGAGTTCCCTGTATAACTCAGCCTGCAGCCTTGTGCCTTTATATGGGGGGCACAGAACCCCTCAGTGACTGCTAATATCCTTATCATTTACAGTAGGGGGTACATTATCCCTTATAATACATGAGTGATACTCAGAGTTCCCTGTATAACTCAGCCTGCAGCCTTGTGCCTTTATATGGGGGGCACAGAACCCCTCAGTGACTGCTAATATCCTTATCATTTACAGTAGGGGGTACATTATCCCTTATAATACATGAGTGATACTCAGAGTTCCCTGTATAACTCAGCCTGCAGCCTTGTGCCTTTATATGGGGGGCACAGAACCCCTCAGTGACTGCTAATATCCTTATCATTTACAGTAGGGGGTACATTATCCCTTATAATACATGAGTGATACTCAGAGTTCCCTGTATAACTCAGCCTGCAGCCTTGTGCCTTTATATGGGCACAGAACCCCTCAGTGACTGCTAATATCCTTATCATTTACAGTAGGGGGTACATTATCCCTTATAATACATGAGTGATACTCAGAGTTCCCTGTATAACTCAGCCTGCAGCCTTGTGCCTTTATATGGGCACAGAACCCCTCAGTGACTGCTAATATCCTTATCATTTACAGTAGGGGGTACATTATCCCTTATAATACATGAGTGATACTCAGAGTTCCCTGTATAACTCAGCCTGCAGCCTTGTGCCTTTATATGGGGGGCACAGAGCCCCTCAGTGACTGCTAATATCCTTATCATTTACAGTAGGGGGTACATTATCCCTTATAATACATGAGTGATACTTTAAGCAATATATCTCAGCCAGCAGTAAGGCTCCTATCATTTCTGGGAAAAAATACACCCATCTCTTAATCCTTTCCTTGTCTATAACACAGGAGTTAGATATTATTATTTAAAGACTGCATAGACAACACTCTGACAAAGTCATCATTTTAACGGTACAAGTTAATTGACTGTGAGCAAACTCCAAAAACCAATTTCCTTTATTACTTCCAGTGAAATCAAAGCCTGGGTCTGACCCTGGAAATTACTGGGCAGGTGGGAGAAGAGGAAAGAAGGAACATCTCACTTTTACCAAACATGAATAGGAAATATAAATAGGAAATAGCCCATTTCTTTCATACAAGTGTTATTATTCTTTGTTACACTGGGAGGCAGATTTATTAAAGCTCTCGAAATCCCATTCTACCCTATTTTCAGTGAATTGCTTGAATTTTAAAAATACAACTTCTATTGACTTCTACATGTACTCGCCGGCTTTCAGGTACCACATTTTTCAGTCGAAACCTGATTTTGTGATTTTTGCTACGAAAAAAACTCATAGCGGCCAAAAAAACCTTGAATTTGAACTTTGCTGGTTTTGTTGGGTCTGCCACCAGGGTCGGACACCAGTAAAAAACCTGGTGAGGCCCAGTTCTTTTAGGCCCCGCTGACCCATTCCCGCTCCCTGCTCACTCTCTGACCTAGATGGTCCTCCCTCATGCCCTGATCACAGGCACACAGGGGGGTGGGGATGAAGGTTTGTGACTGGGCTGTGGGGCCCCTAAGTGGACAGCCCCGGTGGGACCCAGACACCCTAATCCAGTGTTCCCCAAACAGTGGCTCAGGGGCAACATGTTGCTCCCCAACCCCTTGGGTGTTGCTCTCAGTGCCCCCAAACCAGGGAGTTATTTTTGAATTCCTGATTTGGGTGCAAATTTTGGTTGAATAAAAACAAGATTCCCTACCAAATAAAGCCCCTGTAAGTTGATAGGGTGCATAGAGGCTGCCTAATAGCCAATCACAGCCCTTATTTGGCTCCTCCATGAACATTTATGGTGCTTGTGTTGCTCTCCAAGGTTTCTACATTTGTTGCTCATGAGTAAGAAAGGTTGGGGGCCCCTGGCCTAATCCGACCCTGTCTGCCACAGCTAAGTCCGAGTCAACCTCAGTTCAACAAGTAACCTGAACCCTGAAGAAAGTATGGGAGGTACAGCTGAAAAGCATTTAGCAACCCTGATTGGTTTAGATATTGGCCAGAGATTAAACACTACATAACATGATCGTGTACAGGCCTGGACTGGCAATCTGTACATTCTGGCAAATGCCAGAGGGGCTGCTGTAAGATGCCATAGACAGTCACTATTTATTGGGCTGGGGGGGCTGTTTGGGCCTCTGGGTACTTGGAATGCCAGGACCCAGGCCCAGACTGGCAATCTGTGGGTTCAGGCAAATGCCAGAGGGGCTGCTGTAAGATGCCATAGACAGTCACTATTTATTGGGCTGGGGGGGCTGTTTGGGCCTCTGGGTACTTGGAATGCCAGGGCCCAGGCCCAGACTGGCAATCTGTGGGTTCAGGCAAATGCCAGAGGGGCTGCTGTAAGGTGCCATAGACACTCACTATTTATTGGGCTGGGGGGGGGGGGCTGTTTGGGCCTCTGGGTACTTGGAATGCCAGGACCCAGGCCCAGACTGGCAATCTGTGGGTTCAGGCAAATGCCAGAGGGGCTGCTGTAAGGTGCCATAGACACTCACTATTTATTGGGCTGGGGGGGGGGGGCTGTTTGGGCCTCTGGGTACTTGGAATGCCAGGACCCAGGCCCAGACTGGCAATCTGTGGGTTCAGGCAAATGCCAGAGGGGCTGCTGTAAGGTGCCATAGACACTCACTATTTATTGGGCTGGGGGGGGGGCTGTTTGGGCCTCTGTGTACTTGGAATGCCAGGGCCCAGGCCCAGACTGGCAATCTGTGGGTTCAGGCAAATGCCAGAGGGGCTGCTGTAAGGTGCCATAGACAGGCTGGCAGGGGCAGTTTGGGTCTTTGTCTATTTTGGATCCCAGTCCATGCCTGGCTGTGTATGAGCTATCATTAGCTCACAGCTGTTGTCAGAAACTGGGTTTCTTGGTTTTCACTGGGAATCTACAGTGACCAAGCAAGCCCTGATCTCATGTGCAGTACTTTCTACATAGAGTCCTGGCTGCTGTTTTGATATCTTTGTTCCTAAGAGTGTATATGACTGGGTTAAATAATGGGGTCAGCACCGTGTGCCATAGAGATATTACCTTCTCTATAAGCAATGAATGGCCCTGGGAGGGGAGCATATATTTAGTGATCAGTGTACCATAAAAAGTGGCCACCACAATCAGATGGGAACTGCAGGTTGAGAACGCTTTCTGCTTTCCTCTTGTGGATGGGATTCTGAGTATGGTAATAAAAATATAAATATAAGACATGACGATTAAGCAGCACGGAAGCACAAATACAGGGATGGCAAAAACAAACACTATTAACGCTACAATCGAGGTGTCAGAGCACGCAAGTCTTCGAAGGGGTGAAAGATCACAGTAAAAATGGTCAATGAAATTGTTGTGGCAG
The DNA here is from genome assembly GCF_000004195.4 of Xenopus tropicalis. Taxonomy (NCBI): domain Eukaryota; kingdom Metazoa; phylum Chordata; class Amphibia; order Anura; family Pipidae; genus Xenopus; species Xenopus tropicalis. The sequence goes on along the minus strand of NC_030686.2, from coordinate 43,569,558 downwards.
AACCGCAGGTGGGTTATTGGGACAATTCCACACAACTGTATTGAAAATCCAAGCACCCACGGCCATGCTGCCAAATGGGTACAAGTCCTGAAGTCCATAACAGAAGCATAACGCAGAGGATAACAGATAGCAAGGTATCGGTCATACGACATCACCAGAAGTAGGAGACATTCTGTAATTGTTATGGCACTAAATACTGAGAATTGCACAATGCAGCCTGGAAGAGACACCCGTTGGGCGCCACCCAGCATGGTACAGAGCAAGATGGGAACAATATTCCATGACAGAATGATGTCGGACACAGAGAGGTGGCACAGAAAGAAGTACATCGGGGCATGAAGGGGCCGGCTGGTTGAAACTAATACAATGATAAGAAGGTTTCCAATTAAAGATGAAGTGAAAATGATGAGGAATATAACAAAGAAAAACATATTGAAGCTGTGAAGGTTGCCAAATCCTTGAAGAAGTAAATAAATGACTTGTGTCTCATTCCTATCAGACATATTAGTATGTAGGAGCCACCCCCTGGAATACTGGAGCTTTTAGTTTCATAGAGGAGATAAATCAGCATACAAACACCAACAAATTGTATTCATAGATGAACAGAAGAACCTGTTACTGTCACAGAGCTTCTGTGGGCATCAACCTACGCACTCCAGTGGCAATTGTGATGAACATGTGAAGCTGGCCATGCACCCACAGATATTGCTGTATACAATTATTCAGTATATAGATGAATCATTGATCATTACTCTCTGGCCAATGTGATCATTAGTAGAAAAGATCAGCTGATCACAAACATGGTACTGAGATTTTTGCTTAAGTCATGATATATTTATGCCATGTACAGTATCTACATTGGGGAGAAACCGCCAGGTTCTGTACCTGTATGGGGTTCTTTGTCATAAAACTCAAAAGGTGACTCCGGTTATCATCTCATACAGATTTAACTGGCTTTAACATAGCTTTTTACAGCAGAATCAGTCCCAGCACAGCTTAATAAATACACATGATTGCACATAGCTTGATAAAATTTGCTCTTAAGTCTATACAGTAAATCAGGGTTCTTCTGTAAAGTTTGATGCCCAATATGGAAATGGAACGCCTCGATAACTTCTAGGGGGTCATTTATCAACGGTTGAGTTTGATTTCTTTTGCATTTAAAAAAGTTGAATTTGAGTTATGTTTCGATAACTCAAATGTGCAAAAAGAACGAAAACCCCAAGGTCTCTTCTCTCCTTACTAACACACTGTATATCCCCCCCTACTTACCCTCTCTTTGCCCATGAATCAACAGAATTAAGTACTGTAACTGTACCTATTGCAAAGTCTTCCCAACTGTTATGCCTCGCCCCCTTTTATCTTCTGTTCCCCCATTTGTAAAATCAATAGATATTTTTTAAAAAAGTAAAAACCCGAAAACTCAAATGTAAAAATTCACCATGTATAAACTTGCGGTTTTCTATAGAAGTTGTAGTTGTCATAGGCAAAGCCAAGCCCTATTCTTAAACTCGAATTTTTAGAAATGTTTTCAAGTTTATAGAGCTCGTAAACTCTAGATAGTCGAGGTTTCCTTATTAATAAATAAGTGACCATTCGATATGCGAGTTTATTCGATTTAGAAATAGAAACTCGAATTCACAAGCTCGGAAATTGATAAATAAGCCCACTAATATCCAGATTGTTTGGAATAGGTGGGCAACACAGTGGCTCAGTGATTAGTACCTCTGTATTGCAGCGCCGAGGTCCTTAGTTCAGTTCCAAACTGTTTCTATGTTCTCCCCATGTCCCGGCGCAATTTTGGCCGATGCGTTAAACGCAATTTGGCTTTTTAAAGCCGGTTGGCATAATTTCCGGTGTTTGAAATAAGAATTCTGTGTGCTCCTTAGTTTTTAAACCCAACCGTGTTGTGGTAATTGATGCAGCCCACAGTGATAACCCTGGAGCTACGGCCTGGTTTGTTGGTGGTGGTAGCTTCAGGGTTCTCCCGTGTCAATAAGTCAGAACAGGAGGCAGGGGAAAGGCATAAAAAGAAACCTGTGTTTTGGTAATATTTTTAGCTTCTGTTGAAAAATAAATGCTATCATAAATATGTATGTGTGTACTGGCCCCAATGGTAAAATCAACAGCATCGGCTGCGAAGGGTTCCCCTTTGATGCTGAGCCACGTGAGATGGAACGGGGGCGGCAGGGAATGGGAAATGCATAATTACGGAGAATATCAGTAAACTATTTATATGTGTGATAATTATATTCTGGCACAAAAATATGCAACAAAATCTGTTTTTTGGTGGAAAATTATGAAAAGAAACAGAAACAAAAGAAATGTACCTGTTATTATGTTCTATCTGAGTAATATTTATTTATTAGCCTATTATTTGCCCTATAATCCTGCTTCTTGACATCAGGACTCAATAAATAACAAATTACAGTCTCTATTTTTCTATTCTAGGGAATATTGTTAATGAATCCTGATGGGTCTCGCGCCCAGGAGTGCTTTGCTTGCTTGTACCAGGGAGGAATGACTGTTATATTGCTAAGGGGACCCTTTATATTCTTTTCTATTCAGCAGGGATCACTGGCTGGGGATTTCATGGTAATTATATTGGTGTAAGAAATATTTCGGTATTTCCAAGTTCCATTCCCTTTATTCCCACTGAAAATACATTTTATCATTTACTTTATTATGCTTTATTCCATCAACTACATTACTACAGAACATACTTTATTATCCTATTAGGATTACTAAAGGTAAATTGGGGGGAAATCCGCAATCTTCCCAAAGTACCTGAGAGTGCAAAAACCTTCAACCTTAAACCCTTAGGCAAATGGAAGATGAGAAATCTGTTTTAGGCAATTTAATGGGGACTGTACACCTTTACGTAAATAGAATTTATCTATAAAATACATTATTATGCCCGGCGGCCCAGACCCAATCCCTGTTGCCGCTTCCCCTGGCCACCAATGTCCTCCCCTGACGCGTTACACTTACACGCTTTCAGGGGAGGGGAGGGAGGCAGGGCCCCTCCAGGGGGTCAGGGGGGTGCAGCGGGGGCCCCTGCATGGGATACGGGTGGCGCGGCCAGTGGTGGCGCCTTGGGGGTTAGGGGCCCCCGGGGTGGCAGCCTGGTTGGACCCTGCACCCCCAGTCTGAGTAACTTACTATTGTTTTGCTTTTACACTTACTACTTTTCCTGAGTTCATTTAAAGAGAGATATCGAGCTCTATGCTCACCCTACTTGCAGTGAATATTTTGGTTTACAGATAAGAAGTCACTATGCAGGGGTATCTATGTGCTGGTAACCTGCTCAACTGCAGTATGTAGTTATATAGTTTATTTCTTAATATATAGTTAATTTCGTAAAACCAAAGCACACATCTATCACACACTGGAAGGCTGATTTATCAAAATGTAAGATCAAGTGAAAAAAAACATGCAAGCAAGAAAAAAAACCCAACAAAACATGAGCGACTTTTCGCTTTTTTTTTTGTGGTTTTTTTTTTTGAAACATGACTAAACTTATTACCACTAAAACCATGTATGTCTAGTCATTTATTAAGGGTAAGAACCCATGGAGTGGTTGCGTTGCCCGCGATAGATCTCTGGTATCACAGGCTACAAGCTGCTCCAAAAAGGCTTTCCATCCACAACAATAGGAGTCACCGGTGGAAAGCCCTTTGCAACGATTCTCTTTCGGAAGTCAAGCAAACTTGCCTGCAGGAGAAAACTTTGTGGATTACCGATGCCAAGGGCTTTCCACCGGTGACTCCTATTTTTGTGGGTTGAAAGCCTTTTTGGAGCAGCTTTTAGCCTGCGATAACAGAGATCTATCGCGGGCCACACAACCACTCTATGGGTTCTTACCCTTAAAGATCCGAATTGAAAAACAAAAACTACTTATTAAAATGCGGAAGGAAAAGAACATGAAAACCACAAATTTTTCTCAGTTTTTCCACAAATCTTTAAGCACTTACAAACAAGAAAAAACCCTGAAAACCTCTAAAACCATGAATGAAAAAGAGAAATTTCCTATCATACTTACCGTAAATTTCTTTTCCTGGCCACTACTCATGTCAGCATTACTACGGGTATTTACCCCGCCCCCAATACCCTGTTAGCCCTGTCCCTCCCCCACCAAAGTAATAAATGAACCACACCCCCTTACCACCTTGTCTCATAATTTAGTCCAAAGAAGATGGGTCTGCTGACATGAGTAGTGGCCAGGAAAAGAAATTTACGGTAAGTATGATAGGAAATTTCCCTTTTTCCTGGCCACCTCATGTCAGCATTACTACGGGATGTACCCAAGCAATAAGACACATGAGGGAGGGAACAAGAATTTAATCAACAGAAACAGACCGCAAAACTGCGGAAGCAAAATTAGACTGCGCAGAATTCTTTACATTCAAACGATAGAACTTAAAGAAAGTACGTGCGGATGACCATGCTGCTGCATCACAAATCATCGATTCTGGAACATTTGCCTCCGCTGCCCAGGAGGTGGCTACAGCCCTTGTCGAGTGAGCCTTAAGCCCTGCCGGTGCTTGCTTGCCCTGGAGGTTATAGGCTTTTTGGATAAGGATTACAATCCATCTTGCAATCGTAGACTTGGCCGGAGGTTCCCCTTCTCGTGGGCCCCCCGGAATAACAAATAATTTGTCAGTCTTTCTTGAAGACTGCGTCATTGTTAGGTAATGTTTAAGCATTCTGACTGGGTCTAGATTCTTAAGTTTCTCAGACATGTCGGGACTCTCCGGCAACACCGGTATTACGGTCTCCCGTGTAAGGTGAAAAGTAGAAACCACCTTTGGCAGAAAGGAATCTACTGGCTTCAGAACTACTTTATCTGGCCAGAAAACAATGTCTTGATCTTTCATAGACAAAGCATGTAGAAGGCTGACCCTTGCTGCCGACACTATTGCCACCAAAAACAATGTCTTTAGTGTGACCATCCACAATGATGCCTCTTGCAAAGGCTCAAAGGGGGGTTCGCAGAGAGCTTTTAGGACCAGAGGGAGATCCCAGACTGGAGACAAAGTCCTCTTTGGAGGACAGATTTTAATAATGGCCGAGAAGAAACGTTTCACAATCGGATCCTCTGCCCATTTAATTCCTGTCATCGCCGACAGAGCTGCTACATGAACTTTTAGAGTTCTGTACTGCAAGCCTTTGCTTAATCCCTCCTGCAGAAAGTCCAGAATTTGTGACAAAGGAGGAGGAAAAGCACTGATCTCGGACTGCCTCTGCCACACAAGAAATCTTTCCCAGATTTTGTAATAAACATTTGAAGTAGACTGCTTTCGTGCTTTAAGCAGGGTCGCTACCACCGAGTGGGACAGACCCAAATCTAGGAGCCTCTTGCGCTCAGTCTCCATGCCATCAGAGATAGAGCCCCTGGGTCCGGATGAACTACTGGACCTTGAGACAGTAGACTTTCTGTCACTGGAAGAGGCCACGGATCCGCTATCGCTAATCTCCTCAGCAGCGGAAACCATGGGCGCCGAGGCCAATGAGGGGCTAGCAGAACCACTTCTGCCCTCTCCTGAATGATCTTCAAAAGAACTTGCAGAAGTAGAGGGATTGGAGGGAAAATATAGGCCAGACGAAAATTCCATGTCTGAAGGAGAGCGTCCGTTCCCATGGCTAACGGACTGAACCTTCTTGTATAAAAAACTGGCAACTGGGCATTCTCTGGGGTTGCCATAAGGTCTACCTCTGGAAGACCCCATCTTTCCACCAGTATGTGAAAAACTTCTGGATGCAGTTTCCACTCGTGCTTTGACAAGGCTATTCGACTGAGATAGTCCGCCTGTTGATTGTGAATGCCCGGAACATGAACCGCTGTCAGAAGTTCCAGATTCTTCCATAGGGAGCGGCTTTTGGTTCCTCCCTGTCTCTTCACATACGAGACTGCCGAGGAGTTGTCTATCTTTAGTTTTACTGCCATTCCCTTCAAGTCTGGGGCAAATGCCAACAGCGCCTGAAAAACTGCATTCAGTTCTAGAATATTCGATTGTGTGCTCTGCATCGGGAATTCCCATACCCCTTGTGCCACACTGTTCTCTAGGAGAGCTCCCCAGCCCTGAGAGGAAGCATCCGTTGACAGAATTTTCCAATTGACTGGAGTAAGGGGAGACCCCTTGGACAAATTCTCTGGGTCTAGCCACCATTGAAGGCTGGCCTTGAGCTGAGGAGATAGGAAGATTAACTGATTCCAGTCTTTTTCCCACCGATCCCAATGGGCTAGAAAATAGAGTTGGGCCTCCCTCATATGGAACCTGGCCCATCTGGTCATTGGAATAGAGGCTGCTAGCCGACCCAGGAGTGACATGAACTGCCTTGCTGACACTGAACTTTGTTGACAGAAGCACTTTACTTCTTGTAAAATGCGAAGTATCTTTTGCTGTGGCAAATTGACTACATTGTCTGCCGTATTGAACTGAGCCCCCAGGTAGATAAGGGATTGAGATGGTTGTAACTGACTTTTTTCCCAGTTTATTAGCCATCCGTGAGACTGAAGAAAAGAGATGGCCACATCCCTGTGTGCCAACAAAACCTCTGGAGACTTTGCGGACAGAAGAATGTCGTCCAAATAATGCCAGATAGCCAGACCTTGCTTTCGTAACTCTGCTATTAATGTGACAAGGACCTTGGTGAACGTCCTGGGAGAGGTTGAGAGGCCGAACGGTAGAGCCTGAAATTGAAAATGCCTTTGACCAACTGCAAAGCGTAAAAAACGCTGGTGTTGTTCTGCTATCGGGAGGTGGAGGTAGGCGTCCTTTAAATTGATTGACAAAAGCCAATCTCCTTCCTGCACAGCCGCAATGATGGTGTTGATCGACTCCATTTTGAATTTCTGCACCCGTACAAAGACATTCACTTTCTTTAAATCCAACACTGGTCTCCACCCTCCCGAGGTCTTCCGGACTAAAAAGAGAAGGGAATAAATGCCTCTTCCCCTCTCCCCAACCGGAACTGGGACTACGACTTCCTGATCCAGAAGCATCTGAACATATGTCTCCATAACTTCCCTTTTCTCCCTGGAACGAGGGATTGGAGACACAAAAAAAACGCTCTGAGTCGGTATTGACAAAAACTCGATGCGGTATCCTCTTCTTAATACCGCTAAGACCCATTCGTCTGTAATTGAGCGCTCCCAGACTGGATAAAATTTTGAAAGTCTGGCACCGACTCGAGAGTCCTTGGGGAACTGATAGTCAGGAGGACTTCTTAGCTGTCGGGGAAGACTTGATCTTCCCTCCTCTGAGGATTGTGGACTGACCTCCCCTCCAAGAGGATTGTCTGGAGCTGTCTCTGAAGAAATATCTAGATCCAGAAGAGGGGCCTCTCACCCTACCTGAGCCCCGAAAAAGAAACCCCCTGAACGGTTGGGATTTCGACTTCTTTTTCTCTTGTGGGAGAAAGGAGCTCTTGCCCCCTGTGGCTTTCGAAATGACTTCATCCAACTTTGGACCAAAGAGACTACCTCCCACATAAGGCAGATTGCAGAGGCTTACTTTAGATGCTGTATCTGCCCCCCAGGCCCTCAACCAGAGAGCCCTTCTAGCCGAAACTGACACTGCCATGGATCTGGAGGCCAAACGAGTCATGTCTACGGCCGCTTCAGACATAAAGGCCACCGCCATCTTCAGTTCTGATAAGCCGGCACTAATATCCGCTGCATCTGTACCGTCGGACACTGCCTTATCTAAGCTGTCAATCCACAAGGAGACAGCTTTTGCGACTGACACAAGCGCTACTGCCGGCTTACATGAGGTTCCAGCCACCTGATAGACCTTGCGCAATTCAATCTCTACTCTTCTGTCCATCGGATCTTTCAAGACAGATGAATCATTGCTGGGTAGAGTTGTCTTCTTAGACACATGGATAACCGCTGGATCAACCGCCGGAGGTGAGTCCCAATCTTTAGTCTCCTGTTCCTTAAATGGATATAACTTTGAGAATCTCGTAGCCAAAGTATTGAAGGAAATTTTCTTTGCTGCCTTACTCCACTCTGAAGAGATAAGCTCAGACACTTCAGGAAATAGGGGAAAAAACTCCTTCGATCTTGAAGAGAAAGGAAGAACTTTTGCCTTTTGTGACTCGATCGTGTCTTTGACTCCAAGAACGAGTTTCACCGCCTTAATCAAGGGGTACACCAAAGATAAGTCAAAAGCCGTAGACTCCTCCTCCTCCTCATCCGAAAATAGATCACAAGTTGAAGCCCCCTGAAGCTCTCGACTTCTGAAGAGGATGAAGAAGCTAAATCTTCCCGGGACACTGAAGCTCCGGACCCCAAAGGTACTCCGCTACTTGAGCCTGCGTTTTCCAGCAGTAAACCAAAACAAGACTTGCAAAATTTCTTCCCCTGCAGAGGTGGATCGAAACAGCCAGCACACTCCAGAAGTGAAGCACTGGACTTCCTTCTCTTCCTTTGTGCCGGCTCCGCCATGAAGAGGGCAGGATAAGCTGAAGCGATAAGCAGAGAAGAGAAGAGGAAGAAAACATTAACACTGGTTTCCAAAAAACCCCTGAAAATGACAGGAACCCCCAGAACAAGAGGGACCTACCAAGCAAGAGGGCAGCTGTAAATTGAGGCTGTAGGACCACAGATTGAACTCCTTCTTTCTCCTGGTATACTACAGGGACAAAGGTATATAGGAATTAACATCCCCTAGACACCCTTCTATAAGCAAGCTTCACAAGCCAAAAGAATACCTGAACACCACACGAGCAATGGCAACAGCAAAAACGGCATTTCAAAATGGCGCCTGCATCTTTAAAGAGTACCAGGAGCGTTTGCGTCAATAGCGCGAGCGTCGCGGCACATGCGCGCAAAATAACGCGCGTTCGCGGCAAACGTGCGAGCGAAAAACGCACGTTCGCGGCAAACGTGCGCGCGAAAAACCGTGCGTTCGCGCCAAACGTGCGCGCGAAAAAACGCGTGTTCGCAAACTCGGAAATGTGGGTGTGCGTACACATATGCGCCTGTGTGAACACACGCGCGATCAACATATGCGCCCATGCCAAACGCCATCAGTTGGATGCTGGCACGCGCCAAACCTCTGCTAGGCAAACCTCCAGCAGGGCTTTGTGGTCCTACATGCCCAGAAGCAGCCTCTCAGACCACTAACCTGGACAGCCTCGAATCTGGAACTGCACGTCCCAGCTGAGGGGGCTTCATACAACAGTTGCCCTGAATGAATAGCCCTCAGAATCCACCAACCTTTTCAAGCGTCGGCATACGGAAACAGCTGCCCTGACTAACAGATCTGAGGACAAAGCAAAAAAGACAAGGTGGTAAGGGGGTGTGGTTCATTTATTACTTTGGTGGGGGAGGGACAGGGCTAACAGGGTATTGGAGGCGGGGTAAATACCCGTAGTAATGCTGACATGAGGTGGCCAGGAAATAAAGATTGTTACAGTTTGCCTAGGACAACTCCTGTTGCCTTCTATATAAACAGCTTTTATATGGCAAAGTTTTGTATTAAAAATTGAGGTCTAGAGCAATAAAAAAATTTGGATTTGTGTAGTTTTAGAATTTCTTCTACCACAACGAACCTTACAAATGAAAATAGCACAAATGTTTTCTTATTTATTAAAAATGTAAGAAAAAAACCCTGTGAATTTACATTTTTTAAATGAATAAAACGTGTTTTTAGTGCAAAAGAATACAATACAAAAAATAAGAACATTAATATATCTGCCACTAATTGCCCTATTTATGTTTGCTCAGGCAATCATTATGGAAACCTTGTGCGAATTTCCTAACTCACGCTTGGTTTCGGGCCCAATTATCTCATCATTTTTGCTTTTTTACCTCGAGCAAGCCTTTATGAAAAATAAAGTTTGGCACATTTTTACAATAACCCGCTCAGGGTAAAAAATAAATAAAGATAAGTTAATCAGTGCTAAAATCTGGAGTAAGTTAGGAGACTCACACAAGGTTTCAGTTATGATTGCTTGAGTCTGAGGGCTTAACAATCATAAATATGGCCCCCAAGTCTCAAATTGAATAGTCATGGTTTTTCTTTATGGAAAAGAATTGACTATTAGAGTTTTCAGAAAACATTTACACAAATGTTTGCATTCACGTTTTTTGCAGCATTTTTTTTTGTCGAATCAAGAAATTGAGAAAAAAATTGAGATTTTTGATAAATCATTCCAATAAACAGACCTTATACACCCATGTTTTACTAAACTAACCGTGTGGTATAGCCTTGGATACTATGCTTGTTCAAGAACTTATCCAGGCCCCTCTTATAGGCATTAACAGAATCTGCCATTACCCCGTCACTAGGAAGGGCATTCTCCATTCTCTTTGCCTTCACCATGAAGAAAGTTATTTTCCTCAGGTCTAAAGGCACGGCCTCTGGTTCTTATCTAAAAGAACCCCCACTATGGGGCCCATGCATTAAAGTCCGAATGAGTATGAGTGCTATTGAGTCCTATGGGAGGCTTCCAAAAACATGCACTGAAGGATCAAAGTCAGAAAGTTTTTCGTGCCGTTTATGATCGTTCGGATACAAAAATTTCGGAACTTTCGGAACGTACCACGATATTTTCATACGACCATGATGCGAATGTTCACACAATTAACGCACATCAGAAATTTTCGTATTTCATCCAAATTTTTCCCAAATGTACTTTTAAAAGTCCGAAATTCGGACTTTGATAAATCAGCCCCTACTGTATGTGTCTATAATGCCCTCTAATGCAAAGAGTAATTATGCCCCCTTTTCTCCAGAAAAACAACCCCATCCTTAACAGTCTTTCCTTACAGCTTATTGTTATTCTTAAGATAAGACATGCTGTTATGCTCAATGTCTATACACATTCTGGTGTTTTATGAATATGTTCATTAACAGTGTAACAATGTGTAGTTTTATAGTATTCTGAGTACTTACATATATAATCGCCCTGAGTGCATTAATCCACTTAGATAAAGTATATAATTATATCTCGCATACACTCCATCAGTATCGGAATGGAGTGTTTCTAAAGTTCTCAGTACGTACCATTTAAAAAGCATTATGTACTGAATCTTGAATATTAAGGGGCATTAGTGGGGCCGTCCGATGTGCTGCAATAATAGCCCAAGCCCTTGGTCAAGGTGACCAGCTCATCAAACATAGATCAGTATGCAAGGCAGCAGCAGATCGATGGAGAATCATCTGGGATGAGTGACCTTACAGGGAATGACGATGGGACCTCTACTGCGGACTCTTCTAGAAAGAGAACTAATAGCAGTAACATGGCTAACAGTCCCCAGTCCGAAAAATCAGAAAGATTCAACTTCTTCTTAATTTCTCATTTGTTCTATTAATTGTTTTTTCTCGACTTTTAATAAATACTACTCCAAAAAAAGTTAGATTTGTGCCATTTGTGTAGCTAATGATGTATGTGTGCATCTGACTCTACAGGGGTTATTGATGAGCACAAGTGTTAATCACAGAACTGGGTGCATTTGTGCATGCTTCTCTAAGGCTGATGCCACACATGGCGTAGGGCTGATTTTTTCGGCAAGCGGAAACGCGAGACTTTGCATTCTCACGCGTTTTCATGCGTATATCGGCTACATGTGCCAGCACCCAAGCGTATCCCATCAGGGTCGGACTGGGGGGTGCAGGGCCCACCGGGGCTCCCGCCCCAGGGGCCCTGCAGGTGCCCCAGCCGCGTCCCCTAACCCCCCCAAGGGCCCCCCTAACCCCCCCGAAGGGCCCCCACCTGACGTCCTCCCCGAGCGCGTATAAATTGAACGCGTCGGGGAGGAACAGTCAGTAGCGGGGAGCGCCGGCAAAGGTCGGACTGGGCCGCTGGGGCCCACTAGGGCCGGGGCCCACCGGGATTTTTCCCGGTGTCCCGGCGGCCCAGTCCGACCCTGTATCCCATTCATTCGGGTGCAGGCACAAGTAGCAGGCGTAGGGCTGAATTATCGGCAAGCGTTTTTCCACTTGCCGAAAAAATCAGCCCTACGCCATGTGTGGCATCAGCCTTATATTGTGCAGTTGTGTAGTACCAAAACACTGGATGCTTTCCTTTTCCTACAGGGTGTACAGATGCAAGCAAACCCCAGATTTAATATGTGCCCTGTGTAGCTGTTCCTTATGCTTGCTCCTGCAGTAAAAGCCATTTTCTAGCTATGCAGTAACAAGCTCCTTTTCTGTGCCAACATCCTCCCTATAGTTACCCTTTGCTACAACTGCTAAACCTGGACCCTGGGCCGGTGTTATTCTTTGCTGAGAAACGCACCTGCCCTGGGTATATACCTTAGGGCCGATCTACTAATCCACGAACGGATCGAAAGCGTCTGAATGCGTTTTTTCGTAATGATCGGTATTTTGTGTTTTTCCGTCGCCGTCGTGACTTTTTCGGACATTGTTGCGACTTTTTCGTAGTTGTTATGACTTGCACGAATTGTCGCGACTTTTTCGTAGCCGTTGCGAAAAAATCGGAAAGGTTTGCCCGGCGTTTACTAGCGCTCAATACGAAATTCGCGCAAGTCATAGCGGCTACGAAAAAGTCGCGACAATTCACTAAAAAGTTGCAACAGCGATGAAAAAATTGCAAAAAATACAAAAAAGTCGCAAAATGTTCGTTTCCAATCCGATTTTTTTCCATTCGGATTCATGGATTAGTAAATCAGCCCCTTAGAGTTCCACATTTCCACCTTCTGTCTCTTCCTAGCTTTCCTTATTAGTTGAGATAAATTTCACATTTTACTTTACAACTTTACACTTACATGGTCTTGACAGTCGCATTGGAATGCTGGGAAGAAATGAAAAGTGTGGCACTTTAGGCATATACCCCAGGCCAGAGCATTTCAAGAGAATACCAGCCTGGTGTCCCAGGTTAGTGACTGTGTTCACAAGAAAGAGGGCAAGCTAACAGATTGGCAGCCTCTAGTGAATTACAGCAGGGATCCCCAACCATTGGCTTGTGAGCAAAATGTTGCTCACCACCTCCTATGATGTTGCTCCCAGTGGCCCTAAAGTAGGTGCCATTTTTAAATCTCTGTCTTTGAAGCAAGTTCTGGAAGCACAGAGACACAGTTTTACTCCAAACGGAGCCTCCTGCAGGCCAGCAGCTCTTGAAATACACTTTCTTTGTCCTTTAAATACATCTTCTGTGATAATTCTAACCTTGGTGCTGTTTGTATATGTTTCCTCTGGGTACTCCGGTTTCATCCCAGGCTTAATAAACAAACAGACTGATTACCTGGGTATGGAAAAGAATAGAAGCTAGTGTGTGTTGTACAAAAGCGATAGGGACCCTATGGGGCACATTCATTAAAGTACGACAGGTCCAATTACAAAAAATTCGTATTTTTTCTAAAGTTTACTACTTTTGCGTATTTTCTGGGATATTTTCGTTAATTTGCGCTACTTTTTCGTACTTTGCCACAATTTGTGCAACAAATTTGTATTTGTCGCAACGAGTACGAAAGTTTCAGATTCATTCAAGCATTGGTATCGTGACTTTCCTTGGGCCGGGTTGGAGCTGCAGAGTGCAGAGTGCCATTGAGCCCTATGGGAGACTTTCCTTGGGCCGGGTTGGAGCTGCAGAGTGCAGAGTGCCATTGAGCCCTATGGGAGACTTTCCTTGGGCCGGGTTGGAGCTGCAGAGTGCCATTGAGCCCTATGGGAGACTTTCCTTGGGCCGGGTTGGAGCTGCAGAGTGCCATTGAGCCCTATGGGAGGCTTTCCTTGGGCCGGGTTGGAGCTGCAGAGTGCCATTGAGCCCTATGGGAGACTTTCCTTGGGCCGGGTTGGAGCTGCAGAGTGCCAATAAGCCCTATGGGAGACTTTCCTTGGGCCGGGTTGGAGCTGCAGAGTGCCATTGAGCCCTATGGGAGACTTTCCTTGGGCCGGGTTGGAGCTGCAGAGTGCCATTGAGCCCTATGGGAGACTTTCCTTGGGCTGGGTTGGAGCTGCAGAGTGCCATTGAGGCCTATGGGAGACTTTCCTTGGGCCGGGTTGGAGCTGCAGAGTGCCATTGAGCCCTATGGGAGACTTTCCTTGGGCCGGGTTGGAGCTGCAGAGTGCCATTGAGCCCTATGGGAGACTTTCCTTGGGCCGGGTTGGAGCTGCAGAGTGCCATTGAGCCCTATGGGAGACTTTCCTTGGGCCGGGTTGGAGCTGCAGAGTGCCATTGAGCCCTATGGGAGACTTTCCTTGGGCTGGGTTGGAGCTGCAGAGTGCCATTGAGCCCTATGGGAGACTTTCCTTGGGCTGGGTTGGAGCTGCAGAGTGCAGAGTGCCATTGAGCCCTATGGGAGACTTTCCTTGGGCTGGGTTGGAGCTGCAGAGTGCCATTGAGCCCTATGGGAGACTTTCCTTGGGCCAGGTTGGAGCTGCAGAGTGCCATTGAGCCCATTTGTCGCAACGAGTACGAAAGTTTCAGATTCATTCAAGCATTGGTATCGTGACTTTCCTTGGGCCCGGGTTGGAGCTGCAGAGTGCCATTGAGCCCTATGGGAGACTTTCCTTGGGCCGGGTTGGAGCTGCAGAGTGCCATTGAGCCCTATGGGAGGCTTTCCTTGGGCCGGGTTGGAGCTGCAGAGTGCCATTGAGCCCTATGGGAGACTTTCCTTGGGCCAGGTTGGAGCTGCAGAGTGCCATTGAGCCCTATGGGAGGCTTTCCTTGGGCCGGGTTGGAGCTGCAGAGTGCCATTGAGCCCTATGGGAGACTTTCCTTGGGCCGGGTTGGAGCTGCAGAGTGCCATTGAGCCCTATGGGAGACTTTCCTTGGGCCGGGTTGGAGCTGCAGAGTGCCATTGAGCCCTATGGGAGACTTTCCTTGGGCCGGGTTGGAGCTGCAGAGTGCCATTGAGCCCTATGGGAGGCTTTCCTTGGGCCGGGTTGGAGCTGCAGAGTGCCATTGAGCCCTATGGGAGACTTTCCTTGGGCCAGGTTGGAGCTGCAGAGTGCCATTGAGCCCTATGGGAGGCTTTCCTTGGGCCGGGTTGGAGCTGCAGAGTGCCATTGAGCCCTATGGGAGACTTTCCTTGGGCCGGGTTGGAGCTGCAGAGTGCCATTGAGCCCTATGGGAGGCTTTCCTTGGGCCGGGTTGGAGCTGCAGAGTGCCATTGAGCCCTATGGGAGGCTTTCCTTGGGCCGGGTTGGAGCTGCAGAGTGCCATTGAGCCCTATGGGAGACTTTCCTTGGGCCGGGTTGGAGCTGCAGAGTGCCATTGAGCCCTATGGGAGACTTTCCTTGGGCCGGGTTGGAGCTGCAGAGTGCCATTGAGCCCTATGGGAGACTTTCCTTGGGCCGGGTTGGAGCTGCAGAGTGCCATTGAGCCCTATGGGAGACTTTCCTTGGGCCGGGTTGGAGCTGCAGAGTGCCATTGAGCCCTATGGGAGACTTTCCTTGGGCCGGGTTGGAGCTGCAGAGTGCCATTGAGCCCTATGGGAGACTTTCCTTGGGCCGGGTTGGAGCTGCAGGTTGCCATTGAGCCCTATGGGAGACTTTCCTTGGGCCGGGTTGGAGCTGCAGAGTGCCATTGAGCCCTATGGGAGACTTTCCTTGGGCCGGGTTGGAGCTGCAGAGTGCCATTGAGCCCTATGGGAGACTTTCCTTGGGCCGGGTTGGAGCTGCAGAGTGCCATTGAGCCCTATGGGAGACTTTCCTTGGGCCGGGTTGGAGCTGCAGAGTGCCATTGAGCCCTATGGGAGACTTTCCTTGGGCCGGGTTGGAGCTGCAGAGTGCCATTGAGCCCTATGGGAGACTTTCCTTGGGCTGGGTTGGAGCTGCAGAGTGCCATTGACAAGCATGACACAACTTTTTGAAAAATTAACGCACATCAGAAACTTGCGTACATTTGTTGGGGTGCCACTGTGGGCCAATGTAAAAGGCCTATATTACAGATATCTCATACATGTGGTTGCTGAGGTTCTTAGATGTTTAGCAAAGTTTTGGTGAGCGGTAAATGAAGTCTTGCCCATCCATTTATAGTCCCCGTGCCTCTGAGCACATATATTTTTAACAATAATAAATCCCATGCTATTCCATTTAATTAAGATGAAAATAAGATGTTTGTTAAAATTTTGTACCACTATTTCCCTCTGGACTAATTAATTCCTTTATGAAATAATCACCTCTGCATTTAACAAAAATGTATATAAGCCAAGAATTTACACTGGCAGTGCAAACATTTCTGTCGCTAACAATGCTGCTGATTTCATCTCATGGTAATTTCATCTCAAAATCTTAAATTATACATTTTTCGTTTGGATTTAGGGGTGATTTTTTTTTTAAAAAGGGCGCAAGGTATATTTACAGTATTGGCGCCAATTGCTGGGGGGAACAGTAGTGATCAAAACAAAGGTAATGCAGCTAAAATATTAGAAAAGAGAGGCATCCTTTGGGTTATTTAACCTGTGCTAATAATGGAATCAGCACATTGCCCAATCTGTTTTCCAGAATTCAATCATTTCAAAAGCTCAAAAATGGAAAGAAGCTATTTCCAATAATAATACAGAATTTTCTACTGTAAATTGAGCTAGCAGTGTTTTCATTATCCTTAATGCCTATTGGCTCTTCTAGATAAACCCAAAAACCCATTTAGCTACATGGGGTAAAACTGTATTTTGCAAGACTCCTTGCTGATTTTTATAAAATTTTCATTTGAGATACTGATCAAAATTCAAAGATTTAAAAAACAAAAAAACCCCTAAAACCTGGTAAGATTCTAGAGAATCTTTTTAAAAAAAAAATCTATATTTTACAGACTTGTTTAATATGAACGGTTTATTCAAGATTTTTTGAGGTTAAAAAAACGTGTATTTGAAAATGAGTAAATCCGCCTCTCCGTGCCTTGGTACCTTAAAGTACTGGGCAACTGGATGCACTATTTTATGCCGGGACCTTTCCTCGCCAACGCCCATTTGGGGCCCCAGAACTTTGTGCGGCGGACCGACAGGGAGAACCTAAACATTGCAGAGTTTGATCCAAAAGCGTGGCACAGAAAAGAGCAAATCAAGGCAAGCAAGGAGGGCAGGCAGCAAACAATTATGGGCTTATTTATCAATTTTCTAGTTTGTTTTTCTACATTAAATAAGCTCCCATATCGAATGGTTGCATATTTATTAATAAGGGGAAATTGTTTAAATAAAAAACTCAAATATCTCGAATTTTTTGAGTTACAAGCTCAAGAAACTCAAATTTGAGTTTGAGAATATGGCTTGACTTTACCTATGACAACTCCCAATGACTTCTATAGATACTCCCAAGCTTTTTGTGTTTTCTGGTCTTTTTGCACTTGATAAATACCAGACATTCAAGTTTTCAAACCATAACTCGAATTCAAGTTTTTTTAACTGCAAAAAAATCAAACTCAACCATTGATAAATCACCCCCAAAAAGTCAGGAAGCAGACATTTGTCAAAAACCTGGGAATCAAAAAGTCAGGAACAATACTTAGGCAGGACATGTAACGACAGGGCTGGCTGGGACACAGAATACAGCAAGGATTAGCCTTTTGTATTAGAATTTTGCATCATTGCATAGCCCTGTGCATTGAAATGTGTGTCATGACCAGGGTTGGACTGGGCCCAGACCCAATCCCTGTCAGTGCTCCCCCGGCCACCAGTGACCCTCCCCTGACGCGTTTCACTCATGCACACTCAGCACTCAAGTGCAGAAGGACCCGCCAACCGGTGCTCCAAGAGGTAAGCATAACAGGTGTACAGTATTCAAATCCAAACAAAACCGATTCTCAGTTAAATGCCAACTAATCCAGAAGAATGTGAAAGAACCTGTTGCTATCTCCAACCTACATTGGAGTTGGAGAAAAAAAATGTAATTCTTTAATCAAAAAAAAATTAAACGAAACAGAGAAAACATATACACACTTTTAGATGAAACCTAATTTTTAAAGTGAAAGCAGCTGAATTTTGTCATTCTCTCTCCGGTGAAGTGGGACTGGCGGATACAACTGATAAGTCTAGATACCATTTTTTTAGCAACTGACAAAATTACAAATGGTCAGTCTCAATATTCTTGGAACAATGTTTACTCAGGAATTTGTTCTACCACCTCTTTTCTACCATCTTCCGTGTCATCTATAAGATAGACAGGAGTTGAGAATCTTGATGGACAGGTCTTGTTGAGAAGCTCAGTGCATATATAACTAACTATATATTTATATATATGATAGTAACTACATCGAAGGACATGTAAACCTCCACAAAAAAATAATCAGTAAACAGCCTCTTTAAAATCTTTAAATATCTGCTATTCCAGTTGTTCAACAAAAGGTTAATAGTAAGGCTGCAGCATCCCCTTAATCTCTTGGAACTTCTTCTCCTACCCCCTTCCTTTGGAATTTGCTTTGGCTATTGGCTACTGAGCATGCTCAGTTCTTCTCAACTCAGGTTACCAAACACACCCTCCAGTCTATCAGCCAATAAAGAGATGGTAATGCTGTTTTCCATAGAAACTCTGCTTTAGCTGTGCTGGAGAAACTTTTTTTCCCCTATCCTTCTCTCCTAATCTCAGTTTAAATGTTACAGGGCACAATCCAAGCAGAACATTTTATCAAAGCAAGTTCTGCCAATGTAAGCCTGCATTCTTCCATTGCATGAACTTTACAGTACACATGCTGTTTGCAGATGTAAATGTCACTGATGATGTCAGAGGGAAAGTGGCCGCCAGGTGAAAGCTGTTATTTGTTTTTGGAAAATGTATGGTGCTAGGGAGTGTGTTGTGCCCAACTCCGAGGTTACCAGGAGCGGCAAAAAGCCACTTTAAGAGACGAATTTCCAAATGGAAATTCAGCTCCGATACTGCAGAGAGCGCAATAGCGCTCTCTACACTAGAGCTACGTCCCCCCCTGGACCCCCTCTGGAGTTGTAAAGGTAAGCGTAGGCATCAGAGGAGCCGCCTCAGGCAGCTCAGGTGCCATAAACGCCCCTGGGTTTATATATATACCTTTTAATAATTTTTCAGCACTGCTGTATGAAAATTTTTCCCAGTGGTAACATTAAGTAACAGCAAAGGCAAACCATAAGGTCCTCTTGCTATTTCAGAACAAAACACTTTACATAGTTCTTTATGTCTTCATTTAGCTTTGATTATGTTCTAAGCCTGGAACCTGAAAAAATATTGGAGTATTAAGGGGGGCTGCCATCCAAAAAAAATCAAAAAACCTCTAAAATATTAATTCATTGTCAAAAATGTTATTGGGGAATCTCATACGCACATTTTACAAAAGTCAAGGATATGTTTCTATAACCTGCATTCTTTTTCTCACATTACGAGACATGATTTTGGTACTATTATTGTGTTTTTCAGGCAGTTCAAGACCAAAATCAGACATCGGTGTTAGTATTTCACTTTCTCGGCTTCGGTGACCTTCCCGGCCTACAAATGCCACTTTTCTGTGGGTTTCTCTTGGTTTACGTTGCAATAATAGCCGGGAATCTGCTCATTGTGTTCCTGGTTTCATTCCAGCAAAGCCTTCACTCCCCTATGTATTTATTTCTCAGCCACCTGTCCTTGTGCGATGTGTGGTGCACCACAAACATTATTCCCAACATGCTGAACATTGTACTATTTGGGGGAGGCACCATCTCAGCGACCGGCTGCATCGCTCAGTTTTATCTCTTCGGCAGTCTAACCACTACAGAGTCATTTCTGCTTACAGTCATGTCTTATGATAGATACTTAGCCATCTGTTATCCGCTGCATTACTTCTCAATAATGGACCTCAGGCTTCTCCTTTGTTTAACTACATGGTCGTGGGTGCTTGGTTTTGTGTTAACCTTAATTCCCAGTGTGCTGGTTGGTTCCCTTCAGTTCTGTGGCCCCAGTGCCATCAACCACTTCTTCTGTGATCTCTCCCCATTACTTGCCCTTTCGTGCTCACCCAGAACCTCCGAAATTCAAACAGAAATAATTTTTTCCTCGATCCCTGTCATCCTCTTTCCATTTATATTCATCATAGGAACGTATCTTAAAATCTTTCTTACAATCCTCAATATTTCTTCCAAAAGGGGGAGACAGAAAACGTTCTCCACGTGCAGCTCACACCTGATCATCGTCTGCACATATTACGGCACACTTATTATTGTTTATATGATTCCGGCTAAGCAGAACTTCTCCAATGTAAATAAAATACTATCGTTGCTGTACATTGTGGTAACCCCATTATTCAATCCTATCATATACAGCCTGAGGAATAGAGAGATAAAGACTGCACTATGGAAAATAATGTCTTTTACAGCCAAAGGTGAAGTATAAAATGCATACATTCCATATAATTTCTATTAAGTCATTGTCCCTGAATATTTGTACTGGCCAGAGCAGGGGCTGGTCCATGAAGTCAGGGGCAGAACTGTGATGTTCATGGGGGTGGGCATTACTTTGGTGGGCATATAAGGGGAAATAGTGAGAGGGGCAGGCTAGAAAGGGAGCTGGGAAAGGGGACAGGAGGCGGGACAGGAGGTGGAGGACAAGTCATTGCTGATTAATTTGTAATACTGGCCCTGGCCCTGGCCCTGGCTGGTATTTTACTGGCTAAGCCAGTGAAATACTGTTCGGGTGGCAACCCTATCCCTGAAAACCTAAGCTAAATACATTTTAAATAAGAGCTTAGAATATCTCAAATGTTTGCCGCATTTTTAAGTTAATCGGAGTATAGAAAGAAGCTTTTTAAAGGAGAAAGTGGCAGTTGTGCCTCTAAAATACTATTGTGCATTTCTACTGATGCTGTTCTTGTTAATAATAATAAAATTAATATGTATTCCCCAATTAAAAATAAAGGAATCAGTTTATTAAATTGTACTCATTCTAATTTATGGCATGTATTAACACTGTGCAGATTGCCCTATGGCTTTATCTCCATGTAAACCAATTATTGGTTTACATTTTTTTGAAATCATATAACCTGCATCTGTGAAAGAATTAGGAGAGGCACAGGCTACAGCAAACAAATAGGGCTTTTACTTGCATTAAAGGACATGTAAACCCTCTCACACATTTTCAGTGACATTTACATCTGCAAACAGCACATGTGCGCTGTAAAGTTTATGCAATCAGAATGCAGGCTTACACAGGCAGAATTTACTTTGATCATCAAATCTAAGACTCTCATTATAATAACTGATTAATACTCTTTAGGAGTGAACTTAAACCACTTTAAGATCTGTGTATGTATTCACCAAGTCTACATGCTGCATGGCTAATAACAATTTAATCTAGATGTTACTGTCTACTCAACATATTTCTTTAAATGTTAAGTAACTTATTCGGTAATGTCTGTTACTACCTAATACTGGGCTACAAAGGTTTCACCTTGCTAAACTCCAGGCCTCAGAAATTGAAGGGAATTCAACATGTGGTGTATTTGTTCCTACTTAAAGGCAAATTATGTTAAACGCTGAGTACCAATACTCTGACATTTCTGTCAACAATTTGTTTTCTTTACTTATATCTTTAATACTTAAACTTCTTCTGTGTTAACTTAAAATAATATTTCTGTACTGCTGTTCCCTGTGTATACCCTATGTAAATAAACCATAAGCAGAGCTTCCCTTTAATACAGATATTAGAATTCCTGTAGTTAACGTAAGGGCAGGGCCTCTTTAGGGTACTAGTGGGCCCTGACAAAATTTCATTGGTGGGCCCCCACTGCCCCTAGTAATTTGTGATAGAATAACCCTTAAGCACAGGAAGTACAATATAGTAAGGCAGGCAGTGAAGAAATGGTCTGCACATAGTGAAATAGACATGACCCCCAGGTGTGCCTCCATAAACCAGCAGCCCTGGGAGCAGGAAGATGACAAAATGCTGATGCCACAAAAAATAAGAAAAACATACTATAGAGCTCTTCTAGTTGATGAGGGGTCTGCCACCTCTGAGGGATGCTTTTGCCAAAAGTTATCCTGGATTAAAGGTGTGCTAGTGAGCCCTGGGCAAAGGCACCTTTTGCCCATTTATTAAAATGGCCCTGAGTAAGGTAAAGTATCTGGATGATGCTTCTGTTTCTCCTTACTCTGTGGCCTTACGGACTTCTGCACTTCTATATGTAAGCTACGGGCATTGTGAAATAGGGTTCCATACATTGCACCAATTTGTAGGACCCTTTTACAAAAGGGAAAGGGATACCATTTGTTTTATCCTTTGCTTAGTTGCCAAGGAACCTCCCAATTAACGTATGCTCCTCCGTTTAGAACCATCAATAAAATTCCCGTTTTCTTGTTTCCCTTTTGAAAGAATTTTTTTAACATATTACAATGTTGTTTCTCATATATTGTGCATCAGTGCTGCCCAACAAAATACATACAGTAGGCCAATTATATCTCATATAGTATGGTCGAGGGCAGGATTAAAGGACAAATCATTTTTTTGCCTAATAATAAAAGAAAACAACATTCTAAACAACCTTGCAATATACATTAATTATGAATTTATAATAGTTTTTGAGACCCCAGATGTGTTCAAACTCTACATAACCTTCCAAACGTATTTAGGGGGTGTGGTCACACAAATGGGCGTGGTCAACAAATTACTCCGAGCTACACGTGGTATTTCTTTTTGTCCCTCATTGCATTTTTTCAAATGTTGGGAGGTATGTAGGTGGAGGCACTGCACTAACAAATCCCAGGTTCCAATCTCTCCCAATACCACAGCAAAGTGATTCAGGTTTGTCCCGTGCCATCAGGTAAGTGCCACATGTGGAGTGTAACACTGTCAAAAGCGCCAGAAGGGGTGTTGATGGGGTTACGGGAATAAAAAATTTCTTGTCTTATAGTTTTGCAATTTATCTGATACCTTATTACATTCATGCCCATAAAATGTGACATACCACATACATGTAAACAGTTTTATCCAGACACTTAGGGGGGTAACCACAATTTCTGATGTTATAAAATGTCACGAAAATGCTTTTAACGGTCATACGAAAATATCGTAATTGCCTTCTGAAAGTCATAAAAGTTTCGGATCTGAGCGTTCGGAAACAGCACGAAAGCTTTTCTGGCTTTGAAACCTTTAGTGTATGATTTTGGAAGCCTTCCATCGGACTCAATGGCACTCTACAGATCCAACCTGGCGAAAAGATAGTCATAATACCAAAGCTTGAATGAATTCCAAAATGTTCGTAGTCTTTGTGAAAAGTATGACTTTTTCGTGGGAGCTAACGAAAACCACGAAAAGTTGTGGAATATTAACAAAATTATTGTGGACATTACGAAATGTTCTATAACTCAGAAAAAATAAAATTTTTTCTCATAAATACTTAATTGTGGTTTAGCGAATGGGCCCCTTAATTTCACTGAGCCTCTTCTCGGGCACAACCAAACCTGACAAAATGGGAGGAAGACCTGGAATTCACCACATCAGGAAAAAACTTGGCTGGGAATTGTGGAAAACTGCCAACAGGACCTCCATAGGCACAGTCTCTAGAGAGGGAGTACACAAAATGTAATTTTACTGCTACTATACACCTGTACATTTGGGTAAACTCAACAGAAACCCAGATACGGCTCAGATATGTCTGTTTCAGAGAAAGATCCACATCTATGATGAAATATTTGTATAAAGACTGTATAAGGCTTTTTTTTTTTAACATATTATGATAATTATGCTAGTTTTGAGATTGTACCGTATTTTCCGGCGTATAAGACAACTGGGCGTATAAGACGACCCCCGAAAATACGGCTTGTATGATAACAGGCAGAGGCAGGTTGCCCTGATTAATGAGTATAAGTTGCAGCTTTTAAAATTTCAAAAATATTTCAGGCTCGAATACATTTGAACGCCATGTCTCAAATAGTCTGCAAACTAACTGTAGCCAATATGACATTTCCTAGTTGTATTTAACTGAACAGAGATGTAAAACATACTGGTAGGCGGCAGGACTGGTAGAACTGGCGGCACAGAGAGACCTGGAGCTGCAGAGTATGTGTATCCCCGCCCCCCGACGCGTCTCCCAGCGTAGCGCGTCACCCAGCGTAGCGTGTCTCCCAGCGTAGCGCATCCTCCAGCGTAGCGCGTCCCCCAGCGTAGCACGTCCCCCAGCGTAGCGCGTCCGCCAGCGTAGCGCGTCCCCCAGCGTAGCGCGTCTCCCAGCGTAGCGCGTCTCCCAGCGTAGCGCGTCTCCTGTTGCTGTGGCAACGAAAACGCGATTGTGCAGGCCGCACCAGGAAGACCAGGAAGCAAGGCGTATAAGACGACCCTCAACTTTGGCACAGATTTTTCGGGGTTAAAAAGTCGTCTTATACGCCGGAAAATACGGTATTTGTGAAGTTTTATAAATATTTGGGCCAGTCCAGTAGCTACTAGAGAAATTTTATTTGGACTGCATGTTTGTACAAATAGCTGATTTAGAAATATAGAATTGGGGCAGTGCTATAGTGAATATTCGTGGACTTTTTTTCATATAATTCAGTTAAGTACAATACATAAGTATATATTAGTTTAGTGCGAGGCAGCCCTGCCGTTACCTCCTGCAATAGGGCACACTCCTCTGCACTGTGCAACAGCGTCGGATTTATCTTCCGGGGGACCCTAGGCCACCCTGGTTGAGCCCCACCCCCGAGCGCATACATTTAAAGGAGACATATTGGATAAATGGGAAAAACCCCTAACCCTGTAGGCAATTATGAATAATATACGGTGCTGGTTTCCCTTTGGGCTAAACATTAATCCTATTAGCAAAAATGGCCCCTTTATTGGAGCTCCCTATAGATCCTCTCACTTCTCTGTCTGAGTTTGTAATGAAGGGTGGGCGTGTCCTAACGGTCCCTGTCAGAAGCACAGTAGGAGGGGGAGAGCCAATCACAGCCCTGCACTCACACAAGCAAAGACAGGCTTCAGTTCCCTATCAGGTCAGCCTAGCTGCTGGGCCGCCAGCCCCCCAGCTCATCCAGAGAATTCAGCCAGCAGGAAGTGGCACAGGTGGGCGGGGCTACTGGGATTTTGGGGGAATTTCTCTATAAATCAGTCAGAAACACAACTTTTTTAAGCACAATCCTTCTATATCTAGAGGAGTATAATTCACTGGTACATTCATCATTTTTATAGGATATGTCTCCTTTAAAGTCCCATATGGAGCAGTAGGGACAGTTCCCCATTGCTCCGTATGGGAGTAAAATTGTAAAATATTGTTGCGGCGGGTTGGCATGCCGCCCCTACATTTCTGCCGCCCTAGGCCCGGGCCTTTGTGGCCTCTCCACAGTGCTCTTTAACTTGTGCATCTAAATCAGGGGTCCCCAGCCTTTTTTACCCACGAGCAACATTTAAATATAAAAGAAGTTGGGGAGCAAGGCAAGCATGAAAAACCTTTCTACGGGGTGACCGATAAGATCTGTGATTGGCTATTTGGAAGCCAAATATGGACTGACAGACTGCAGAGGGCTCTGTTTGGCATTACACATGATGTTTATGCCTCCAAGCCAGGAATTCAAAAATAATCACCTGCTTTGAGGCCAGTGGGAGCAACATCCAAGTGGCTAGGGAGCAACTTCTCACTGGTTTGGAGATATGGAGAAGAATTTTTATAATGAAGAAGAATTTCTATATGAAGAATTTTTATATGATTTGCTTATATTTTTGTTATTGGATGTTTATGGTTAAGGCACAGTGATCCCCAACCAGTGGCTCGGGGGCAACATGTTGCTCACCAACCCCTTGGATGTTGCTCTCAGTGGCCTCAAAGTAGGTGCTCATTTTTACATTTGAGGCTTGGAGACAAGTTTAGGAAGCAGAGAGACACAGTTTTACTCCAAGCAGAGCCTCCTGCAGGCCAGCAGCCCCCATGGAGCTACCCAATAGCAGGGCCGGAATTAGGGGTAGGCAGAAGAGGCAGCTGCCTAGGGCGCAACGATTGAGGGGCGCCAGGCTGGAGCCTCTCCTGCCTACCCCTAGTGCTACTTTGTCATTGCCTCCGCCGCTTGTCATTGCCTCCGCTGCTTGTCATTAGCGGTGGAGGCAATGACCGATCTAATCGCGCCCAGGCCCGGATTTGTGTCGAGGCCACAAAGGCCCGGGCCTAGGGCGGCACAAGCATAGGGGCGGCATGCCGCCCCGCCGCAGGCAAATTTTAACATTTTGCTCCCATACGGAGCAATGGGGAAGTCTCCCCACTGCTTCGTATGGGAGATTCAACTTTGGCGCTTGCGCATGCGCGTTCGCTCTGCGGGCGGGGGAAGGGGGGGTTCACGCATGCGTATTGGTGCGGGGGGGGGATAGGGGGTGCCAAATGGGGGCGGCCTCGGGGCATCCCCACTACAAATCCGGCGCTAATCGAGCCTCCTCCTGTGCTTTGGCGTGAATGCGCCCTTCAGGGGTGGGGAGGTGGGCGGAGTTGGCCAACCGGGTTGCCTAGGGTGCCCGGTCGGCTTGGCCCGCCCCTGCCCAATAGCCAATCACAGCCCTTATTTGGCACCCCAAAGGACTTTTTTTTATGGTTTTTCACACCAACACTTTTTACATCCAAGGGTGGCTCACTATTACAAAAAGGTTGGGGATCCCTGGTTAATGGAGTACAAACAACTGGTTAAGACAATTTGAGGACAGGTGCATCTTTCATATAACTGCTTCACTTTGTATCAGGTTTTGAGGTAAATTGGGTTAGAACAATGGCTGTTACATAAGAGAATTGCAGCTGTACGACTTGTTTACTTCCGGTATTGATTTGAGGCGAGCCATTGGCTGAGTGTATCGAGCGGTTTGTGAGGCGATGCTGTTTGTTAGTGTAGGGCCCGAATGTAGGGCAGCGGTTTGCGGACAATCCCCACATACATGCCAAATCAAACAGAGCAATACATGTCTACCTCCCTTCTGAACTTTAAGAATGTTTCCTTAGCAAAGAGGTTGAGTAACCGTGTGTTTTTGGCAAATGGACATTTTTTGCTCATAAAAACTGCAGTTTTATTGACTTGGTTCCCTATCTGGGGAAGAGGAACGCTGCAATGGCCGGTTTAGACATTACGAGTAGTCACTGACAGTAAGGCGCACAACCCGTACGGTCACAGTACAGGAGACTATCACTGCCCCTCCCTAGCGCGCAAGTAGGCAGAGCCCGCTGCCATAGCAACGAATAGAGAGAGCGCGTCAGCTTCCAATCCCAGGCTGCCTTGCTCTTCTTCCCGCTGCCCAATAGGATCTGCCGTCTCATCTGTAGTTCTAAAGAAACGCGGATGGAGGCGCGGCTGTGGGAGCTTTAGCTAGTGGTTTGGTGCTGAAGGTTGCTACAAGATACACGCAGCTTCTAAATATCTGTCGCTCTTGGCTCTGGTGGGTATTAGGGACACTCGGCAGAGGCACTGCGCTGCTCCCAGACTGTGCGGGTGTTTGTGAGTGGGGGGAAATGGTTCTGCTTGTGCCACCTATGTAGGTGAGAAAAGGGAATGGTGGGAAATGTTTGGGCTGATGGAAAGGGCATGTTGGAAGTCTGTGAAGATGTGTGGCGAAGTGCATGCTGGGAGGGTGCCGGCTGCTGTGCAGGTAGGTGAGGTGCATGCTGGGAGAATCTCTAATATACGGGTGTGTATCATTCTATAGCACTGGTTTATGTGCATGCTGGGAGAATCTCTAATAAACGGGTGTATAGCATTCTATAGCGCTGGTTTATGTGCATGTAGGGAGAAGGGCATTGTGGGAGCAGCTGTAGCGATGAGCGGGGTTCATATTGGGAAAATGTGTATTGTAGGGTGGGGGGAATGGCAGGAATCCCCTTGGCTACTGCCGGAAGTACCTATGTGAGAGGGGGAAGTGTATATTGGGACAGCTGGGCCAATACCTGGGCTGAGGGACAGCTGGCAAGTGCATGCTGGGAGTACTGGGGCAGGTGGGTATAAGGATATACTGAGGGGTGAAGTGCATGCTGGGAGTACTGGGGCAGGTGGGTATGAGGATATACTGAGGGGTGAAGTGCATGCTGGGAGTACTGGGGCAGGTGGGTATAAGGATATACTGAAGGGTGAAGTGCATGCTGGGAGTACTGGGGCAGGTGGGTATGAGGATATACTGAGGGGTGAAGTGCATGCTGGGAGTACTGGGGCAGGTGGGTATAAGGATATACTGAGGGGTGAAGTGCATGCTGGGAGTACTGGGGCAGGTGGGTATAAGGATATACTGAGGGGTGAAGTGCATGCTGGGAGTACTGGGGCAGGTGGGTATAAGGATATACTGAGGGGTGAAGTGCATGCTGGGAGTACTGGGGCAGGTGGGTATAAGGATATACTGAGGGGTGAAGTGCATGCTGGGAGTACTGGGGCAGGTGGGTATAAGGATATACTGAAGGGTGAAGTGCATGTTGGGAGTACTGGGGCAGGTGGGTAAATGGGTAAAAGGATATGCTATACTGAAGGGTGAAGTGCATGCTGGGAGTACTGGGGCAGGTGGTTATAAGTATATGCTATACTGAGGGGTGAAGTGCATGCTGGGAGTACTGGGGCAGGTGGGTAAATGGGTATAAGGATATGCTATACTGCAGGATGAATTGCATGCTGGGAGTACTGGGGCAGGTGGGTAAGTGGGTATAAGGATATGCTATACTGCAGGATGAATTGCATGCTGGGAGTACTGGGGCAGGTGGGTAAGTGGGTATAAGGATATGCTATACTGCAGGATGAATTGCATGCTGGGAGTACTGGGGCAAGTGGGTAAATGGGTATAAGGATATGCTATACTGCAGGATGAAGTGCATGCTGGGAGTAATGGGGCAGGTGGGTATAAGGATATGCTATACCGAAGGGTGAAGTGCATGCTGGGAGTACTGGGGCAGGGGGCATACGCATGTAGGTCAGTGAGATGCATTATATACAGGCAGTTGATGTGGCTGCTGAGAGTAATACACATTTGCACCTATGGGAAGGTCATGCTGGGAGTGTCTGGGTGCGTAAATCACTGTGTTGGAAGTACATTTGCTTCTGCACTAAAGAGATAAATGGTGTGGAATTTATTGTGGGACTGTAGGGAGCCCTGTGTAAGTGTGTAAGTCCATGCTGCCATTCCCTGGGCTCCTGTATAGATGTGGGAAGTGAATGCCGGGAGTAACTGGCTTATTGCTGAGGGGATTGCACACTGAGCTATATATTTTGAGGTGTGTGAAGGTTGTGTAAAGATATTCTTTTTGGCTGAAAATATTTGGAAAATTTTGGATTCCTGGGAATTTGCACTGCTATGAGACGAGGCACGATAGATATACGCACATAAGTGCAACACATGCCTTGTATAGGGATTTATTTCCATTTGTGTCTAAAAGAACCGACTTGCTGTTGGCTTGTATTCTGCATGCCCTATATAGCACTGCGAGACAATCATCAGGCTTTAGACTGCAGGAGGCACCTGCTGGCATATGTAGCCCCTCGTACCCGCTGTGGTGGGGGCCTTCTGCTTTGTGAGCAAATTGTATATGTTTTATTATTGGATGTGACTTCATATGGAAGGGCCTCACACGAGAAACTCTATCAGGCCTTGAGCTCTTCTTTGGTATCTGTTTGTGGGGATTATATATATCTTTTTTATATTTGCATTATCTCTTTATACCATTGGAAGGGTTCTGAGTGCTTGGAAGAGGCATGGGTGTGCTGTTGGTCCTTTATATATAGTATACTGAGATTTTCCCTTTGATGATATCTGATTGGATTAGGAGATACCCCTCCTCCTTCTTTCCTCTCTTAGATAAACTAGTGGAATGGAGGGTTATCCCTGCCTAAAACTCCCAATGGATTATATCATTGTAATGCCCCTGCTGCTTGTTTATTATATATCCATTTATGCTTTATTTTTTTCCTATTTTTTTTCCTACTTACTCTCATTACTGTCTCATTAGGTCACTGATTTCATTTTTTTTCCTGGCACATTTTTTTTTTATAAGAGACACATCCCAGACATTACGTCACTTCAGTCTGTATTGATGTCAAAGCACTGCCCTACGGTATTACATTGTTTCTTAATTACATGTATAGATATTAATTGCAGCGGCTGTGATCTGAACTACAATGCAGTGTAATTCATGAGCGATTAATTATAAAATGAGAAATACATGCATGGCAAATTAGTGGTTCTCTTAATAGAACTATAGTGAACGTGGGTCTAAAACCATGCAGCCCTGTGCAACTAACTGGAGACTTTGAGGCTCCTTTTTTTATTTTTCTTCAGCTCGCCTGTAACATGTCAATGGGGATCTGTCTATGAGACTGCAATTGACTACTAAATTCTCTGGGGAAACTGGTTGGATCAGGAGTGTTCTGGAACAGGGCAGGAGCGGTGTCATCGGGTTTACAGAGTGCATTCGAGGATTGCATAAATGCAGGAGCACTCGTAAAGCCTTAATGAGCCTTTTTGATAAATAGGCTCCATAATGTAGGTATTTGTCACTTTGCCCTCTAACTGTCCAGCTCCTAGTTGATTACATGAGCTATCGTGGGCTTTGGATCCTTCTACTAAAAGATGTCTAACACTCAACTGCTACTTTTTCAAGGCTAGTAAACCACCAGAAAATCCCCCGCCATAGACATTACTGAGAATTACCTCTGCTAAAACACATGTAGAGACAATTATCAGTAAATGATCAGCATTGTCTGTTTCTGTAGCCGTGACAAGTAGCTGCTACTAGTAGCTCTGTGTGTCTTCACCCTAAAGGGATTGTTCACCTTGAAATTAACTTTTACTATAATGTAGACATTTGTATTCTAAAACTATTTTGAAGTTGTTTTTTTATTTTGTTGCGGCTTTTCAGTTATTCAGCTTTCTTGCTTAGCAACTCTCCAGTTTGGAACTTCAGTAGCTGTCTTGTTTACCTTAGCAACCAGGCAGTGGTGTGACTGAGAGACTGAAATATAAATAACGAAGGGACAAAATAGAGAGAAAAGAAATAAAAAGCAGCAATAAAAATAGTGTAGCCTCAAAGAGCAAATACAAGTTATAATAAACAATGAAGAACAGTTGCAAAGTTGCTAGGTATTGTGCATTCTATGACATACTAAAGAGGTAATCTTAGAAATGAACTATTTCATTATTTAAAGGGATTCTGTCATGGATTTTATGGGGTACTTTTTATTTCTAAATTACACTGTTTACATAGCAAATTTCCTCTGCCATTTAACATTTTATTCTTGAACCAACAAATGTATTTGTAGCTGTAATATTGGTGTGTAGGCGCTATCTCAGTGCATTGTGGCTGAGTCTGAGCTTTCAGAAGGAGCCGGCGCTACTCATTAGAGCTGCTTTCAGCTAACCTATTGTTTCTCCTACATCCATGTAACTGGAGGAGTCCCAAGCCGGACTTGGATTTCTTACTATTGAGTGCTATTCTGATACCTACTGGGAGCTGCTATCTTGCTCCCTTCCCATTGTTCTGCTGATCGGCTGCTGGTGGGGGGGGGGGGGGATATTACTCTAACGCTGACTTTTGATGTTTATGACTGAGAACACCTAGAATGCTGACAGTGCGGGGCAGGGATGTCTCCTGCACTTTACAATAACAGCTACACCCAGGACTTGGTGTTTTTTTTGGTGATCTCTTAAAGGGGTTGTACACCTTTTGAATTAACTTTTAATATAATGTCAAGTCAATTTGCAATTGGTCTTCACTTTTTTCTTTATTTGTGTTTTTTTTTTTTATGATTTAGGTTTTTGTTTAGCTGCTCTGCAGTTTGGAATCTTAGCAGCTATCTTGTTGCTAGTGTCCAAAGTACCTTAGCAACCAGGCAGTGGTTTGAATGAGAGACTGAAAAATGATGACACTGCGCAGGCACAATGCCAGGAAAGATATGCCCAGTTTGGCTTTCTACTTGGATCATACAGGCTCATATTTTTATGTAGGATCAACTTAACTTTAGTATTTTTAATTATTTTTTTCCAGCCTTTCATTTGTCAGTTTAGGCCCTAGCCTCCCAGAATCCTTGTTACAGAGCTACAGCACCAAATCAATAATTTACAGACAAAGCATCTGATACGCCTAGATCCGTCAAGGTAAAACCACAAGAGGTTACTACATGCTTATAGGCCCCTGAGGATTAAAGAGGAAATATACCCAGTTTTATAGAGTTTAACCTTAATTATTTGCTACTTAAATTAGACAGGTGTGATGGTACGCAGTGGGTTGATTTGTATTCCGTACACTCAGCAACCTTCAGGTTTCTCATTATATGCAAGAACTCTGTAACCCTGGGACAGGCTCCGCGCCGATTATACAACTCCTCCCTTTATTATTATTATAATTTTTTTTTTACCAATCTGTAAAAAAACTTGAAAACTTCCCAGATTGGTTTTGGGAAAACTTGAATTTGTGCCTCTTTTGTTCAGTTGTTTGTGACTGGGGGACACAGGGCCCACCAGGGCTACCGCCCCAGGGCCCCCCACCCCCTGAGGTACCTCCGCCAGACGCGTCCCCTGCAGGGGTCCCCACCGCACACCCCTGACCCCCCCCGCCGGCGACCAGGGGAAACTGCAACAGGGTTGGGCCTTGGCCGCTGGGGCTCACCGGGTATTTTCCCAGTGTCCCGGCGGCCGAGTCCGACCCCGCTTATGTTGTTTTTTTGAGTTCCATTCCCCTCGTTTTTGTGGTTTGTTGTGTTTTCCCCGTGCAGTAGAAGCATTTAAGCCTCCCTTTAAGTTAACTTTTAGTATGTTAGAGAATGGCTAAGCAACTTTTCAATTGGTCTTCATTATTTATAGTTTTTGAATTATTTACCTTCTTCTTCAAACTCTTTGCAGCTTTCAAACTGGGGCCACTGACCCCGGCAGCCAAAACCATTGCTCTGTGAGGCAACAGTTTAATTGTCATTGTTTTAGTACTTAAGGTCCCCATACACGGGCAGATCCGCTCGTTTGGCGATGTCGCCAAGCGAGCGGATCTTCTCCCAATATCACCACCTACAGGTGGGCATTATCGGGAGAATCCAGGATAATTCGATCGTTTGGCCCTGGGACCAAACGATCGGATTATAACAACGGCACAGCAAAAGTCGGTCCGGGGACCGCATCAACGAGCCGATGCTCCCCGATCCGACTAGATTTTCTAACCTGCCCGATAGACATCTGGCCGATTTCAGGCCAGATATCAGTCAGGGAGGCCTCTCAGTAGTCCCCATACACGGGCCGAATAGCTGCCGAATTGGTCTAAGGAAGCCATATTGGCAGCTAGAATTGGCCCGTGTATGGGGCCATATAGCTGCTGAAACAC
The DNA here is from genome assembly GCF_000004195.4 of Xenopus tropicalis. Taxonomy (NCBI): domain Eukaryota; kingdom Metazoa; phylum Chordata; class Amphibia; order Anura; family Pipidae; genus Xenopus; species Xenopus tropicalis. Next base: position 43,536,417 of record NC_030686.2, on the reverse strand, counting down.
CAAACTGGAGAGCTGCTAAAAAAACTGAAATAACTAAAAAAACTACAAATAATAAAAAATGAAGGTCAATTGCAAATTGTCTCAGAATATTACCATACTAGAAGTTAGCTCAAAGGTGAACAACCTTTAATCATTAAAGGTTTCTGGTTAAGGCCAGAGCGGCGTGCCGGCTCCTATTAGCCACATCAGTGCCAATAGCAGCCAACTGGTTTCCCCTGTTTATATCCCTTACAGAATTGCACTCTCAGCCCCTAACATCTCTGTGGGTTCTATAAGCGCTTTAACTGAGAGGAGCAGATGCCCTGGTAACCGCTTGTTGATTCCATTACTTTATTTTTTTTATTTATTTTATTACAATAACAATATTACAATATTCCAAAACATTATGTAACATTGTATCAATGTGGTTTGTTTCATCACTTCTTGCAGTTTCACTGGACTCAATTAACTTGTTCTATTTATCAAAGGCAGTAAGGTGTTTCCTTGGCCTCTAGAGACAATTGCCCTGCGCTCCCCGTAGACCCCACTTGGGAGGCCCTAATCTGGGGTTCAAGCCTCACCTCTTTTGGATAACTCAAAGCAAAGTTACATTAATGTGAATCTCTTAATTCATTTTATGTCATTTCACAATATCTAATATCAAATTTTCCCCTAACTGGTCTTTATGCTGGGCTTCCAGTGACATACACAACTGCAAATAAGCTTTTACTCCGTAGGGGTCATTCAGGCCCGGACCGGCAATTTGTGGGTTCTGGCAAATGCCAGAGGGTCTGCTGTAAGATGCCATAGTCAGTCACTATTTATTGGGCTGGGGGGGCTGTTTGGGCCTCTGAGTACTTGGAATGCCAGGACCCAGGCCCAGACTGGCAATCTGTGGGTTCAGGCAAATGCCAGAGGGGCTGCTGTAAGATGCCATAGACAGTCACCATTTATTGGGCTGGGGGGGCTGTTTGGGCCTCTGAGTACTTGGAATGCCAGGACCCAGGCCCAGACTGGCAATCTGTGGGTTCAGGCAAATGCCAGAGGGGCTGCTGTAAGATGCCATAGACACCCACTATTTATTGGGCTGGGGGGGGGGGGGCTGTTTGGGCCTCTGGGTACTTGGAATGCCAGGACCCAGGCCCAGACTGGCAATCTGTGGGTTCAGGCAAATGCCAGAGGGGCTGCTGTAAGGTGCCATAGACACTCACTATTTATTGGGCTGGGGGGGGCTGTTTGGGTCTCTGGGTACTTGGAATGCCAGGACCCAGTCCCAGACTGGCAATCTGTGGGTTCAGGCAAATGCCAGAGGGGCTGCTGTAAGGTGCCATAGACACTCACTATTTATTGGGCTAGGGGGGGCTGTTTGGGTCTCTGGGTACTTGGAATGCCAGGACCCAGGCCCAGACTGGCAATCTGTGGGTTCAGGCAAATGCCAGAGGGGCTGCTGTAAGGTGCCATAGACACTCACTATTTATTGGGCTGGGGGGGCTGTTTGGGTCTCTGGGTACTTGGAATGCCAGGACCCAGGCCCAGACTGGCAATCTGTGGGTTCAGGCAAATGCCAGAGGGGCTGCTGTAAGATGCCATAGACAGTCACTATTTATTGGGCTGGGGGGGGGGGGCTGTGTGTGCCTCTGGGTACTGAGAATGCCAGGGCCTATTTTGAATCCCAGTCCATATCTGGGGTCATAGGTTATGAGGACAGCCTACTGCTGCTTTAAGTTGATAGTACATTTACAAATAACGTAGAAGCATTGCTAATAATAATAAGTGAAAGTGTATTGGAAAGTTGCTTAGAATAACATTTTCTTTCTTTGGCCAAAATGTGTTTTTGGGGTTTTTATCTCGGGGAAAGTAACACTTCTGAACAGAACAATGTCCTTTTACAAGATATTTGGTATTTCCCTGGTGTACATGTTCTTTTTATATTTTTTATTAGATTTGCTATGAGTCCGCTGAGACATCGCCCTTTAGTTTGTAATTCAAGGTGACCCAAGTCTTTTATGAATATGCAGTCTTCCACCCCCGCATCCCATGGGAAATAGATTGATATTGCTGCTCAGTGCTGCAACACAGCTGTGTGCTATAGTGGGAGTATTCGCTGGGCTTGGAACGATTTTGTTGTAAACTTCATGGGGTGACTAATGTTGGACTCAATAGAATGTCCCTCCCAGCTTTTTGTAGAATGTTTAGGTTTCCATACCCTGTTTCTCATTACGTTAAATAAGTGGATAATGTTAGCCAGCTACTCTTGCTTCTTATTTATCCTTCCTTGGAGTTTGTTGTGCCCTAGAGTCCATCGCAGCACCCTAGTTGCTGCTAAAGGGACTAGGTACTAACACCAAATCCCCCCCCTAACTGGCCTTCAGGCTGGGCCCCCTTAGCCCATAACAAGGTTACAGATATAAAGAAACATTGGGGTAACAGTCACCCTGCTATAGTTCCAGGGGTACCCAGGGCACAAATAAGCACTCACCCCAAATCCCCCCCTAACTGGCCTTCAGGCTGGGCCCCCTTAGCCCATAACAAGGTTACAGATATATAGAAACATTGGGGTAACAGTCACCCTGCTATAGTTCCAGGGGTACCCAGGGCACAAATAAGCACTCACCCCAAATCCCCCCCTAACTGGCCTTCAGGCTGGGCCCCCTTAGCCCATAACAAGGTTACAGATATATAGAAACATTGGGGTAACAGTCACCCTGCTATAGTTCCATGGGTACCCAGGGCACAAATAAGCACTCACCCCAAATCCCCCCCTAACTGGCCTTCAGGCTGGGCCCCCTTAGCCCATAACAAGGTTACAGATATATAGAAACATTGGGGTAACAGTCACCCTGCTATAGTTCCAGGGGTACCCAGGGCACAAATAAGCACTCACTCCAAATCCCCCCCTAACTGGCCTTCAGGCTGGGCCCCCTTAGCCCATAACAAGGTTACAGATATATAGAAACATTGGGGTAACAGTCCCCCTGCTATAGTTCCAGGGGTACCCAGGGCACAAATAAGCACTCACCCCAAATCCCCCCCTAACTGGCCTTCAGGCTGGGCCCCCTTAGCCCATAACAAGGTTACAGATATATAGAAACATTGGGGTAACAGTCACCCTGCTATAGTTCCAGGGGTACCCAGGGCACAAATAAGCACTCACCCCAAATCCCCCCCTAACTGGCCTTCAGGCTGGGCACCCTTAGCCCATAACAAGGTTACAGATATATAGAAACATTGGGGTAACAGTCACCCTGCTATAGTTCCAGGGGTACCCAGGGCACAAATAAGCACTCACCCCAAATCCCCCCCTAACTGGCCTTCAGGCTGGGCCCCCTTAGCTCATAACAAGGTTACAGATATATAGAAACATTGGGGTAACAGTCACCCTAAGTGGCTGTGAGGCTGGGCCCCTGAGGGAGCAGGGTACCATACTTGCTTACTGCATTTCCTTTCAGTACAGAATTGAATCAGACATTCCCTGAGCTTTTTTCTCTGCCCAGATGAGAGCTCTATTCATTCCTTCCTTTTGGAAAATCTCCAGGTCTGAGGTAGATCTATGGGAGCAGACTGTACCCCGAGCTAACTCTTAGAAAGAAAACTAATAGGGACTTCTGCAAAGTTCTGTTGATGTCTGAGAGCACGAGATTGGTTTTGCCTGCAGAATTACAAGCAGATGTATAAGACTATTTTATTTGCTTCGTTTTAATCCTAATTATTCTTATTGTAATCTAAGCCTTTATTCTTTTGCAGTTTTGCGGAACTGATTAATAGATTGTATTGATTTTCTCATATGCATACTTAAGTCCAGGCTTTTTAAACACTGGTGACTTTATTGGAAGAATCATAAACTGGTTTATTAGGGGTAAAAAAGTAACTTTTTACACTGTTTGCCAGGAACTGAATTAATGTATGGTTTTTATTGTTTTAACACATCTCCTTTTTAAACCTTTTAGCTGATTTCTGAGCCTCAAAAGGAAAGAATATGGAGGAGTTGCAAGATGTTCAGCTCACAGAGATAAAGCCGCTCCTAACCGATAAGGTAACTCCTTGGCTTCAGTGCCAGCAATATTACTGCTACTAGTAGGCAGGTATTACAATATACCGGAATGGGACCTGTTATCCAGAATGCTCAGCACCTGGGGTTTTCTGAATAAGGGTTCTTTCTGTAATTTGGATCTCTATACATTAAAGGAGAAGTAAAGGCTAAATAAAGGGGAATGCCAAATGTTACCTGACTATTATGGCAGCTTGTCCCGTTGCTGCAGTACTGTAAGCGTAAAGATATTCTTTAATTCTCTTAATGACATTTTCTAATACAGGTATGGGATCCCTTATCCGGAAACCTGTTATCCAGAAAGTTCTGAATTATGGAAAGGCCATCTCCCATAGACTCCATTATAAGCAAATAATTCTAAAATTGTAAAAATGATTTCCCTACCTGTACTTGATCCCAACTAAGATATAATTACCCCTTATTGGGGGCAGAATAGCCCTATTGGGTTTATTTAATGGTTAAATGATTCCCTTTTCTCTGTAATAATAAAACAGTACCTGTACTTGATCCCAACTAAGATATAATTACCCCTTATTGGGGGCAGAACAGCCCTATTGGGTTTATTTCATGGTTAAATGATTCCCTTTTCTCTGTAATAATAAAACAGTACCTGTACTTGATCCCAACTAAGATATAATTACCTCTTATTGGGGGCAGAACAGCCCTATTGGGTTTATTTCATGGTTAAATGATTCCCTTTTCTCTGTAATAATAAAACAGTACCTGTACTTGATCCCAACTAAGATATAATTACCCCTTATTGGGGGCAGAACAGCCCTATTGGGTTTATTTCATGGTTAAATGATTCCCTTTTCTCTGTAATAATAAAACAGTACCTGTACTTGATTCCAACTAAGTTACAATTACCCCTTATTGGGGGCAGAACAGCCCTATTGGGTTTATTTCATGGTTAAATGATTCCTTTTTCTCTGTAATAATAAAACAGTACCTGTACTTGATCCCAACTAAGATATAATTACCCCTTATTGGGGCAGAACAGCCCTATTGGGTTTATTTAATGGTTAAATGATTCCCTTTTCTCTGTAATAATAAAACAGTACCTGTACTTGATCCCAACTAAGATATAATTACCCCTTATTGGGGGCAGAACAGCCCTATTGGGTTTATTTAATGGGTAAATGATTCCCTTTTCTCTGTAATAATAAAACAGTACCTGTACTTGATCCCAACTAAGATATAATTACCCCTTATTGGGGGCAGAACAATCCTATTGGGTTTATTCAATATTTAAATGATTTTTAGAAGACTTAAGTTATGGAATCCAAATTACAAAAAGATCCCCTTATCCAGAAAACCGTGGGTCCTGAGCATTCTGGATAACCATTCCCATACCTGTACTTGTGTTTGGGTCAGTGATTTTTTTTCCCCTTACATCACACTGGTATATTATTCCTGACAGTAATACGGGTTTTCTGGAAGCTTCTTTAAATAATGGAGTTTTAGTAAATTCTAACTTCACTCTTTGAGTGCAGGCGTAATGTCAGGAGCAGTATATGCAAGAGGTTTCTAGGTCAGTAGTATTACCCGTATTTCCTCTGCTAAATGCACCTTATAGTGACCACATAGGCATTTAGTTCTGTGTGGCTGAGCAGAACAAGGGGGTTTCCGTGCCCCATATACACTTCTGGGCAGTAAAGTACAGAGTGCATGTTAATATATGTCTGCACTTTATTAGCCATATATGAGACGTATACCCTCAGCAGGGCAACTGTTATATATATATGAGACGTATACCCTCAGCAGGGCAACTGTTATATATATATGAGACGTATACCCTCAGCAGGGCAACTGTTATATATATATATGAGACGTATACCCTCAGCAGGGCAACTGTTATATATATATATATGAGACATATACCCTCAGCAGGGCAACTGTTATATATATATATATGAGACATATACCCTAAGCAGGGCAACTGTTATATATATATGAGACGTATACCCTAAGCAGGGCAACTGTTATATATATATATATATATATATATGAGACGTATACCCTTAGCAGGGCAACTGTTATATATATATATGAGACGTATACCCTCAGCAGGGCAACTGTTATATATATATGAGACATATACCCTCAGCAGGGCAACTGTTATATATATATATATGAGACATATACCCTAAGCAGGGCAACTGTTATATATATATGAGACATATACCCTAAGCAGGGCAACTGTTATATATATGAGACATATACCCTTAGCAGGGCAACTGTTATAACAGCTTGTATACAGGTAAATAGAACAAACATAACATGGAATTTATTACATTTACAAAGATGGTGTTGCTTCTATCTCCCAACAGTCTGAAGGCAGCCTGTGAGTTTGTCTATTGCTTTTAGAACATGTGGAGCAAAATATTTATTTTCCCTATCATGAATATATTGCTTTATTCTTTTTATCCTATACCCAAACCTCATGTCAGTATTGGGGAATTAAACCCCCAACTAGTCTATTAAAAAGGATAATTATTGTTTGTGCAAATGTCATTTTATTTAATCTTCTGTATGTTTCAATCAAATCAGCCATTTTATTTGAAATAATGGAATTTAATGTACATTTTGGTTTCCCCCCGGCAGGGTTCCGGACAGCACTTTGAGGACTTTGATGGCCAGGTAAGAATCCAAAGGAATGAATGCTGAGGGCACACACTTTGTTACAAAGTTATGCTGGAAAACATTAGGTCCCAGGCAGCTTGTTTCCTTTAATAGACAAAATTCCAGGGACTCGACTTCATTATACAGTTCACCGACTTCTCTTTGCCCTATGTATTATGCATGAAGCAATAAATCTGCCTCACCCAGCAAAGCCATGTGCCTCTCAGGGCATGAAAGAAGCCAGCATTCTATTCAAGCTTGAACACATGTTGCTCACTTAGAGAGAGAGGAGGAGGCAAGTATCTGGTTAAAGTGACATGGTTATCATTAGTTGCTCTAGGTTTACTAAATGTGTTTAAGCCAGTGGTTTCCTGACAACAAAGACTGACTTTACACTTAACCAGTTGTGTCTGTTGTGGGTGGTTCAACTTCTAAGTTAGATTTTTGTATGTTATAGAATGTCCAAGCCTTAGCAACTGTTCAATTGGTCTTCTTTTTTTAATAGTTTTAGAATTATTTACCTTAGCACACAATAAAATAATGGTCAGTAGCCAATCATCCAGTAAAAAAAGTGTCCTTATTTGCTCAATTTAAAAACATAAGAGCCTCAGCTTTAACGGAGAAGTAAAGTAATTTTGGCATTTTACTGCCATTTTAGTGCCACCTGAGTAAAGAGCCCCAGAAGCTCCCTCCGCTGCCATTTTAGCTTGCCCAACGTAGCTTCCTGCTGCAGCTCTAGCCATTGATAGTTCAGATCACACAGGAGAGGGATTGAATTCTTATGGGAGTGGGGGAGCAGGAGAGAGGAGAGAGCTGTGCAGACGCTGGCCCTGGGAATGAAGGATTTTTCAGAGAGAGGAAGTTTGATACAGAAGAACGTGTTTACAAAAAAGGAGACAATAAATCCTGTTTCTTTTGATAGAGGACTCAGTGCAGTGTTTCTGTGAGTGCTTATGGCTGTATTTACGGAGACCTTTCTGATAAAGCTTACTTAGTTTTTACCTTTCCTTCTTCTTTAAGATGGCCATGCATATCCAAACTCGGACATTTGGCATTGACCTCAGCAGTCAAACAACTATTGCTCTGTGAGGCTTCAGTCTTTTTATTTATGCCCTCCTCTATTCATATTCCTGTCTTTCTTTCAAATAACCTCCTGGTTGCTAGGTTAAATTGGACCGCAGCAACCATGTAGCTGGTGACATTCCAAACTGGGAGCTGCTGAACAAAAAGCTAAATAATTTAAAGAGACACAAATAATAAAAAAGAAGACCAATTGCAAATTGTTTGAAAATAGAACTTTCTAGATCATACTAAAAGATTAATTAAATATGAACAACCCCTTTAGGCAGTGCGGGTTCATTTTCTGTTCATTTTTTGTTCAAGCTGCATTCACTTTTCACATTCTCTACTTCTCTATGTCTGTTTTTAACATTTTCCATCTTCGTAAGAAAAAAAAAAAAACGCCGCCCAGCTTATAAAAATAGCTCACTGTGTATGTGCCCAGCCCAAACCCATCTGGGAGCAGGAGTAAAATGATGACACCACAGCCTACATTAACTGCCCCGGGGTAAAAAGCCAATATTGCTCACTGGGGAGAAACACTAATCCTACTATTCTTGCATTAGGGGAAAAAATATATATATTTATGTTTTTTCCTTATTAATAACTTTGGCATTAAGCATCATTTTTACTGGCCAGGTGGCAACCCTAAATAGGAGTTGGGATCTAGCAGTTGTGGGGGATGTGCCCTGTTATGATTGGATGGGATCAAGCCATTCAAATCCATTCGTTCACATTTTTTCATCTGAAAAGATTCTTCTCCAATGTAATAATCTCTTCCTGTTTGGGGGCCCCCCCACCCCAGGTGTTGGCCTTTATTTCCCCATGTTCTAGTCAGCCTGTCTGCTATTGCTCGTGTCGTAAAGGTTGTTTTTGTTATTTCCCTGTGTCCGCTCATCCTTCTTGCAAGCTAAAATCCAATTATCAACAGTCTAATCCATCTCTGTCGTCTTTTAACAACCTGCCTGTCCGTTGCTGGACGCTTGTATTGTTTGTTTTTCTCCCCACGTCTCCTTCCATTATTAATCGAGAAGGGTGGGGGGGAAACGGTTTAATTTCTCAATGGATTACTTGGATGTAAATCACATTAGCCTTTCCCTAATGTCCTGGGTAAGTGTTTTGTACTTGTGTTCTTTATCAAATGGCTTGATTTGCTTGTGTGCTGCCTGAGTGGACACCCTCAACTCCTTACATATTTAATTCACATCCAATTAATTCATATGTATGCTGCAGGCTGAACTGTTTTATGTGCAGCCATGAAGCATGCATCTCAATTAACTGGTAACTAGCCCTGCACGGATGTGAATATAATACATGGCCGGCACTAAAGGTGAGGTGGCAACCCTACCCTCAACATTCATTCGTGCCTATTATATTATAGACTTGATTGCTCAGAAGCCTGATGTGCGTGCCTTATTGCTAGTAGTAAGTAGTTAAGTTTTATCCAATATCCTTAATAAAAAGAAAAAAAAAAAACATTTTGGAGTTCATTTTACAACATGGGGCATTTGCACCTTGGCAGTTACCCATGGCAACCGGATTTTTGCTTTCACTGTTACACTTGCAGCTGGCTGAAAAGAGCTAATCAATCATTGGTTGCTATGGGTTACCGGCCAGGTGCATAGGTGCCCAGTATTGATTAACGAGCCTCACTGAGCATTCAAGGCACCATAGGTTTATTGTAGAAGAAAGCTTGCATTTAACTATGTAGATCGGCTCTGTTTCCCTCTAGTTGTAACCAGCACCAGGACCAGCATAACGGCTACTGGTAACGGCTCCAGGGTTCCCCTGTACCCTTGAATAGACCGGACAGGCACAATGCCGCTTGGCGAGACTATACAGAAGTGCAAGGAGTGCAAATACCTTTTGGCTAATGCCAGGCGAGGCGTAGGGCGGATATTTCTCGCGTTTTTATGCGTATTTCGGCTGCTCCCGAGCGTATCTCATTCATTCGGGTGCAGACACATGTAGGAGGCGTAGGGCGGAATTTTCAGAAAGCGCTTTTCTGCTTGCCAAAAATATCCGCCCTACGCCTCGTCTGGCATTAGCCTTACTGAATGGTATCAATATGCACAAAAACCATTTTTAGCGACATCACGTTAGTGACTGTTTTCTTAAATTAGCCCGTTACTTTTGTTTTTCAGAATTGTATGGGAAATGCCTCTGGTCTTATTAAAAAGAGAAAAAAAAAAAACTCCTGGCATTAGGTGTGAGTTCCACAAAGCCCTATTGATTGGTTAGCCTGTCTGTATTCCCTTGGGATCTGTTAAAAGTTAACCCTGGGCTATGAGAATAAAGGTCAATGCAAATAATCTTTTACCCAGAGAAGGAAGGATCCGCTGAATTCTCAGTGAAAGGCTGAACCCATTTAGAAATCCTTTTTGCGGTGCTTTTTTTTTAAACATTGGGAATATACATTGCAAATATTAGGTTGGCACTGTGCTGGCAGTAATGAGGCAAAGGGTGCAAAAGGCTATTCAAAAAGACCTATCTCTTTATCACATTGTGTTTAAATAAAGCCATAACCCTATGATCCATATGGGCCCCCTTGTGGGGTAATAATAAACTGCCCTACTTTGGAACCCACCCAGAGATAAGCAGTTTGGCCAAGTACGGTGTCCAGACATTGAGAGAATGTTACAAATAAACCGTTTCATGTTGCCCAGTATTAATGAATCTGTGTGCTGTTCCCTGGCTCATACTCTGCTCTTTCTATGTAACGTTCTGTTTTTGACTATATTCTATGCTTGTTTATTCTACTATTTAATTTTAAAATGCAAACAACAAAAAGTGTAAAAAGCAAAACGTTAGGTCTGGAGTCATTTTTAAAGGGTAATTATTTCTTTTCCAAATGCTGTTCAGATGGACGTGGCTAATGCTTGCCCAATGAGCATAATTAGCTTGACCGTTATAAACAAGAGTATTCTGTATGGATTTAAATCTGCCCCGCAGGGCATCTCATACTTCTCACAGTTGACATCCTGGTATCGCCTATTAAAAACTGATTTTCCAATGTTACAAATCATCAGGTTTTCCTATTGCTGCAAATATGTAACTGGATTTACAGGCGGGCCTTGCAAATGAGCCTTTGATACACTGCAGTAGAATGTAAAATAGTGTGTATTAGTTAGCTTGGCTCTGTACAGTTGTCATTATAGAGTGGGGAAAAGATGGGAGATTCCAGATGACTGGCTCACGGGTATATAGGGAGTGACCCATATGGTTCCTGTCATGTGAATTGGCGCTACTGTGCAATGTCCCCCAGGTAGGCAGCTGCTTTGGATAGTCTGAAACTAAATTATGACCCAGAAGGAGCCAGATGCTTTCCAGAAATGTTATTTTGTTATTCATCCCTTGAAGCAGTGAGAGGAATTATAGACTAAGTGGCTTCCCCTACATAATCTGGATTTTGAGGCATCTAGGCCTTGATTGGCCAGCAGGTCCCAACATTTAAATCCAGTCAGAAATGTTTGCTGACAGCTTTAGGGCAAGGGTGCACAGGGCACTAATAAGTCCCATGTTTTTTTTTTCTTTTTTTTTTTTAATGCTTATGGGTAGGGACACACAGGGCAATTTAACTTCTTTTCTCAACCTGTGTTTTATATGCAGACTGAAAAACAGATCTGCTTCTCCCTGGAGCTTCACAGAAGCACATAAACCAATGCCGTGCCCGTCTATTTTGGCCCAAAGATGCATACTTTCACATTTTTTGTGCCAAAATCAGCTGATTTAAGGCACTTCTAGTACCTAAAACAGCCTAGTGTGCCATAGCTTCTAGAGGGGGGCTTTAATTTGAAAATAAAAACAGGATTAGCTACATGCTAAAACAACCCTTACAGCCAGATAGACCTATCTATACACACTTAGATCTAAGGGGGCAAACTAATCTTCCCCAAAGCCTTGAGACCCTTCATAATCCCAAGTGACTGCTCTTGCTCTATTAGGGTAGAACATACATTGAAACAGGAATAAACAGATCTGTTCAAGTGACAGGATACACACAGGTAATAGCAGAAACCTGTCCGTATTGATATACACTGCTGTTCCAGCAAACCTTAAGGTGCCCATACACCTTCAGATCCGCTCACCAAGCGAGTGGATCTTCTCCCGATATCCCCACCTACGGGTAGGCGATATCAGGAGAATCCTGGGGCCAAACGATCAAATTATTACAGCAGGTATAGGCAAGGTCGGTCCGGGGACCCCATCAATGAGCTGAAGTGGTCCCCGATCCAACTAGATCTGCCTGATCGTGATTTGCCCGATTTCAGGCATGATATTGGTCGGGCAGGCCCGTTGGTAGTGCCCATACACGGGCCGATTAGATGCCGAATCAGTCTAAGGGACCCATATCGGCAACTAAAATCGACCCGTGTATGGGGACCTGTATTCTGTTGTTGGCACAAAATCATGCTGCAAGCGATTCCTCCATTTCTGTATGTTAAAGATTTCTCTTTTTCTGATTTGTTAATGATTATTCTCTTGTTTTTTCCTTGTAGGAACATAATATTGAAACTGCATTTGGTGTTGTGCACGTTACTATGAGTGGTAACGCAAGGGGGAATAGGCCCGTGCTCCTCACGTTCCATGACATCGGCCTTAACCGTAAGTCTGACCGTAAGACAACTTGTTGCGGCACGGTAGTAATGTAAAGGCAAACAGTTGGGATACCAGCAGGGTGAGGTTTACAGCCTATATGGCTAAAGGGAAACATTACAAATGGTATGGCTTTATGGGCGCTTGTAGAGTTTGCCCAGGAGCAGCAACCCATAGCAACCAATAAGATGTTTGCTTATAAACAGGGGACCAGTTAATTCTACCTGCTGATTGGTTGCTATGGGTTACTGCTCCTGGGCAAATCTAGTGCCTTTTATTACATAACCCCATTAGTGTTTGAGGTGGTTAAAGGAAAGTGATAACAGATGTAGCATAGAATAAAACAAATAAATACATTGGTCACAGGTTTAACTAACAGAAGGACTTTATAGGTGGGGAAGTACGATTAAAGCTATTGAGTAGGTAGAGGGGAGTTAAGGCTATAGCCATTACTCACATGGGTGGGGCAGAGACAACTTAACTAGACCAGCAGCTGGTTCTGCCCACCATAACATTGGAAGCATGGGACTGTATAAATAAGCAATCATTTTTTCTTGTGGAAAGATCTTCCAAAAACCATGATTGTTCCCCCCCCCCCTTCCTTTTTTATACTGCAGACAAATCCTGCTTTAACTCTTTCTTCAACTTCGATGATATGCATGAGATAACCCAGCATTTTGCGGTGTGCCATATCGATGCGCCTGGGCAGCAGGAAGGAGCCCCCTCGTTCCCAACTGGGTAAGCTTTACTGTTCCTTCTGTACTGTCATACAAACACATTCACAAAAGGATTAAACAATATGTGAAATTGCCTGTTTGCCTTCCGTAAAGTTGGCCATACATGTTAAGATCTGCTCACTATGGGTGGGCGATATTGGGCGAATTCAGGCTAATTCAGTCGTTTTCGTACCTGTTATCCAGAATGCTCATTACCTGGGCCTTTCCGGATAAGGGATCTTTCCATAATTTGGATCTCCATGCCTTATGTCTCCTAAAAAATCATTTAAACATCATTTAAACCCAATAAGATTGTTTTGCCTTGAATAAGAATTCATTGTATCTTAGTTGGGATCAAGTACAGGTACTGTTTTATTATTACAGAGAAAAGGGAATCATTTAACCATTAAATAAACCCAATAGGGCTGTTCTGTCCCAATAAGGGGTAATTATATCTTAGTTGGGATCAAGTACAGGTACTGTTTTATTATTACAGAGAAAAGGGAATCATTTAACCATTAAATAAACCCAATAGGGCTGTTCTGCCCCCAATAAGGGGTAATTATATCTTAGTTGGGATCAAGTACAGGTACTGTTTTATTATTACAGAGAAAAGGGAATCATTTAACCATTAAATAAACCCAATAGGATTGTTCTGCCCCCAATAAGGGGTAATTATATCTTAGTTGGGATCAAGTACAGGTACTGTTTTATTATTACAGAGAAAAGGGAATCATTTAACCATTAAATAAACCCAATAGGGCTGTTCTGCCCCCAATAAGGGGTAATTATATCCTAGTTGGGATCAAGTACAGGTACTGTTTTATTACTACAAACAAAAAGGAAATCAATTTTAAAAATCTGAATTATTTTCTTATAATGGAGTCTATGGGAGATGGGCTCTTCGTAGTTCAGAACTTTCTGGATAATGGGTTTCTGGACAAGGGATCCCATACCTGTACTGTAGAAATGCTTTTATTTTAAGGTTAACTCTTTGAGCAGGGCCCTCTGATCCCATTCTTATTCAGCTACACTTGCCTGTGAAATATTTAAAGTTTATGATATACATATTTATATATCAATGTAAAGAGCTGCATATTTTGCTGGCTTTATATTAATACAAAAATGGGGGTAATAAGGGGGGGTTCCTATGCTGCATTAGTACAGTTAGTGCTTAGTCCTGCTAAGGGCTTTAAGTTGAATGACCTATTTTTAAAATATTTTCAATTGATCTCCATTTTTTAAATTAGTGCCTCCTTCTGCCTCTTGCTGCTTCTTTTTTAAATGGGGGTCACTGACCCCAGCAGCCCATAAAACATTGCTCTGTGAGGCTACAGTTTTATTGTTACTTTTTATTAGTCTTTCTCCTATTAATATTCCAGTGTCTCAGTCGAAGCAATGTCTGGTTGCTAGGGTAAATTGCTAGAGGCATTTGCACACTGATTAAAGACAAACGAATGCAAGTTTTAGGCTTATGGTTCTTATTTTCCAGGTACCAGTACCCTACAATGGATGAACTGGCTGAAATGTTATGCGCTGTATTAACCCATTTAAAGTAAGTTAACCTCTCTTTCAAGTTACCATTTTCTTACTGTTTATACCATGTGACTAAATGCACCACATCATTTGGTTTCAGCCTCAGAAGCATCATTGGTATTGGAGTCGGAGCCGGTGCCTATGTATTATCAAGATTTGCGGTAAGTAATTTGTCTGTTGTCCTGTGTTCAAATTTTAAGTCCTTTCCATTGTTAACATACTGGTTTGGCTCTGGCTGCTCAGGTACTGTGTTATATAATGACCAATTCTTGGCAACTTTTCAATTGGTTTTTTTTTTTTTATAGTTTTTGATTTATTTACCTTTTTCTGACTCTTTCCAACTTTAAAATGGGGGTCACTGACCCCAGCAGTCAAAAACAAAATTGGAAATAATTAAAAAGCTAAAAATAGTAAAAAGATGAAGACCAATTGCAGCTTGTCTCAGAATATTTCTCTGTATGTTCCACCTAAAGTTAAATCAAAGGTGAACAACCCCTTTAAGAGCACACATTAAAAAAAAAACCTCCATTTGTTTTGCAGCTAAATAATCCGTTATTGGTGGAAGGACTTGTACTTATTAATATTGATCCCTGTGCAAAGGGCTGGATCGACTGGGCTGCTTCCAAGGTGAGTACTGAATCTGCCAAATGGAATCTAATTGGTCTATTTCAGATCCCAAAGTTGAAAGTGGGATCATTCACAGAAACTGCTTATTCTGACTCCTAAATCATTAAATACTAGGGATGAACCAAATCGAGGATTTGGTTTGGTATTCGGCCAGGATACGGCCTATTTCGGCAGGGTTCGAAATCCGAATCCTGAAAATCATGTGACTTTTTGTCACATTAACACGGAAATGGAAAATTTAACCCTTCCAAATACTAATTAGTATATACTAATTAGGATTCCGATTCGATTTGGTATAATCCCTGAGGGTGGATTCAGGCCGAACCCAAAAACCTGGATTCGGTGCATCCCTATAAATGCATATATGGCATCTCTTGTGCATGTAGCAAGCATTCCAAATAAGGGTATGGCCACACGTAGCTATTTAGCTGCATTAGCAGGCACGGCACAAGTGCCATTGCACGGGGTATTTTTGGGGGGGGTGAAACTTAGTGGATTTTTTTTTTTTTTTCAACCCAAATGAACCATGTTATTAAAGGTGTCCATACACGGACCAATTCTAGCTGCCGATTCAGCAGCTTATCGGCCCGTGCATGGGCACGAACGACTGGCCTGCCCAACCAACATCTGTGGCAGGTTTGACACATCGGCTCATCGATGAGGTCCCTGAACCACCAACTGCGCCTATACCTGGCGTTCTAATTTGATCATTTGGCCCCAGGGGCCAAACTAGCCCAATATCGCCCACCTGTAGGTAGGGATATCGGGAGAAGATCTGCTCGCTGATACAGTGCCTGTGGAGGCGAGAGGTGTTTATACGCCGGCTGAGAAACCACTACCTGTGACCACAGCGCTTTAGATCCTGTGCCTGCATGGGAACAAGGGGAAAAAGGTTGATCAAATATTTCCAGTTCCTTTTTACATGAATAAAGTGACCTCCCTGAGTCATACTAGGCCGTTTGCCAGCTGGGTCTGACCTTTTGGGTTTTGCCAAGAACCTTCATTATTAAGAAGTGCTAAAAGCCCCTGTCTGCCCTGCTGATTTGGGCCTTACTTGATGCCTTGCATTCTTGGGATATTTTCTTTTCAGATTTTAACTCTTATCTCCCTGGTAGATTTTTTTTTTCATTTATCCTAATACAAAAGCAGTGTCATGGCTTCAACACTCCACAAAAATGACTTGCCATAGTATATAACATTAATGGGCTTATTTATCAATATCCGAGTTGTTTTTCTAAATCAAATAACTTTGCTTATCGAATGCTAGCTTATTGATTAATAAGGAAAACTCAATTACTTTCCAGTTTGACTTTGCCTTGGACAACTCCCACTGACTTCTATAGAAACTCGCAACCTTTTAGATGGCGACTCTTTACATTCGAGTTTCCGGGTTTTTTTTTTTGCACTTAATACCGGGCATTTTTTTTTTTTTTGAGTTTTTGAAACAAGATTCAAAATTTTTAGAGCAAAAAAAAAAAAAACTTCTCGTGAAAAAAAAAAATCATACTCAGACGTTGGTAGATCAAAATGGAGCTCCAGCAAAGTAGAAATCGTAAAGGGATTCTGTCATGATTTTTATGGTGTACTTTTTACTTTAATTTACTGGCACTTTTTTTTTTGTATTTTATTTTAAATAAATGATAGATTTTTCGTTATTAACACCCAGACCTGTTTATTTTTAGCTCTCATTTTGGACATCTAATATTGTAGAGATTGTGCTGGGTCAACTGTTTGGTGATGTAAGTATGATTTTTAGGTTATTGGTTTTTGTTATGCTCTCTGGTGCAAACTGTAGCGGGGGGAATTGTGGAAATATATTGGACAGCTCTGTCTATTCGTTAGATAATGTAACATAGCATGTATGTGTCCCCTTGGTTTAAGTGTAATCACAGAGCCTGCTACAGAA
Organism: Xenopus tropicalis; assembly: GCF_000004195.4. Taxonomy (NCBI): domain Eukaryota; kingdom Metazoa; phylum Chordata; class Amphibia; order Anura; family Pipidae; genus Xenopus; species Xenopus tropicalis. The sequence continues at coordinate 43,519,328 of NC_030686.2, read as the reverse complement.
GCACTGACTTTAATACTTAAAAATGCAGGTTTTTATGATGAGATTATGCAGTGACAGACATTATTAGAGAAATTATATTTTTTTATGAAAAGGCTGTAATGTTTAAATAGTACAGTTTCGGGAAGAGTTAATGATTTGTTTGTGTTTTGTACAGGAGGAGCTTCAATCCAACCTGGATCTGGTGCAGACGTACAGGCTACATATCGCCCAGGATATCAACCAAGACAACCTACAGCTTTTTGTAACCTCCTACAATAGGTGTGAAGGCTTAGAGCAATACCACACAATCTAATTGTATCTCAGATATGACTGTAGATAGTGATAGCTGGTAAATCACTGCCCCCCACCCCCCAATCCAAATAAAGGAAATAAGGCCTAGTTACCTGTTAAGCACAGCAATCTGTAACATTTAATAATCTACATTATTTCTTTTAAACCATCTGCACTGTAAGGTTTGGGCAGCTTGACCAGCCTGTATCCAACCAAAGCACAAGAATTTGTTCATAGGGCCAGAGCCACCTGTATTCATTCACCATAGCAAGCTGTACAGAACCAGATATCAGAGAAGCATCTCTCTATAAACAAAGCTTATACGTCTAACCTCCATCTTTCTTTTTCTCTCTCTTTTAAAGTCGCAAAGACCTGGAAATTGAAAGACCTATTTTTGGTTCCAGTACTCCCACCAACACTATTAAGTAAGTCAGTTGGAAATAAAACACTGCAAAAAAGTGGGGAAATGTATTGTGGAGAAGGAAAGGCTAAATGACTGGGGGTTGCCAAATGGTAAGCACCCCCCAGTGATTGTAATCGCTTACCAGGTAACTTTTTACCAGGTGAATTATGGGGAATAAGTGATGAGTGTTAATATATAGCAACCTACCAGTAATTAGCAAAATTGGCTAATTAGCAGTAAACTAAAGCTAATTTGTATCACTGTGTATGGCACATAATGCAGTATAGCAATATGATTGCAAAATGTATAAAACCAATTTATGGTGATATTACCTGCTGTCTGGGCCATCTGTGGGACACATTGCTGTTGTACTTTCTGTGTGAATGTATCTTCTTTTTTCTAAATGTATTTTATTTTCTCCCATTTTGTTCAGGTGCCCTGTGTTGTTGGTGGTTGGTGACAGTTCTCCTGCAGTAGATGCAGTGGTATGTACATTTCCATGTATTTATTTAAAATTCCTCATTCCAGCCCTGTACAAGTGTAAGAAGGACCTCATCATACTGCTCCTTCTCTATATATGTGTGATATTCAGTTTGGCTTTCCAGCTGTATCTAAGTTAGAACCCCAAGCTTCCCACTAATATCCAAAATCTATTCTTGGGACGCGATGCTGGAAGTTGTATTTCAACAGAGCCACATACTGAAGATCAGTAAAACTGCTCTTGTTCTTTTCTGGGCAGAAAGAAATATAGTCTACTTGTATGTTAAACCCTTCCTTATTGGTTGTTTTTAGGTTGAATGTAACTCCAGGCTTGACCCAACAAGGACTACACTCCTTAAGGTACTGCTTATTGGTATCTGTTTGACCAGAGATTCACCAGTGCAGTTAGGTTTGATTGTTTGGGAAGGTTGGTAATTAAATAAGACAAAAAATAGAGACTGGTACCTTAAAAATCTGGCTTCCTACTGTACAGAGAGAACAGGCACAGTGCATTTGTCTGATTGTGGCACCATTCAACTCCTATACAAGTAAATGTGTATATTGGTACACAGGGTACTGGTGTGCAAGTAGGAGAGACTGACTCCCTGTAGGGACAAGGCCCAAGTACTACACACAGTACAGGTATGGGACCTATTATCCAGAATGCTCGGGACCGGGGGTTTTCTGGATAAGATATCTTCCTGTAATTTGGATCTCCTACCTTACGTCTACTAAAAAAATTATTTAAACAGGAAATAAACCCATTAGGGTTGTTTTGGCTCCAGTAAGGATTAATTATATATTAGTTGGGATCAAGTACAGGTACTGTTTTATTATTACAGAGAAAAGGGAATCATTTAACCATTAAATAAACCCAATAGGGCTGTTCTGCCCCCAATAAGGGGTAATTATATCTTAGTTGGGATCAAGTACAGGTACTGTTTAATTATTACAGTAAAAAAGGAATCCATTTTTAAAAATCAGTCTATGGGGGATGGCCTTTCCGTAATTTCAGGATAATGGGTTTCTGGATAAGGGATCCGATACCTGTACAGTATTTGTATGTGGTTAACATCATTGTTTTGTTTTTTTCCTAGATGGCAGATTGTGGGGGATTGCCACAAGCAGTTCAGGTATGTATGCGACCCATGTCTAATGCCCACGCACACCATCAAAAGTCTCCTTTTCTCTTTTTGTAATGGAAATATAACCTATTTCCCTAACTTCTGTGGCACTGTTACTGTGATTCAAGTCTTGCCAAAGCTGCCATTTTTTAGCAGCTGTCTGGCTATATTTGTTCTTATCCCCTCCCATAGCTCCAAGTCTAATTATAAAACCCTTTTAGCGCTTGTGATCATCAAAAAAGGGGGAACAGATTTGGAATATACCATGTGTTATTGAAAATAGATCTAAGTACAAGTTGATCCAGGGACTGGTCCAATTGCCATCTTGGAGTCAGGAAGCAATTTTCCCTAAAGTAACCTAACTTACTATGTAACTTAATATGTAAATATAAGCTAGGACCATACCATGTTTGCTCAAAGCTTCTACCTTGCCTTGCCTTGCATGTTCTGCCAGAATAGGTATTCCCTCTGTACTGAGTGTATTCACTGGGTAACTATAAAGGCTAATTGGCCTTTAAAGTCTCACAACTCCAGTTTAATTGGGCACTGTAATGTGGTGTAGAGTTCCCTCTTATTGTTGGGATGTGTGATGGCAAATCCTGCTGTTTAGTTGATTATAAATTGTTTTATAATTGTGTTTTTGTTTTTCTAGCCCGGGAAGCTGACAGAAGCCATCAAATACTTTGTTCAGGGAATGGGATACAGTAAGTATCATTTATTTTCTTCTAGGCTCAATAAGGTCTTTTGGTTAAATCTGGATCTTTCAGGATAATGGTAGCCCTGATAAAAGAAGAATCCAGAACCCTACATTTAAAAATCCATCTCACTGTGTCGCTTGTCGTTAGGTTTGCTAACTGGTTTCTTTGTGTCCTTCCCCTTCTTCCAATGCCCGCAGTCCCACACGTTCAGCTTAGTCATCTCAGCACGGAATCAGGTACCCGTAGTGCAGAGGTGCATTGGGGCTGCTTTTTATTTCAGTACTGTGTGTGTGTGTGTGTGTGTGTGTGTGTGTGTGTGTGTGTGCGCTAAAGGAAGTGTTAGCTTCTTGCTGTTGTGCTGCTTATGGGATGGCATGTAATTTTGTGCCCTGCGTGGTGATTGGAACTTATGGTGTTTGTAAAGTGGCTTCTTTCCTGCATGTTAATTGTTATACCATCGTGGCATGTTGGTGTGCATAGTGGTGTGTGGTGACCGTACCCAGCTGCAGGTTTGGTGCTGACCCACCCACCACTATTCGGAGTGCTTTGTTATGTGCATGATGGGGCATGAAGACTACAAAAGGTCCAGAGTCATTAGATTTGCCATTCTATAATATAATTAAACCTAAAAGTCAACCACCCCTTCAATGCTTGCAAATATGGCCCTTCCGGTAACAAAATAAGTTATGTTTAAATTCCATTTTATTGGGCAGTTGAGCCTATTGTGAAGTGGAAATTAAAGGCTTTTCCTTACCAATTGGGTTATATTAAACACAAACAGTGAGTAATGTATGGGATATAAAACAAGGAACCAGGCCCAAATGGTGCCATGAAAAAAATAAAGGAGGACCTGTGGAGTGCAACATGAAGCATATGTTTTTTTACCTAAACAAACACCGGGATCATCCTTGTTTCTCTCATGGCTCCATTTGTCTAAAGCAGGGATCCCCAACCTTTTTTACCCATGAGCAACTTTTAAATATGAAAAGGTTGGTGAGAAAATCAAGCTGGGGGTGACCAGTACCATGACTGTGATGGACTGGCAGGCTGCAGGAGTCTGTTTGGCAGTACACATGGTTTTTATGTCCCTAAAACTTCAAATGTTCAGGAATTCAAAAATAAGCAGCTGCTTTGAGGTCAGTGGGAGCAACACCCAAGGGGTTGGTGAGTAACATGTTGCCCCTGAGCCACTGGTTGGGGTTCACTTGTATAAAGTGAGGTGCCTTTGTCTGTGTGCCTGGGCATATTAAGCCCTGCCGTTTCATTTTGGGGGTAGAAATTTGTGTATTAGCTATGCTGAAGTTGAGAAACCTTTTGGCTTTGTGTGTACGTGTGTATTTACATATATATTTACTTTTTTTTTTCTTCTGTGTGCAGTGCCATCAGCCAGCATGACGCGACTAGTCCGTTCCCGCACTCATTCTGCCTCGAGCAGCGGCTCTATGGAAATGCCCCGCAGCCGATCCCACACCAGCAATGCCCAACTGCAGTCCACCTCTAACAACTCCCTGTCAAACCAGATCCAAGAGACTCCGCACACTATCGAATTATCCTGCTAAATTATTTTCTTTTCCTGTTTTTGTTTTTTAAATAATAATCTATATTTTCCTGTCTTTTGGACCCATGCAGATGCTAAACACCCCTCCACTCTGGAAATGGCCTTTCCATTCCTCACTGTTAATCTGTGTCTTTGCATGACCCAAGTTTATCCTTCCCCCTTGTTTGTTTCATTATTGTTTCTCCCATTCCAGTGTTGGTGTTGAGCATTTTGGATGCGGTTCAGCCGATCTGTGCGGCAGGATAAACTTCATCTTTTCCCTATTACCTCAACTCTTTGTATGAAAAAGCACTTTTTTTTTTTGTTTTTTTTTATTTAAAAGGGGAACTTTCCTTAGCAATGCAATCCTATCATTGGCTTACGGTTATCCTTGGGGCTGAACGTCTGCCAATCCAACATTAGAATTAAGAACAGTCACCACCAAAAGGACTGTACATTTATGGCGATTCGTTTCTAGGGATCCTACAGCCCCGATTTGTTCATAACGTCATTCGTTTTGTGTGTTAAGTATTTTCTGATTTTGTTGCTGTTTTTTCTGTTCTTTTTGCACTTGCTTGGGTTGGTTCTTGTGTTTTAAATTCCCTTGTACATTCACACCTTTTCTTCCAAATGACACTATGATCGGCTCTTTTTCAGGTGTGTTCTGTGTTAAAGATGTCGGCGATAGTAACTGACATCCCGTAGAGGTTTGCTAATTGCTTTTTGTTCGTTAGAAAGGTTTTGCTGGAGGATCTATACACGGAAACAATACGCAATCGCTGGCGGCCCCAACATGGCCTTTCCGAAGAAGTTGTTAAGGGCCCTTTTATAGTTCCCAGACAGCAAAGTAATATGTAGTGGGTTCGTTAAATATATTATATTAAAAAGATTTAGCTCGGTATCTGTTTGTAATGTACCTTTTGTTTATAGCTGCTGTATTTCCATGTCAGAATCCATTTACTTCTTGGCTTATCGACCACGAGACCCTATGTATTTTGGGAATACAAACTATTCCCACGCCTTAGGGTTTGGGGGCCACAGCCTACTTCTTACAGTGGAATAAAAAGGGATAGATTTCACAATGTTCACTAGGTTTCTTGTTTTTGTAACACGATACAATATCTCCTCATGTGTAACCTTCGGTTTGCTGCTCTTAGCGACATTAGGTGTAGGCAGTCGGCTTTCATTCTGAGTACACTTTCTACTTGCTAATAAAGCTGTGAAATGTTTCATTATTCCCAGTTGTATTTTTTTTTATCCGGCCTCTTAATGGGCTTAATATTTACACTTAGGTCTGGTCACATGTCCTGGAGACAGCCAATTGTCTACCAGGTGTAGCTGATATAGGAAAGATATAGATAGACCACAGTGCAGTGGGCACAATAATAATCAATGAAGGCATAGGATGCACACAAAGCTGCGATTGGGGGAACTTATATCCAAATTGCTTGCTTGGCGTTAGAGATAACAGCAGTATAGTTGGAATAAGCTCCCATAGTTGGGCCTCTTCTTCTTTGTAATGACCATGTAAGGTTAAAAGAACATTTTATGTGTATTATTCTACCTGTTTCTTAGGGTTACACTACATCATATAATCCTTGGCTATATTCCTGTATATCATAAGCACATACAGGTATGTGCTGATGATATACAGGAATATATCACCAGATTGTGAAAAGAGCAGAGCAGACAGCAACCCTTACACCACTTTAGGGCTACAATCTTTTTGCTTATAGCAGCCAATCAACACGTAGCATTTAGGTGTCAGCCGTTTAAAGGCAAACATCTGATTGGTTGCCCTGGTGTTTGTCTCTGTCTCCTGGTGTTCCCTGTGGCTCCCATAATGTAGGGGTTTTTCTAAAGCAATGGAACAAGGACTACTTTATCTAGCCTGTAGGTTGTCCAAGGGTCAAATTTGAGTACGACTGTAAATTATTGTTTTTATGTAGTGATAATCTGGCTAGTATGAGGTATTAGCCATTCTGCAATACACACCAATATCCAGAGCTCACACACTATCCTGCTAAAGGCTTGCTCCTCTTCACTAGGGCATTGAGGCTTCTTTTTATGTGCTGAGCCAAATCAGGAGTCTTCACATTAATATCTGATGTTTTTAATCAAATAAATCACTGTAAATAAGTGTCTGGTAGGAACTTCTGCTGTATGGAACAAGTCTATTATACATTAGGAAAGGATATTGCTATTCAAACATACCTGTTTACTAGTTGGGCACTAGGTGGCGCTCCATTACAGGCCCTTATAATGAAACTGAAAGTTAAAGTATATTATAATGACACTGCTGAGTTTTAGTTTATCCCTGGAAGCCAAGCAGTAAGGCTCTTGTTATGGGTGAGCCTCTGCACATAATATCGTTTGCAATGCCATTCGTTTGTGGGAGTGTTTGGCAGATGTTAGCAGAATGTGACCTGCTTGGATGTGTAAGGTTGTTAATTTGGTGGAGGGCTGATAGTGGTCTAGGGTTGTTTTCATGGTTTGGACTAGGACCCCCCCCCCCCACACGCACACGCACACGCACACGCACACACACACACACACACACACACTTAAAGTAAGAACCAACTTTGTGCCCCAGGCGCAAAGCCAAGTACATATAGGATTGGAAGATGGCTATATAGGATTAACCAGTATATCCAGGTCCATTTAGGATGGGAAGATGGCCTACCCATAATTCAAAGCTTTCTGGATGACTGATCCCATACCTGTATCTTCCTAGCAGTTGAGCTGATAATAAAAACCATGGCATATGGCATGTATCTTTGTTATCAGAGCTATACAGTGAGACCTTACAGATACAAAGTTTAGGCTTAGGATTTGCCAAGTGAATACAAACTCCCTGCCATACATATTTATTTCCAGAGCTCACTCTCTTTCCTTATGAAAGGCTGCATTCCTTGCACTAAGGGATAGAGGCTTATTGTGGCCATACACTGGCAGGTTTCAGCTGCCTATTCGGGACCTTCAGATTAGGTATCTTATCTGCCTGTGTATGGGCACCCCAAACTCGCCAAAGGAGCAGATTGCAATGTGTATGGCCTTCTTCAGTCAAAATCATTGAGTCTTCACAGTAATGTCTCGGTGATATTGTACTACGAAATCTATGAAATTGCTGTGAGTGTGGAGTAGGAGCTCCCTCTACTGCCCAACCCGGCAAATTGTACAATTTCACAGCAACAAAAAGCATGGCAACTTGGATCTACCCCAGCCCATGTTTAATAAGGTAAGCAATGCATTTTGCTTTAATAACGTCTCATTTGTAATTAGCTTGTTAATGCACATTTGTTCTGGGGATCACGATCTTATGTGCCTTGTGCTTCTGGGTCCTGCCATAGTCGATTTGGTGCACTTGGGTTGCACACTGAAAGCTTATTAATGTGTAACAGACCTTGTGCCAACCACCTTGATACCAGGAATGTAGAACATGACTACCGTTTTCCTGGGAAACAGACCCTGTGTATAAAGGTGGCCATACATGGGCAGATTTTAGCTGCCGATTTGGGCAATTATGACCAATTCTGCAGCTTATCTGCCCGAGTATGGGCCCCCCGGTGTTCTACACAATCTCTAGATCTCGGGCAGGTTTGATTCTCCTGTCGGATCGAGAACCGCATTGGCTTGTTAGGTGGGCATATTGGATCCACTCATTTGGAGATCTTGCTAAACGGGTGGATTGAAACATATATAGCCACATTAAATTAGAGATGGACAAGATCCATCATTTTTAGATTTGCCTGAATATTGAATCCTATGCTAAGGATTTGGCAGGATAGTAGACTAAATCCAAACCCTTAATGTCCGGGGGCAGCCAAACCCGGGGGCAGCCATTCCTGCACCGGTACAGCTGGGGTGTTTGCTACAGAAACCCTACTATAGTTTATATAAATACCCCGCTGTGTAGCCCCGGGGGCAGCCATTCCTGCACCGGTACAGCTGGGGTGTTTGCTACAGAAACCCTACTATAGTTTATATAAATACCCTGCTGTGTAGCCCCGGGGGCAGCCATTCCTGCACCGGTACAGCTGGGGTGTTTGCTACAGAAACCCTACTATAGTTTATATAAATACCCCGCTGTGTAGCCCCGGGGGCAGCCATTCCTGCACTGGTACAGCTGGGGTGTTTGCTACAGAAACCCTACTATAGTTTATATAAATACCCCGCTGTGTAGCCCCCGGGGGCAGCCATTCCTGCACTGGTACAGCTGGGGTGTTTGCTACAGAAACCCTACTATAGTTTATATAAATACCCCGCTGTGTAGCCCCGGGGGCAGCCATTCCTGCACTGGTACAGCTGGGGTGTTTGCTACAGAAACCCTACTATAGTTTATATAAATACCCTGCTGTGTAGCCCCGGGGGCAGCCATTCCTGCACCGGTACAGCTGGGGTGTTTGCTACAGAAACCCTACTATAGTTTATATAAATACCCCGCTGTGTAGCCCCGGGGGCAGCCATTCCTGCACCGGTACAGCTGGGGTGTTTGCTACAGAAACCCTACTATAGTTTATATAAATACCCCGCTGTGTAGCCCCCGGGGGCAGCCGTTCCTGCACTGGTACAGCTGGGGTGTTTGCTACAGAAACCCTACTATAGTTTATATAAATACCCCGCTGTGTAGCCCCGGGGGCAGCCGTTCCTGCACTGGTACAGCTGGGGTGTTTGCTACAGAAACCCTACTATAGTTTATATAAATACCCCGCTGTGTAGCCCCGGGGCAGCCATTCCTGCACTGGTACAGCTGGGGTGTTTGCTACAGAAACCCTACTATAGTTTATATAAATACCCCACTGTGTAGCCCCGGGGGCAGCTATTCCTGCACTGGTACAGCTGGGGTGTTTGCTACAGAAACCCTACTATAGTTTATATAAATACCCTGCTGTGTAGCCCCGGGGGCAGCCATTCCTGCACTGGTACAGCTGGGGTGTTTGCTACAGAAACCCTACTATAGTTTATATAAATACCCCGCTGTGTAGCCCCGGGGGCAGCCATTCCTGCACTGATACAGCTGGGGTGTTTGCTACAGAAACCCTACTATAGTTTATATAAATACCCTGCTGTGTAGCCCCGGGGGCTGCCGTTCCTACACTGGTACAGCTGGGGTGTTTATTCAGAAAAGCACGTAAAGTTGATATAAATACCCTGCTGTGTAGCCTTGGGGGCAGCCATTTTAAGCTGAAAAGGGAGTAAAGGCACAGGTTACATAGCCGATACCAGACAAACTGCATAGATATACATAGCTTATCTGTTATCTGCTATGTTACCTGTGCCTTTCCTCCCTTTCTAGCTTAGAATGGCTGCCCCCCAGGCCACCCAATAAGGTACTTATATCAACTTTCTATGTGTTTTTGAAGCAAACAACAGTTTTACCACTGCAGGGCAATAGTACATTATATTTTTTAATTTTTGGCGTTACTGTTCTTTTAAACTTATATCGGTGTGATATAACAGCCTATTCCAACAGGGCGTCCTCCTCCATTGAGATGGAACATGCCCTTACGTCAATGACCAAACACACGCTTGTGGTTCTGAGGTTCGGTCCGAGGCACGGAGTGCGCGTTATTTAGTGCTTGGGCTACACATTAAAAGGTCACTGATGTAGGCCTGTGTGTGTGTGTGTGAGTGTGTGTGAGTGAATAGGCTATGGTATCAGTGCGACACTGCTGTCTGGGTGCCTGTATCACAAACACAATGTTCTTTCCGTGACCTTAGAACATTTAGCAATACAATTCTCCATGACATATACAGAGAGGCTGCCCTGTTTGGGTCTCTTTCAACTCCTCCTACATGTCCCTCCTTCTCTAGTTCACGCCTGGCTGTGTGTCACGTCACAGATACAGGTGTCTGTGTAGCACGAGACTTCACACTTACTAGTGCCTTCCTACTCTGTGTGTAACTCGCATCTCTCTTCATTTATATCCAGACACTGGCTATACTCCCGGCAGTCTTTTTCCACCAAGTGTACCCTGCTGAAAATATGCTCCCAAGGTAAGTCTGCATTTTCTATATTTTTTTTTCGGCCCCTTAATCTATTTTATTGTTTCCCTTTGTACTGCTGCTGAGGTCTTGAAAAATAATGGGTATTAAAAACTTATGTAGAATGCCAACGCTATTCTGTTTTGTTTTGTTTTTTTAAATATTCTTTATTTTTTCAACATGTGAAATAGGGGATACAGAATGCGAAAAAGTGGGGGGAATTAAAAAAAAAAAGGCATTCATGCATGATAGAATCAAGTCTTGACAACATGTATGCATGTATGTATATCTTTATTTATAAAGCGCTACTTATGTACGCAGCGCTGTACAGTAGAATAGATTAATACAAACAGGGGGTTATTAAGATAATAATAGATAAATACAAAGTATAACAATAAATACAGATAGATACAAGATAAATACCGTTGCAACAAGTTAAGAGTCAAAGACACAAGAGGATGGAGGTCCCTGCCCCGTAGAGCTTACAATCTATATACATGTATATATCTAGTCAGGGTCGGACTGGGGGGTGCAGGGCCCACCGGGGCTACTTCCCTAGGGGCCACATACCCCCCAAATGTGCCGCCGCATTGCCTGCATCCCCTGCAGGGTCCCCCGCTGCACCCCCTAACCCCCTGCAGGGGCCCCCACCCAACATTCTCCCCTTAGTGCGCATAAGTGAAACACGTCAGGGGAGGACATTGGCGGCCAGGAGAAGCAGCAACAGGGATCGGAACTGGGCCGCCGGGGCCCGCCGGATTTTTCCTAGTGTCCCAGGGGCCCCATCCTACCCCGTATCTAGTACTTACGCTTGGTTAAATTCTATTTCTATTTGCGCTATATGTTTTGCCGCCTACCATAGTTTGTCCTGGGGGTGTGGATTTGATTTTAAGGATCAGAATTTTAATAGACATTTCCAGTTATCTATGGCCCAAAATAATGGCTTTATTTTTGTCTATGCGCAGGCAGCCATGTTGTTGCTTTTTTGTTACACTGAAAGAATTGAATGCAGGAAATACATTGTATTATAATGATTTGGAAATGTTCTATATAATTATATATGGGTAGGGGATCTATAATGTCTTATATATAATTATATATGGGTAGGGGATCTATAATGTCTTATATATAATTATATATGGGTAGGGGATCTATAATGTCTTATATATATAATTATATATGGGAAGCGGATCTATAATGTCTTATATATATAATTATATATGGGTAGGGGATCTATAATGTCTTATATATAATTATATATGGGAAGCGGATCTATAATGTCTTATATATATAATTATATATGGGTAGGGGATCTATAATGTCTTATATATAATTATATATGGGTAGGGGATCTATAATGTCTTATATATAATTATATATGGGTAGGGGATCTATAATGTCTTATATATATAATTATATATGGGTAGGGGATCTATAATGTCTTATATATAATTATATATGGGAAGCGGATCTATAATGTCTTATATATATAATTATATATGGGTAGGGGATCTATAATGTCTTATATATAATTATATATGGGTAGGGGATCTATAATGTCTTATATATAATTATATATGGGTAGGGGATCTATAATGTCTTATATATAATTATATATGGGTAGGGGATCTATAATGTCTTATATATAATTATATATGGGTAGGGGATCTATAATGTCTTATATATAATTATATATGGGTAGGGGATCTATAATGTCTTATATATAATTATATATGGGTAGGGGATCCAGAATGCTTTGGACCTGGGGTTTTCCAGCTAAGGGATCCTATCGTAATTTGGATTTCCATTCATGAAGTCACTAAAAAACATTTAAACCCAAGAGGATTGTTTTGCCACCAACATAGATTTATGCTGCTCTGTTACCATGAAGTACAAGGTTTTATTAATACAGAGAAAAAGGAAAAATTAAATTGTTTGATTAAAATGAATGTATTTAGAGCTCTCTGGATAGGCGATCTATACTTATTTATAATCATATATAAAATGTCCTAAATCTTTATAATACAATGTGATTTCTGCATTCAGTACTATTGTTTATCAAGAGAAACCCAACTAAATATTATCATTAGGGCTCTAGAGAGTACTAGGGTTTCTGGATAAGAGATCCCATACCCGTGGGGTGAGCTACTGCAGTAATGTTAAGGTTATTATAGCTCTCAAAAGTACCTAAAGATTGGAATTCTCCTACAAAGGGGCATGCAAGAGCCTGGGCCCACCGTGAGGTTCCCCAGTATCTATTGTATATTTCTGATGCTCAACGGTAGGATTATATTCAATTATGGAGTCCTTGAGCTTTCCGGGGGGCCAATAGAGCCTCCCCTGGGGTCCACATTCAGCCTGCAGGCTTCCAATTGAACAGAGCCATGCTAAAGGGATATCAGGAACAATATAAAGATATTATCTCTGTGGATGAAACAGGAGGATATTTGCATGGAATTAGAAATGGCTAGCTGTTATTAGGTTACAGGTTACAGTAATGAAATACGGAAAGGCCATCTCCCATAGACTCCATTATAAGCAAATAATTCTAATTTTTAAAAATGAATTCCTTTACAATAAAACAGTACCTGAACTTGATCCCAACTAAGATATAATTACCCCTTATTGGGGGCAGAACAGCCCTATTGGGTTTATTTAATGGTTAAATGATTCCCTTTTCTCTGTAATAATAAAACAGTACCTGTACTTGATCCCAACTAAGATATAATTACCCCTTATTGGGGCAGAACAGCCCTATTGGGTTTATTTAATGGTTAAATGATTCCCTTTTCTCTGTAATAATAAAACAGTACCTGTACTTGATCCCAACTAAGATATAATTACCCCTTATTGGGGCAGAACAGCCCTATTGGGTTTATTTAATGGTTAAATGATTCCCTTTTCTCTGTAATAATAAAACAGTACCTGTACTTGATCCCAACTAAGATATAATTACCCCTTATTGGGGCAGAACAGCCCTATTGGGTTTATTTAATGGTTAAATGATTCCCTTTTCTCTGTAATAATAAAACAGTACCTGTACTTGATCCCAACTAAGATATAATTACCCCTTATTGGGTCAGAACAATCTTATTGGGTATTTAATCTTTAAAAGAGTTTTTAGTAGATTTATAGTATGGAGATCGAAATTACAGAAAGATCCCGTATCCAGAAAACCCCAGTTCCCGCGCATTCTGGATAACAGGTCCCATACCTGCAGTTAGTTGTAATAAAGATTTACGTCTCTGGGTCAGTACCTGGTACTTGATGGTAACTAAGTTGCATGGATTTAGAAAGCTTAATCTACGTGGGGAGCCGAATGTTTTCGAGGGTTTAATAAATCCAGAAATAATTGATTTATCACTTAGAATTTAATAGACCTTTCTAATATTTTTAACATGGATTTTTTTTATATTCACAATTGTATTTAGTTTATTTGCCATTGTGATGATGGAAACTCAGCTTTAATTGTTTCGAAGCGGCCTTCTTTTTTTTTTTGGACTGGAAGTTTTTTATAAAATCTTATGGTTTGATGCAATTCTAAGCTACAAAGTTTCCCCAGGGTCTAGTAACCCATAGCAACTAATCAGTAGTGGGGTCAGGGGAAACTTCCTTTCTGCAGAACGGGTAGCAAACACATGAAAGAGAGAGTCTTCCCTTTTTCTAAGAAACAGCATTTATGTTTAAATACTTTACATGACGCCGGCTACGGAGCACTGTTTGTGGTATTAAACATGATATTCTGTTGTACGAGAGAATTCTGGGAGTTTTGCAATGTAGTTTCAGTTTATCTCGGGGTGGATAACAGGTGCCGTCGACTATGAACTCACAGAATAGTTCAGTCTTCAATAAACTGGTCTCCCGTAAACAATTTTAATCACTGGTGGGTACCTAACATTCTGCCCCCCAGTGATTATGCTTTCAATTTGAGGTCAGCCTTACCGGTCTGTGTGTGCAACACTGTAGTCTGCAGTATATCTAGTATAAATAAATCTAAAGCAACTGAGTGGTATGGGAAATTCTCAGCATATATACTCTTCCACTAATCCAATCACAATGGCACTTTGTAACTCTTCAGAGAGGTGAACTGAAGAAGCTGCTCAGATGAGTAGTGAAACGTCTTCAGTGATTACTTAACAAGTCCAGTTGCTTTAGATTTATTTATACTAGATATACCATGACCTGGATGAATGAAAATCTTCATAGACATATGTATTCTGCAGCACTACTTCTATTGTACAACCCCAGCCATTCAGCAACAGAAAGGCATTAAATCAGTTCAATAGTAAAGAACAGTGTTGGACTGGGACCCCAGGGGCCCACCAGAAAACCTTAGACCCTAGGCCCACTTTCCAAACTATTTTTCTTCCTTTCCTCACCCAACCTCTTTATTCTCCTAGTCTCTATTATTTACATGCTAGCATCTATCCTTCCATCTATTTCTCCTCTATGTTCCCATTCAGAAATAAGGAATGACCATGAAGCAGGCCAAATGGTCAGGAGCAGGAGGGCCCACTGACCCCTGGGCCTACTGGGAGTTTTCCTGGTGGGCCAGTCCAACACTGGTAAAGAAGGCCTGTATTACTGTAATGTTATGTAGTAGACCCATCTTCCCATCAAGGTCCAGTTACGTAGTGCCATTATTTGTGTTAATGGTGATGACTATGAATAAATCTGTCTGGTCTGGGTTCCCCAGGTTCCATCTTACATTTTCAGAGAATCCTGAGCAAGACTAATCATTGAGAGGCAACCCCTTGTTATGTAGCAGGCATTTCTCACTAGAACTGAAAGCATTCATGAGTAAAGCCGAGATTAGCAGGGGATCTGGGGATGTCTCTAGGAGACCTTGCAGGAGTTGAGAGGTTTGTTGTGACTAAGAAAGAGACCCCAGTGAGGTGTGCATGGGCGTAAAGTGCTGTCAGACTGATACTGTCAGTAACTGGGATCCTGCTTCTCTGGCTGCCTCTTGTTCTCTTGCTTATGCCTTACTCGTACTAGACTTGTTCTCTTGCTTATGCCTTACTCGTACTAGACTTGTTCTCTTGCTTATGCCTTACTCGTACTAGACTTGTTCTCTTGCTTATGCCTTACTCGTACTAGACTTGTTCTCTTGCTTATGCCTTACTCGTACTAGACTTGTTCTCTTGCTTATGCCTTACTTGTACTAGACTTGTTCTCTTGCTTATGCCTTACTCGTACTAGACTTGTTCTCTTGCTTATGCCTTACTCGTAATAGACTTGTTCTCTTGCTTATGCCTTACTCGTACTAGACTTGTTCTCTTGCTTATACCTTACTTGTACTAGACTTGTTCTCTTGCTTATGCCTTTCTCGTACTAGACTTGTTCTCTTGCTTATGCCTCCGGAGAGAATCCTCCCCCAGTCTTTTTAAAACTAAGGTTAAAGACTACCTTTTGGAGCACTCGCCCAGCACCTAATCTGGGAACTGGCACTTATACTGTAATGTCACCCACTGTGACATACAGCCCTTATATTTGCCTATTTGTGTCTGTAAGTTACCCCTCGTAAGTTACTCGTACTAGACTTGTTCTCTCGCTTATGCCTTACTCGTACTAGACTTGTTCTCTCGCTTATGCCTTACTCGTACTAGACTTGTTCTTTCGCTTATGCCTTACTCACCAAGCGAGTGAATCTTCACGTGTATGGGGACCTTAAGAGTATTTTGTCGTACATTAAGAGAGTATCCAACTATGATTTGGAAAATAGTTCATACATACCATTTATATATCCTTACATAGAACGTTCTGACTGTGCCAAGAACTACATTTAATAATCCTTTTTTATTTTCAAAAATTCCATTTATTTACATTGCAAAATATACATTTTTCAATAACCTGTTTTCTAAATCTTTATTATAAACCAAAAAGCACATTTATTTGCAACATAGTGTTGCTCTTTACTGTATTTGTATCTTTTTAGAGATAGATATAAATATATTTGCGCACAATAATTAAGGACTAGTTTTGATTCTTATCGTATTTTTTAATCGTTTCCTGACTGTAAAATGTGACATTTATTTATCAAACCAGAATGTCTTTAGTTTTGTGTTAGAGTGAAGACACTCTGAGCTACTTAGTAGCTGCTACTTGTCACGGCTACTAAACTCCAGAAAATCCCCTGCCATAGATAATACTGAGAATTGCCTCTGCTAAACACACGTAGAGACAATTATCAGTAAATGATCAGCATTGTCTGTTTTAGTAGCCACGACAAGTAGCTGCTACTAGTAGCTCTGTGTGTCCTCACCCTTAAGGGGAAGACACATGTGGCGATTAGTCACAGTGACTAATCGTGGCGACTTATCCACACAGTGAAAACTTGCAAACGTTTAATCGTGGCGACTTCTATTATATCCTATGGAAGAAAAGTCTCTGCGATTAGTCCCCGCGTTGGACAAAATTTGGGTGAAGACACACAGAGCTACTAGTAGCAGCTACTTGTCACGGCTACTAAAACAGACAATGCTCTTACTGATAATTGTCTCTATGTGTGTTTAGCAGAGGCAATTCTCAGTATTGTCTATGGCAGGGGATTTTCTGGCGTTTAGTAGCCGTGACAAGTAGCTGCTACTAAGTAGCTCTGTGTGGCTTCACCCTTAACCCTGAAAATGAACTAGCATCGAGTTAAAATGAATGCAATTCAACCAATTTTCCAGTGCCTGACAAATCAACACATAGTAAATCAGCCCCTTATTTTTCTGATTGTCAGCATCTCGCCAAAGAAATCAGCAAGCATGGCGGCTGCCTCTGTCAGTAGACACCCATTATATCATTAAGGTCACTGTCCCCGATTGTCATTTTTTACAGGAAAGTGAACAGAACAAAAAGATTAGGGTGCTGAGAATGTGTCCAACTTATACAGATGTATAAATCATCAAATTACAAAAATACATTTTTAATTTGTAAATTAAGGTTTACTAAAAAAAAGATGCGGCAACAAAATCTGCTAACCGATTGGCCTATTTTTATTCCTTTTCTGTCAGGAAGTGGCTTAACCTGTGCAAGTCGGTCGGCATATTTTGAGGGGAGGAAGAAAAAAAAAAAAGATAAATGCCCGAGCACCGAAATTACTAAAAAATGTTTAAATTAGTCCAAGATTTAGGACAAAAAGTGCATGTATTTTATTTGCTGATTTTTGTGTGCATATATATATATATATTAGTGTTTTATATTGGGGTTAAATGGATGGAAATTCTTGAATTCATCTCCAAAAAGGCTGTGCTATGAAAATGTTTTAATGTGTAAAGTAAGGGAAAGCGTAAAATCAGGGGAAATAATTGTAGTCAAATTCCCAAGGTATCCAAAGTTTTATTATCGTGCATTTATCAGTGTATTTCTCACAATTTGTTGGGACCTGGACATGTGGGAATTAGTTTAGCTACTCATTAGATGGCAATGAAATTCAGATTTAGCCCTCTAAATAAATCTAAAGAAGTTATAATTAATCTTTATTTCAGACAAACAATGATTTTTTAATAGAACTTAATTATTCCCAATTACAGAAAGACCCCTTATCTGGAAAACCCCAGGAACTGAGCATTCTGGGTAATGGGTGCCATATCTTATATAATCAGATAATAGCCTTGTAACCAAATGTAGAAAGACTAGGAATTTAGATTTATCTTAGAAAAAAGGTGGCAAGTTGCCCAACCACAGCGGGATTCTTGTTCGACATGAGGATCTCTCTTGCTTTAACTATACCTTTCTTCTGGTTTCCACAAAAAATGTTTTTATTTTTTTTAAAAAGTGATGAATTGCTTGTTCTGTAGCATTTATATACAGGTATAGGACCCATTATCCAGAATGCTCGGGACCAAGGGTATTCCGGATAAGGGATCTTTCCATAATTTGGAACTCTATACCTTAAGTCTACTAAAAAAGCAATAAAACATTATTTAAACCCCATAGGATTGTTTTGCATCCAACAAGGATTATTTATATCTTAGTTGGGATCAATTAAAATGTACTGTTTTATTACTACAGAGAAAAGGGAATCAGTTTTAAAATTCTATATTATTTGATTAAAATGGAGTCTATGGGGGATGGGCTTTCCGTAATTCAGAGCTTTCTGGATAATGGGTTTCCGGATAAGGGATCCCATACTTGTATATTTGCTTTTTAGGGCATGGTCACAAGCCCACTTTGGTTCTTGATAATAAGTCCTGTGTTGTGCCAAGCACCTTCATACTCGGGTATTGGATCTCTTATCCAGAATGTTTAGGAGCTGGGGTTTTCTGGATAAGTGGCCTTTCAGTTATTTGGCTCTCAATAACGCAGTCTACTAAAAAATAATTTAAACATTAATTAAACACAATAGGACTGTTTTGCCTCCGGTATGGATTTGTTCTATCTTCGCTGGGATCAAGTACAGGTACTTAAATAAAGTAGGAATATTTGCTTAAAAAAAGCTCCGTGAAAGGTGGGCTTTCTGTAATTTGGATCTTTCTGGATAATGGACCCCAAACCTATATATATATATATATATATATATATATATATATATATATATATATATATATATACCCCCACCCATATGTATAAATACAAATATACAGATAAGGAATGTTCTGGGTACATTATTGCATCATGCATTATACTGGGTATTATTGAATCAATTATATGCCAATAAATGGGAGTTAAAAACTAATGTAGAAATTGGGGTTTATCATCCATTTACCAATTGTTATTAAAAAAACATGCTAAAGTGTAAATATAAACGCCATAGTCATTAAACTGAATTCTGGCAGAAATGGCTCGTTCTAGTCTTTGCTTTCTTTTCTTCTGCTCCCGGGGGCCTGTGGTTGGAAAGTTCTTGTATCTACAGTCAATCTATGTTTTGGCAAGAAGCAGGTTCATGACAGTGCCTTTGATGGTTTTCATGTTCTTTATTGCAATTCATTGGTACGGAGCAAATGAGAATTTACTGGCAGTTATACCGGGACTGACGCTGCATATTTTATTTGTTCCTTCCGTTCTCAAACCAATTGTATCGGCTGACGGCGCATCGAAGGTCGGAAAATATTCTGCTTTTCCACAAGAACAGTTGCCATGGGTGCTAAGCTTCTCCATTGCAGTTACTCTGCGCCAGGGATCCCCAACCAGTGGCCCAGGGGCAACACGGTGCTCCCCAACCCCTTGGGTGTTGCTCTCAGTGCCCCCAAACCAGTTAATTATTTTTGAATTCCTGACTTGGGGGCAAGTTTTGGTTCTATAAAACCCAGGTGTACTGCTATACAGAGCCTCCTGTAGGCTGCCAGTCCACAGTCCTATCCTCTAAAACCAAGCACTTCCACATCCACTCCAAAACTGACCAAAATTTTGGGAAATGTATGACAATTGAAGTCTCTGGGAAAGTCCTGCAGCTGCATTTTGATAAACTCCCCCAAGTTGTGGAAAAGAAAAAGGTTGGAAGGTTGGAAAAGGTTGAAATACTAGGAAAGAAATGATAAATTCTAGGACATTTCCTGACAACTCTATTTATTTTCTATGGTGATATAATGAGAAAAGAATGGACCCCCCCCAGACCTTCAACTTAATGTAGGGGTGCTGAACCACATCTCAGAATTACGCCTTACTGGGGCCAGAACAGTCCTATTGGGTTTATTTAATGGTTAAATGATTCCCTTTTCTCTGTAATACTAAAACAGTACCTGTACTTAATCCCAACTAAGATATAATTACCCCTTATTGGGGGCAGAACAGCTCTATTGGGTTTATTTAATGGTTAAATGATTCCCTTTTCTCTGTAATAATAAAACAGTACCTGTACTTGATCCCAACTAAGATATAATTACCCCTTATTGGGGGCAGAACAGCCCTATTGGGTTTATTTAATGGTTAAATGATTCCCTTTTTCTCTGTAATAATAAAACAGTACCTGTACTTGATCCCAACTAAGATATAATTACCCCTTATTGGGGCAGAACAGCCCTATTGGGTTTATTTAATGGTTAAATGATTCCCTTTTTCTCTGTAATAATAAAACAGTACCTGTACTTGATCCCAACTTAGATATAATTACCCCTTATTGGGGCAGAACAGCCCTATTGGGTTTATTTAATGGTTAAATGATTCCCTTTTCTCTGTAATAATAAAACAGTACCTGTACTTGATCCCAACTAAGATATAATTACCCCTTATTGGGGGCAGAACAGCCCTATTGGGTTTAATTACTGTTTAAATAATGTTTTTAGCAGACTTTAGGTAGGAGATCCTTATTATGGAATCTTATACGGAAAACCCCAGGTCCTGAGCATTCTGGATAATGGGTCCCATACCTGTAAATGAAATTTTGTCAGAATAGTAGTCAAACCTTTAATAAGATGGACCATGTGATTTCTAGGAGGGCAGCGGTGCAGAGATACCTGTGAGGAACTGACTAATGGGCAATATCAATATAATATACATGAGCCGTGAATATACTGTAAATAATATATATCATCGGTTATAAACAATGTTTAGTGATGTAATTGTGTCATTGAAACTTGTGTATTGTAATAAATAATGTAAAAATAAGGATATTAGAATTCACCTCAGAGTTCCATGACCTGTATTGAAGCACTCGGCCTTTGGTCACGTGCCTTTACACAGTCATGGAACTCCTCAGAGATTTACAATATTTTATAATATCCTTTTATTTTACAATAGGGTTTACATCACTTTATATTTTTTCTAAAGTTTATAGGACCCCAAGGAGATTCTGCTGTGGGGCCCAGTAGGTAAGATGGAGGGAAATGAGAGTAGGTGCCAATGGCATCACATGACCTTACACCCACCCCATCTTTTCTAATTGCCCTCACTGAACTCCTGGCAGGAAAAAAAATGCAGTTTTGACTGAAACAGGAAGTGTGGGAGTAATAGACCCGCCTCCATTCATTCATTGGCTGATGTGCGCTCTGGGTTTGTGTGTGGGCACAGTGCCTCATTAAAGCCAGGAAAATGGCAGTGGGTTGTCAGGGTGAACTTAACGATCAGATTAATTGTGGTGAATACTTATTTACTTTCCTAGATATTGTTGGAACTATGGCTAATAAAGCAGTATATATAAATTAGTTGCTTATTTAACCCCCTCTCTGCTTTTTTCCCAGGTTCCTGGCTTGACAACTTTTTATAAACAGTGGAATTCCATTTGGGATGGGGAACATTCCTTGTAAGAAAGGGTACAGCGCTATTGAGGCCAGTCTAACCAACCTGGATAGAAACCAAGCCAGAGAGTCAGGTGAGTGAGTATAAATACAAATATGCAGAGAAGGAATGTTCTGGGCACACAATAAGCTGTATCCCCATACTGTACTGTCTAAGGGAAACACTATGGCACCTCCTACCCATATGTATAAATACAAATATACAGAGAAGGAATGTTCTGGGCACACAATAAGCTGTACCCTCATACTGTACTGTCTAAGGGAAACACTATGGCACCTCCTACCCATATGTATAAATACAAATATACAGAGAAGGAATGTTCTGGGCACACAATAAGCTGTACCCCCATACTGTACTGTCTAAGGGAAACACTATGGCGCTTCCTACCCATATGTATAAATACAAATATACAGAGAAGGAATGTTCTGGGCACACAATAAGCTGTACCCCCATACTGTACTGTCTAAGGGAAACACTATGGCACCCCCTACCCATATGTATAAATACAAATATACAGAGAAGGAATGTTCTGGGCACACAATAAGCTGTACCCCCATACTGTACTGTCTAAGGGAAACACTATGGCACCCCCTACCCATATGTATAAATACAAATATACAGAGAAGGAATGTTCTGGGCACACAATAAGCTGTACTGTCTAAGGGAAACAATATGACAGGCTCATCCTATATATTGTACATCCCAATACATACAGTGAAAACTTATTGTTACATAGCCCATTTTCAAGTTTTTCTGCATTTTACTCTGTTTTTTGTGGTCCCACCAATATATAATGCATTTCCCTAATTTTACATTTTCCCCGGATTTTATACCATTTTTTTCTGCTTCTACTGTATCCGGTTAAATGATATTATGTTAGTTCTATTTCCCAGCTGTATGAATGCAGGAGGAACTTGTGCAGAATATATATATAAATTGCCCATATAATCTGGCAGTACCGTAACACCCAGGGTACCAGTACAGGATGTTTTTCACCAAACCGAGGCCTGTTTTTCTTGACATATAAGCCAAGCAGCGTTTCCTATTGCCGCCCTTACACGCAGTTTGCTATTATTATTTGTGCAGTTGAATGTCCTGTTACCTGCTCGGTGCGAAACCCATTGTTACATTTTTATCTTGTTTTTCTATGCAGCGGCGGACAAGTGCATCTTTGTGGCTTTGTACAATTTCCCGCTTGGAGGCCAAACAGATCTCAGCATTCGTTTCGGAGAGCAGCTAAACATCCTCTCTGAGTAAGTGACCACATACGCACATAGTCTGCCTATAGCAGGACGGGTTACAAATAACAAGTTTACACTCCCTTGGCAATCTCTGTAAGGCCCTCAGCCTGCCTGACCACAATGTAACTTCTGTTATAGCTGGTCTGTTGCACAGAATTAGTCTGCAGGGTGGTCTAACTGGACAACGCTAGATAAATATATATATAAAAATACATAGAAGGAATGTTCTAAGGGAAACACTATGGCACCTCCTACCCATATGTATAAATACAAATATACAGAGAAGGAATGTTCTGGGCACACAATAAGCTGTACCCCCATACTGTACTGTCTAAGGGAAACACTATGGCACCCCCTACCCATATGTATAAATACAAATATACAGAGAAGGAATGTTCTGGGCACACAATAAGCTGTACCCCCATACTGTACTGTCTAAGGGAAACACTATGGCACCCCCTACCCATATTACAGTAGGGGGTACATTATCCCTTATAATACATGAGTGATACTCAGAGTTCCCTGTATAACTCAGCCTGCAGCCTTGTGCCTTTATATGGGCACAGAACTCCTCAGTGACTGCTAATATCCTTATCATTTACAGTAGGGGGGTACATTATCCCTTATAATACATGAGTGATACTCAGAGTTCCCTGTATAACTCAGCCTGCAGCCTTGTGCCTTTATATGGGCACAGAACCCCTCAGTGACTGCTAATATCCTTATCATTTACAGTAGGGGGGTACATTATCCCTTATAATACATGAGTGATACTCAGAGTTCCCTGTATAACTCAGCCTGCAGCCTTGTGCCTTTATATGGGCACAGAACCCCTCAGTGACTGCTAATATCCTTATCATTTACAGTAGGGGGGTACATTATCCCTTATAATACATGAGTGATACTCAGAGTTCCCTGTATAACTCAGCCTGCAGCCTTGTGCCTTTATATGGTCACATACATATATTTTCCATCTATATTTTTCACTATACGGTGACACTTTACCTTTAAGAGAATGTCTTCTAACACCTTTGTCTCTGCCTCCCACCAACATATGGTTTGTGGTTTTCAAATGTAAAACTTAAATTTTTTTCTCTCTTTTCTATTTTTTTGTATTTCTGTTACACAGAGATGGGGATTGGCTAAAAGTCTCCTCGCTATCTACAGGACACGAGTGCTACCTACCAACAAATTATGTGGCCAAAGTGTGCAATAGGTAAGTGAGGCAGAAGCTACATCATGGGGGTCATTAACTAAAACTTATATTCAGGGTCGGACTGGGCCGCCGGGACACCGGGAATAACCTCGGTGGGCCCCGGCGGCCCAGACCCGACCCTTGCCGGCACACCCCCTGCCTGACTGCTCCTCCCCTGACGCGTTAAATTTCTGCGCTCAGGGGAGGACGTTGGGTGGGGAACCCTGCGAGGGGGGTTAGGGGGGCACCTGCCGGCCGCCAGTCCGACCCTGCTTATATTTGTTTGATACCACAAAAAAAACTAATTTCTTTGAATGGCATTAATAAAAAGATCTGAACTGAAAAAGCACAAAGGAAAAAAAGTAGTGAAAACTGCAACTTTTGCGACTTGTTGCGCGATAACTGCAACTTTTTCATATTGTCGCACAAAACCCAGTGTCAAAAACCTCTAAAACCATAACGCAAAGAAAGATCCCTTTTCACAGTATAATGCCATCATTAAAGTGTTTTAGTCCGGCCCATTCCTTGAGTCAGTGACTTACTGCCACCCTTGTAAGCTTCCATAACCTTTTTTAGTCCAATCTGTTACCCCAGTTTTCTGCCTCCCCACCTGTTTACCTTTGTATTATACAGAGAGTAATATTCTGAGACAATTTGCCATTGGTCTTCATTTTTTATTTGTGTTTTTTTA
Source organism: Xenopus tropicalis (assembly GCF_000004195.4). Lineage (NCBI taxonomy): Eukaryota > Metazoa > Chordata > Amphibia > Anura > Pipidae > Xenopus > Xenopus tropicalis. The sequence continues at coordinate 43,494,541 of NC_030686.2, read as the reverse complement.
ATTATTTCACTCTTTGTTCAGCAGTTCTCCAGTTTAAAATTTCAGCATCTATTTGGTCGCTAGGGTCCAAATTACCTTAGCAACCAGAAGTGGTTTAAATGAGAGACTGGAATATGAATAGGAGAGGGTCTGAACAGAAAGATGAGTAATAAATAGTAACAATAATAATTACATTTTAGCATCCCAGAGCAATAATTTTTTTTGGTTGCCGGGGTCAGTGACCCCTATTTGAAAACTGGAAAGAGTCAGAAGAAGAAGGCAAATAGCTGAAAAATTATATATAAAGAAAAAAACAATTAAAAGTTGCTTACAATTGGCCTTTCTACAACCTACTGTAACCGTCTATTAGAGTATTTTGGTTTAGCCCAGTGCCAGCGTTAATAGATTCCTACACTTAGTAACCTTTACACAGTGGTGTAGCTCAGCTCTTAGCTTGAGGTATAGAATAGTTACACCCACTTCTAGCTTTAAAAAAATGCCCTGTGAGGTGCTGGGAGTTGTACTTAATGGGGGGGCGGTGGCACTTAGCACACTGCATTGTAGCATAGAAGCCCATTCCCTACTAGGCTGACCTGATAGGGAACTGATGCCTGTCTTTTTTTGTGTGAATTCAAGGCTGTGATTGGCTATCCCTTTCCTACTGTACTTCTAGCAGGGACCATTAGAACACGCCCACCCCTCATTTGAAGCACAGACAGTGGATCTAATAAAGGGGCCACTTTTAGCCCAGAGTGAAACCAGCACCCTGTATTATTCATTATTTCCTACAAGATTGGGGAGGGGGAAGTTTTAGTTAAATGTGGCCTTTAAACATGAAGTGAAGAGTAGTTGGGTGACACATATATAAACCCATTCATACCGTGCCCTGCTATATCCTTCCCCCCAGTCTACTATATCTGCATTAGTACTGATTTTATGCTCCTGGTAACCCACAAAATTCCCTTTTAACCCCCAGTGTGCTTGTCACAAGGATTCTAGTGTTGGGTTTAATGGCCCATAAATATCTGTGTGTTGGATAAACTGGGACCGGGCTTTTAACCACAAGTTCCCGTTTTGGCAGGTGGCTGTACCGGGGCATCAACAGGGAGAAAGCAGAAGAACTGCTGATGGTAAACTCTAACCAGAGCGGCTCCTTCTTGATCCGGGAAAGTGAGACGAGAAGTGGTAAGGGTATCATAAATATTGTACTGCCAAACCTCAAATTTACATGCCTTTTTTCCCCTCAGTTTACATTGTATCTTGATGGTCCCACCAATATATAATGCATAATGGATTTCCCTGATTTTATATTTTTCGGATTTTGCACCATTTTTTCTGTATGCTCACCTTCTCTCCCTACTATACCTGCTATCCTACAGCCCCAGTCCCTTCCCAGAGGCTATTATCCCACTGCTACTATAGGCACCATCTCTCCCTACTATACCTGCTATCCCACAGCCCCAGTCCCTTCCCAGAGGCTATTATCCCCCCACTGCTACTATAGGCACCATCTCTCCCTACTATACCTGCTATCCCACAGCCCCAGTCCCTTCCCAGAGGCTATTATCCCCCCACTGCTACTATAGGCACCATCTCTCCCTACTATACCTGCTATCCCACAGCCCCAGTCCCTTCCCAGAGGCTATTATCCCCCCACTGCTACTATAGGCACCATCTCTCCCTACTATACCTGCTATCCCACAGCCCCAGTCCCTTCCCAGAGGCTATTATCCCCCCACTGCTACTATAGGCACCATCTCTCCCTACTATACCTGCTATCCCACAGCCCCAGTCCCTTCCCAGAGGCTATTATCCCCCCACTGCTACTATAGGCACCATCTCTCCCTACTATACCTGCTATCCCACAGCCCCAGTCCCTTCCCAGAGGCTATTATCCCCCCACTGCTACTATAGGCACCATCTCTCCCTACTATACCTGCTATACCACAGCCCCAGTCCCTTCCCAGAGGCTATTATCCCCTCACTGCTACTATAGGCACCATCTTTCCCTACTATACCTGCTATCCCACAGCCCCAGTCCCTTCCCAGAGGCTATTATCCCCCCACTGCTACTATAGGCACCATCTCTCCCTACTATACCTACTATCCCACAGCCCCAGTCCCTTCCCAGAGGCTATTATCCCCCCACTGCTACTATAGGCACTATCTCTCCCTACTATACCTGCTATCCCACAGCCCCAGTCCCTTCCCAGAGGCTATTATCCCCCACTGCTACTATAGGCACCATCTCTCCCTACTATACCTGCTATCCCACAGCCCCAGTCCCTTCCCTAGGGATCTTAAAACTCAAGCTGTAATGGTTTATATAGAGGAAGCTCGTGGGTGCATATTTGGCATCCCCATGCATTGTGTGTGTGTGTCTTCAGAGTCAAAGACCACACATTCCTTAGAGAACCCCCCTAGGGCTACATTTAAGAGACAAATAATGTTATTGTCTGAATGCAGGATGCCCCCACACCTGCCACAAATAATGTGTTGTGAGTGGGGGAAATGATGCCTTGCCCGCAGTAGGGACAGGAAGCCAGCCGGCAGTCATCTCAACAGGTGCATCTGGGGTTTTTAAGAATTTTATAGTCTCTTCTCACAGTGCTGTGTAGTACAGTCTTCTACTTTTTCTACTGAAAAGGATCTTAAAATTCAGATTAAAGGGCCAGCAAAGGGCCTACATATACAGACAAATGAGCGCATTCCCATTATTATGGCTAAGAGCTGTCAGAACATTTTGTTTGAAGTCCCTTTGTGATGTCCAATAATTGGCTGGGGCCACAGGTACCTAATACGGAGGATATAGACAGTTGGAAACATTGTTATTTGAGATATTATTTTCAGTTCCAAGAATATCTAGTGCAGGAAACACATGTTTTTACCCAGAACCCTGCTCTCGGGCCTACTGGAAGAACAACCCAAGGATCTGAAGATCCTTGGCCTCCATGTATGGACTTATATGGCTTATATGATTTGGTCATATGATGGATCATGGTTTAGACCTTGGCCTTCACCAATAGACTGTCCCACAGCTAAAGCTCCACTATTGGTTGTACTTGTTTCCTGGGTCAAGGGTCACAACCCCATTAACTCTGCAGAGACATGAAAATGTATATTTTTTTTTCATGTTCCTCAATGTTCTCTCCCTTTCCCCCACAGGAAGTTATACTTTGTCAATAAGGAAAACAAGCCAGAGCTCAAGGGATTCCATCAAGCATTACCGTATCCACCAGTTGGACAATGGCTGGTTTTACATCGCCCCGCGCCTGACATTCGCTACACTCCAAGACATGGTGGATTACTATTCAGGTAAGTCGGGGTTTTAACTTCATTATGACGGCTACAAGGTTTGTGAAGCCGATTTCCTGACAGTTTGGGGGATTCCTCTTTCTCTCTAGCTGCCATTTTGATTTTTTTTTCATTCTTTGGTCTCACAGAAGTGGCAGATGGGATTTGTTGCACTTTAAGAGAGGCGTGCGTTGTGCAAAGGGTTTCAAACCCCGTCATCCAAAGGCCGTCGGAACCCATCGTTGTCAGAAAGCCAACCCTCAACTGGAAGGAGCTCGACAGGTAAATGTTCTTATGCCAAGCGGGAGTTGCCATGTTGTGTGTGAAATGTAAGCTTAAAATCTCAATTAAGATTGGTTACACAATATGCAGATTATAACTGATACCTACATATAGATATATAGTATGTTACTGGTAATTCATGGATAATGTAGATATTGTAGATAAAAAAATAAATAGTGTATGGAGATAGATTCAGATAGACACAGACAAATATACACAGATAGATAGATACACAAAGAGAGAGATGATAGATAGATAGATAGATAGATGATAGACAGATAGATAGATAGATAGATAGATAGATAGATTCAATCAGACTGATAGATAGATACACAGATAGAGAGGGAGAGAGATAGATAGATGTTGATAGATACAGATAGATACAGATAGACACAGATAGATAGATAGATAAATATATATTAGTATGTTACTGGTTATTTATAATATTGTAGATAAACAAATGGATAGTGTATGTAGATAGACACAGACAGATAGATAGAGAGATAATAGATAGATAGATTCAGAGATAGATAGATGATAGGTAGAGAGATGATAGATAGATAGATAGATAGATAGATAGATAGATAGATAGATAGATAGATACATAGAGAGAGACAGACAGACAGATAGATAGATAGATAGATAGATAGATAGATAGAGAGAGACAGACAGACAGACAGATAGATAGATAGATACAATCAGACTGATAGACACAGATAGAGAGGGAGAGAGATAGATGTTGATAGATACAGATAGACACAAATAGATAGATAGATACATACATACATAGATAGATATTAGTATGTTACTGGTTGTTCATGACTAATGTACTGTAGATATTGTAGATAAACAAATAGATAGTGTATGGAGATAGACACAAACAGATAGACACAGAAAGATCAATACAGAGATAGACAGATAGATAGACAGATATTAGTATGCAGAAATACAGATAGACTCAGTACATAGATTTTCAGATAGATAATGATAACATTTTTACCTTCACACAAATAATAAAAAATGTAGACCAATTGCAAATTATCACTCTCTACATGATTCTAAAAGTAAACTAAAAGGTGGACAACCCAGAATGGAAATTTACTTTGTCACCTTCTTGTTCTTCCCAGTTTGGACCTGTTTAACAAAGAGGACAAGTTAAACGAAGATTGCCCGGTAAGCCTCGGGCTCAGGGAAGCCGTCAGCTCCTATATGCTCATGACGCAAGACTCCGACTCCATGACAGAGGTAGAAAAGGAACATTGGTGGCAAACCTGCTGATTTTCATGCAATTGGACTAAAATGGCATGAAACCTTCCATATAGCCATGGAAAGAATTACTGTCATTATCTTTATCTACCAGACATGTCTCGATCATTCTGGCACAGATTATTCACTTTTTTCTTTGAAAGAAAACTCTTGGTGGAAAATTTCCGCATTCTTTTTCCTTTATTATGAACTGCTCAGTACAAGTTCGGCAGAAAATTGCAGGTCAATTCTTTGTGTCTTGTACTCCGAGAGACCGCCTGGTATTATATTTATAGCAGCTGAGCTGCTCTGTCTGTACAAATGTCTGCGCCTCTGTGTTCGCCGTAGGGTTCGTCGATGACGTTTCAGTAGAAAGTCCGACAATGTTGCCGTTTATAAAGCATGTAAAGTTTATGGGTTGTTTTTGCTCGGCCACAGAGCAATGAACTCTTTCAGATCATGATCGCTTGTGTGAGAAGCAGAGTCAGACTGGGGGATGCAGGGCCCACCGGGCTCCCGCCCCAGGGGCCCTGCAGGTTCCCCAGCCAGCCGTGTCCCCTACCCCCTCAGGGGCCCCCCTAACCCCCCCCCTGCAGGGCCCCCACCTGACGTCCTTCCCGAGCACGTATAAATTAAACGCGTCAGGGGAGGAACAGGCAGTAGGGGGAACGCCGGCAAAGTTCGGAATGGGCTGCCGGGGCCCACCGGGATTTTTCCCGGTGTCCCGACGGCCCAGTCTGACCCTGGTGAGAAGCTATATTCAAACTCCAGTGGCCTGGGGGGGGGGGGGGGGGGGGTCCAGGTTGCTAGGTTAAATTGGACCCTAGCAACCAGATAGCATGTGAAATTCTAAAACTGGACCTAATTAAGAACCTAATTAAAATAACACAAATAATAAAAAAAAATGAAGACCAATTGCAAATTGTCATAGAATAGCACTCTCTACATCATACATCCATCCCTGGTCATATAAAGGGTAAGTGTTCACTAAACAAGGTGAGATTCAGAGGTCACATGAGATTTCTGATATTGACCCCATTGGACTTTTCTGTACTTTGTTTTTAAACAAAATATGTTAAATTATTCCATTAAAATTGTGTATTTTATGCTGCTGTTTCTTTTTTAATTCGATTATATTGTGTTTGGTTCTTCTTTATAAACAGGATATTATTTTAATAGATTCAAACTTTAAAAAAATGACGGCGCCACATAACATTCTGCATGTTTGTATGAGGGCAGCTTTGGGTTTTGGTATGTTATAGATGGAGGTTTAGTAACCCCTAGCAACCAGTCAGATATATGCTACCAGACAGCACAGGTGTTATTTATCCTTCATTGTGTCAGTTACATGAATGCATGGTTGCTAGGGGCCAGTACACCTAACATGGTTGCTAGGGGTCAGTACAGCAAGCGGTAAAGCTGATTAAAAAATATAAAGAATATAAAAGAGACCAGCATATGGGGGGATTTGGTAATTGCTAAGAAGTGACAGCTATCATGGGATGTGGTATTTCTGCAGTGCTGAGATTAGTTTTATTTGCATTTATGTCTCCCAAGGGAACACAAAGTGACACCATTTCATTTGTTAATCAAATGATGATGAAATACACAGTAGCTAAGGCTGCCCCTTGTACGTCCCACTGGCAATGCGGAAATCAAGCAACGTCACATTAGGGAGGGGTGACATCTACACCCTTATGGGTTTATGGCACACCCTTCCCATAGAGGGAGAAATACTCAGGTCTGTAAGGCCCAGTTAGGGGAGACTTGGGTATCCTGTGTAGAAGGATGGATAGACCAGGAATGGTAAATAGTGGGACTAATACCCCCCCAGTCTGGGCATCATATAGGGGAGACTTGGGTATCCTGTGTAGAAAGATGGATAGACCAGGAATGGTAAATAGTGGGACTAATACCCCCCCCAGTCTGGGCATCATATAGGGGAGACTTGGGTATCCTGTGTAGAAAGATGGATAGACCAGGAATGGTAAATAGTGGGACTAATACCCCCCCCAGTCTGGGCATCATATAGGGGAGACTTGGGTATCCTGTGTAGAAGAATGGATAGACCAGGAATGGTAAATAGTGGGACTAATACCCCCCCCCCCAGTCTGGGCATCATATAGGGGAGACTTGGGTATCCTGTGTAGAAAGATGGATAGACCAGGAATGGTAAATAGTGGGACTAATACCCCCCCCCCCAGTCTGGGCATCATATAGGGGAGACTTGGGTATCCTGTGTAGAAAGATGGATAGACCAGGAATGGTAAATAGTGGGACTAATACCCCCCCCCAGTCTGGGCATCATATAGGGGAGACTTGGGTATCCTGTGTAGAAGAATGGATAGACCAGGAATGGTAAATAGTGGGACTAATACCCCCCCCCCCCAGTCTGGGCATCATATAGGGGAGACTTGGGTATCCTGTGTAGAAGAATGGATAGACCAGGAATGGTAAATAGTGGGACTAATACCCCCCCCCAGTCTGGGCATCATATAGGGGAGACTTGGGTATCCTGTGTAGAAGAATGGATAGACCAGGAATGGTAAATAGTGGGACTAATACCCCCCCCCCCCAGTCTGGGCATCATATAGGGGAGACTTGGGTATCCTGTGTAGAAGGATGGATAGACCAGGAATGGTAAATAGTGGGACTAATACCCCCCCAGTCTGGGCATTATATAGGTGAGACTTGGGTATCCTGTGTAGAAGGATGGATAGACCAGGAATGGTAAATAGTGGGACTAATACCCCCCCCCCCCCCCAGTCTGGGCATCATATAGGGGAGACTTGGGTATCCTGTGTAGAAGGATGGATAGACCAGGAATGGTAAATATTTGCACCAATACCCCCCCCCCCCAGTCTGGGCATCATATAGGGGAGACTTGGGTATCCTGTGTAGAAGGATGGATAGACCAGGAATGGTAAATATTGGGACTAATACCCCCCCAGTCTGGGCATCATAACTCTATGGTAGGAATACAGTCAGTTTTAGGGTTTTGGGTTCCCTTTAAAGGAGAACTATACCCCCGGGCATACAGCAGGAAATCTTCAGGTGGTAAGAAGATGTCGGCCAGGTACTCGGCTGCCCTACTCTGCATTTTTAGCTAGGGGTTAGCGATAGGGACAGTGTTTAAACTTAAGAACTATGAGATAAGGGAGAGGTGAGGGGGGGTCTAGGCAGTGATAGTTAAGGGGGCTTTTAGCGCCCGGGGGTATAGTTCTCCTTTAACCTTTGCCGAGCGCTTGCTGCCAATGAACCCAAAGTGTCAGTAGGCGGACGCATTTTCGTTCGCTTTTGACCTCGCACCAGTCTGATATTATCATATTTTTGTACTTGAATTATTTTTTCCAGCTCTGGTGATGAGGCCACGCGCCCCCCACTCTTTCCATCTGCAGCTCTGCGCCCTGTACAGACTCCCTACTTTCTTTATTCTCTTTCTTCTGTTACCTACGATCAAAGAGCGGATCACATACGTCACCCAAATGACTGCAACGTGCCGTATGTGATTCACCCCTTCATCTTATACCGGGGAACACTGTCTCTTCCCACCAATGGTCTCATTGCTTTATTGTACACAGATATTTCCCCTTTCTCTCAGAAACTGAAAGATAAGATAAAGGTATCGTATCTTCCTCTGGGGGAGTTCAAAGACAGACAGTATTAGATAAATTCACAGAGGCATTGAGTCACTGAAACATGTGTTTCCCGGAGAAGGAATCATGCAGAACATCAGCACGTGCCCTCTTCTCTTTATAACTAAGGGTGCTTATTTGTGCCCTGGGTGCCCCTGGAACTATAGCGGGGTGACTGTTACCCCAATGTTTCTATATATCTGTAACCTTGTTATGGGCTAAGGGGGCCCAGCCTGAAGGCCAGTTAGGGGGGGATTTGGGGTGAGTGCTTATTTGCGCCCTGGGTGCCCCTGGAACTATAGCGGGGTGACTGTTACCCCAATGTTTCTATATATCTGTAACCTTGTTATGGGCTAAGGGGGCCCAGCCTGAAGGCCAGTTAGGGGGGGATTTGGGGTGAGTGCTTATTTGTGCCCTGGGTGCCCCTGGAACTATAGCGGGGTGACTGTTACCCCAATGTTTCTATATATCTGTAACCTTGTTATGGGCTAAGGGGGCCCAGCCTGAAGGCCAGTTAGGGGGGGATTTGGGGTGAGTGCTTATTTGCGCCCTGGGTGCCCCTGGAACTATAGCGGGGTGACTGTTACCCCAATGTTTCTATATATCTGTAACCTTGTTATGGGCTAAGGGGGCCCAGCCTGAAGGCCAGTTAGGGGGGGATTTGGGGTGAGTGCTTATTTGTGCCCTGGGTGCCCCTGGAACTATAGCAGGGTGACTGTTACCCCAATGTTTCTATATATCTGTAACCTTGTTATGGGCTAAGGGGGCCCAGCCTGAAGGCCAGTTAGGGGGGGATTTGGGGTGAGTGCTTATTTGTGCCCTGGATACCCCTGGAACTATAGCAGGGTGACTGTTACCCCAATGTTTCTATATATCTGTAACCTTGTTATGGGCTAAGGGGGCCCAGCCTGAAGGCCAGTTAGGGGGGGGGATTTGGGGTGAGTGCTTATTTGTGCCCTGGGTACCCCTGGAACTATAGCAGGAACATTTGCTTTCAGGCCATTGACATTCAGTGGGGTAAATACAGGGGGGGACAGAGGGGGCCTATTAAGGGCCAGTGACCATCCTTACCCCCCATCATTCCTGACCCCCCACACACATATAGAACTAGTTGGGGAGGGGGAGGGGGAGGGAGAGCTACTCATTTTGGAGTAGAAGGCCACAGGTCAAAATCTATGCTACACTTGACATTGTTGGAAATTGTTAGAGGAGATCTCTAGCTCGCAAATATTGCAAGTCTGGGCATTCTGTGGCACGATCTGTATATCTGCATTAATATATATGGGTTGGTTCCAGCATGCTGCTTCTGTGTATTAAGGTATTGATTGCTGTTTGTTTATTAAATCTCTGTATATTTTTATTTAGAAACCTTTTTATTTAGAAATATAGGTGGGAGGTTTGTTGAACACATCAGGAATAAAAGAAATAATACAGAACAAATGCATACATTGCATTTTTTTGTCTTCCTTACATACACATATATAATACATAAGAGCCATGAATATCCTATAAATTATATCCTTATAAGCGGTGCTTAGTGGTGTCATCATTATAATAGGTTATAATCAATGCTTAGGGATGTAATTTCTGATAAATGACTCAATGAAACTTGTGTATTATAATAAATAATGTTGTAAAATATGAGGATATTGAAAGTCACCTTAGAGTTCCCTGTCCTGTATATAAGCACTCTGCCCTCTGCCTTGTGCTTTTTATATGGCCATGAAACTCCTCTGTGACGTAATATTCGTATATATTTCAACAGGGGGCACTTTATTCACTTTATATATCTATATACAGGTACGGGACCCATTATCCAGAAACATGTTATCCTTAAAGTTCTGAATTACGAGAAGGACATCCTCTGTTTTATTCAACTAATTCAAATGTTTAAAAATTATTTCCATTAATAAAACAGTATTTTGATCCCAACTATTTAATCCATATTGGATTCTTACCCTTAATCTTTATTGGAAGCAGAACAGACCCCTTATCTATCTATCTATCTATCTCTGTATCTATCTATCTATCTATCTATCTATCTATCTATCTATCTATCTATCTATCTATCTATCTATCTCTGTATCTATCTATATATCTATCTATCTCTGTATCTGTCTATCTATCTATCTATCTATCTATCATCTATCTATCTATCTATCTATCTGTCATCTGTCTGTCTGTCTGTCTGGCTATCTATCTCTGTATCTATCTATCTATCTATCTATCTATCATCTATCTATCTATCTATCTATCTATATATCTATCTATTTGTCATCTGTCTGTCTGTCTATCTATCTATCTATCTATCATCTGTGTGTTTGTGTCAAGTTATTATAACTAGGACTATAAAGCTATATACTGTATATATATATAATATATATATGTACATGCACTTAGTGCATTCATATTATTGTCACAGAAACTCAATATTCTTTTCTATACATATATTTGTCTGGACATCTGTCTGTCTGTCCATTCCAATATGTATTCTAAAACAGATTAGATTGATACTAAAAAACTACTCTTCAAAATATTGAAGTACATAAAACCTATAGGTCATGTTGATCATTTTTCACCGATAGCTTTGCTTTGGTGAGTAACTGTTACTTGAAGTCCCTAAACCTGACTGTTTTGCCAAACTGACTGTCCCTTCTCAGCCTGTCAGTTATAGATTCTAATGCTAACGGACTCATGCTGCACAAATATAGCAGAGCCCTCATAGAGGAACATGGGGATCAGATAGGGAATGTAAAACCTTGGACAAATACAGTTATGGCAAAATTATAAATAGCCTGCAAAGATATTGTTATGATACATTTAAAAAAAGGTTTAGTTTCTGGTGTTAGTATCTCTTTAAGACAGCATAGATGTATATTGTGTAGAAAGCTTCCCAGGCCTCCCAGCTCTTCTGTTGATGATGTCACAATGTGGTCAGGATGTTGTGATGTCACAATGCAGAGTGAGGAGAATTGGAAAGCATAAAGAGTTACTTCAGTGCTTCAGTCATTTACACAAAAGATCTTGACGAAGCAACATGACAGAGAGATTGTTGCTTTTGTTTTGGTTTTTTATTCTTTTTATTTCTTATGGAAAATCAGAGAAAGATGAGGATGAAGTTTACAAACCAGACATAAGTGATGTTCATGGAGTGTTGGACCGTCCTCAATTAAATCCATATAAATCGACCGTAGTGGTAGAAGCTGGACCTTGTAGTGTCACTTGCGGCAATGGCGTCAGGATGGAGAAGCGATGCTTGGTCGATTCCAATGGCAAGACCTCCGATTGTGAGAAAGTGATGGCGCCCTGTAGCCTGAACGATCTGTGTCAAATGGCAACGTTCCAGAAAGAGCCCGGGGATACAGTATCCCTGGAGTGTGTGAAAAAGGAGGAGATGGAGCAACTGGGAGACGTAAATGTCTTCTGGAAAGTGGCTAAAGGCGTCATAACCAACGACGCTAATGTCTTCTATCCCTTAAAACTTTCAAACCACACCATCACAATTTCTAACCTTCGCCTGCGAGATACTGGCACTTACCGCTGTGATGTGCAAAGAAAGCAGGATGGCATTTTGGCAAAGCAGCTTTATTTTGGGGTCAAGATGAATGACCCTAAGATGATGGACTTTCAATTCCAAAGATATGTCAAAAACAAGCTGTTTCTAGCAGGGGTGGCAGAATTAGAGACAAAGGCCCCTGACATTAAGGAGAAATCCTCAGAGTCAGTAAATAAGAAGCTGCTTATTATTTTTGGTGCTGGTATTGGTACAGGGGTTATGATTTCTATTGTTATCTTTGCATTGTTGCTGCGCTTGTGCAGAGCCAAACGCCAGGAGTCTGTGGAAGAGGCTGTATAGTCCCCCTACAGAAACTGACAGTTGTACAGTTGTGAATGCTTTAACATCCCAGCTCTGTTCCTGCCACATTAACTGAGCAATGCCAAGTCTAAAGTTGAAGTCAAAAAGCAGCAACGTCATGGGGAACTGGGCCGCCAGGACACTAGGAAAACACCCGGTGGGCCCCGGCGGCCCAGACCCGATCCCTGTTGCCACTTCCCCTCGGTGCTGATGTCCTCCCCTTTCACTTACGCTCATTCAGGGGAGGACATTGGGTGGGTGGTGGGGGCCCCTGCAAGGGTGGGGGGGCGCGGCAGGGGACCCTGTGGGTCAAGTGGCCGGCAGGGGCACCTTTGGGGGTGCGGGACTCCTGGGGTGGTAGCCCCAGTGAGCCCTGCACCCCCCCCCAGTCTGACCCTGGACCCCGCTTTAGCTGAGACTGAACTTGTGGCAAAGCCGATGTTTCCCACCAACACAGAGCTGAAATGAGATCCCCCAAGCAGTATTTAATGCACCAGAACAATAATGAGACAGCTAAAAAACTGTGTTTATTCTGTTCTCTTTGTACCTTGGGTGCAATAATGTTATTTATGCATATTCTTATTCTAATAAAAAAAAATTCTGAAATTAAAAAAAATCTGCATAGTGGATGAGGGTTTGATTTGTGTGTTTAAAGAAATAATCTAAATTTTTCATTTCAGGCATCCTTATGACACACATAAGGTCAGGGTCGGACTGGACAGCTCTAGTGGGCCCCGGCGTCCCAGACCCGACCCTTGCCGGTACTCCCCCTCCCGACCGCTCCTCTTCCGACGCGTCAAATTTACGGGCTCGGGGGAGGACGTTGGGTGGGGAGCCCTACAAGGGGGGTTAGGGGGGACCCTGCGGGGGGGTTAGGGGACACGCCTGGCTGGGGGCACCTGCAGGGCCCCTGGAAGAGAAGCCCCGGTGGGCCCTTCACCCCCCAGTCCGACCCTGCATAAGGTGACTTTAGGCGATACAGTCACAGCCATAAAGATTTGTCTCCCATGGGGGCTGAGAGCTTCCCATTCTGAATATTCTGTGTATATCGGGGGAGCAGCTATTGTTTTAAATATCAACTCCCAGTAGAGTTAATATAAGGAGACCTAATGAGCTGCCATATCATTCCTCTTAAAGGAGAAGGAACGGTTGAATAACAAAAAAAGTTGGGGTTTTTACTCTTTTGCGCATGTGTGGGCCCCGAGATTGCAGAGAAAGGCAAAGGAAGGAAGAGGATCTCCCCCTCCTCCCAGTGATTTTAACTTTCCTTCCATTTTAATAGTAACCAAGGTAAGGGTCAGGCCACCCCATCAGTGATTATTGGATAATCAGACACCACACCAAAACCAATTTAAAGTGTCTGAAGCAAACACAGTACAAGCAGTTTGAACTAGGGTTGTTTGAGCCCCACTGTAGGTCCATTTTAAAGAGGAAAAGTGTCCCAAACCTGTAGTGGATGCTAATACAGGTATGGGACCCCTTATCCGGAAAACCCCAGCTCCAGAGCATTCTGGATAACGGGTCCCATACCTGTACATCTATTTCCCAGAAATTGCTTAAGTTGTATTGTTTGAGATGTAAATAAAACACTCATATAGCAACACTGGAGACTGGGTGGGCTGGGTAGCTGAGCAATACAACTGCAGGTGCCAGGCACAGGGCAATATAAAATGGCTGCTACAGGCAATGTACCTTGGGGTTAGCAGCAGTCTAAGGCAGTGGCCCAGGAACAGTTGTATAACAGCAGAAACAGCAGTTCCAGTCACAGTTTGAAGCCCAGGGGGGCCCTTATCAATACACAGTTTAATTACACACATATATGTACGTGAATATTTGAGGGGGTTAAAATGAATCTGACAGGAGCGCACACACAGCAGGGAGGAATAAGCAGGGAAAGGGCGGGAAACTGCACAGAGCAGAGCATGTCAGGCCTGTCAGGGAGAAGCCTAATCAACTCAGTGCTACTCCCATATCTGCACCTTCCCCTGACAGGAGCAAAGTACCCCTGTATGTGGGTGCCCAAGTCATTACCCAAAGTAGCATTTACTCCAATGGTTAAAGCTGGCCATACACTTACCGATACAATCATACAAACCTAGTTTTGTATGATTTTTGGGCCGTATTGGGGCCCAGAATTATTACCTCGATAATTTTCGTACCATGGCTATCAGTTGTTTAGTCAATCAGCCAAAAATTTCGGTTGCATAATAATAAAATATGTGTATATATTGTGTATCTGCCGATATATTTGGCGGGCCTACAATGGAAGTCACTTACGTATGACTGGTGTCTGCCAATTATTTCATGTTCAGAACATCCTCCAATTTGTATTTTATTATACAATTTCAGTAAGAATGTTAGTTTTAGATTGTTGCATTTAAACATATGACCGGTATCCTAATGTTCATTGAAAGATAACTAAAATTTGAACATGTATGGGCAGCCTGTATCACTGTATTCAGGGACCCAGCCAATCAGCTCATTAAATACACAGATGTAGCCATTTATGCTGAATAAATATATTTCCAACCCCCCCACCTCAGAATGAGTTGGTTTCTGCCCTCCCTGAGGAAACTAATCAGGTGAATGCACCTGAGAAGGAAAGATAGAGAAGCAGTGCAGGGGCAGATAGGTAAGTGCCCCCAGTGTGTGCATGTAACACTTGCTGGACTGACTAACAAACTAAATTGCAATAAAATCTTTGCTTTTATTTCCTTATCAAAACTAAAATACTAACTGGTTGCTATGAGCTTCATTGGTGCAATTAAGCACCTATGTTTGTTAATGAGCCCATATTGCTGTATTATGCACATTCATTTGTTTTTTTTCTCTTCACAAACTGCTAATTTATTTGGCTAAGTACTCCCAGCAGCCTAAGTTTGTATTCCTGAAGCAGTTTTAACATTATGCTGTTAGGGTGTTACACTGCTTTGTATTGATTTTATTATTTATGTGTGTGGGGCATTATATATTATGACTATACATCATTTATGCCATAATGTGTTAGGGGTGTAATATGTATGGAATAGGCACAGCATATGAATTGTATAATGCCCCCAGACCATGTACATCAGTACATCAGTCTAGCATTATGTTCTGCCCTTTGTTATTGGGCCAATGTATATTCATCATACTGGCCTGGTACTTGGCTTAGGGGTGCCAGCCAGCCATTTTATTTCCTTTCTATCTATCTATCTCTGTATCTATCTATCTATCTATCTATCTATCTATCTATCTGTCTATCTATCATCTATCATCTGTGTGTTTGTGTCAAGTTATTATAAATAGGACTATAAGGCTATATATATATATATATATATATATATATATATATATATGAGGACCGAAACGTCGATCTAAATAAACTAAGTATCTTTTTTTTGATAACATTTTCCTGGTGTGCATCAGCATTTTTTACACACACACATATATATCTATATATATATATATATATATATATATATATATATATATATATATATATATATATATATATATATATGTAAAAAATGCTGATGCACACCAGGAAAATGTTATCAAAAAAAAGATACTTAGTTTATTTAGATCGACGTTTCGGTCCTCACCCGGGACCTTTATCAAGATATAAAATGTGCAAACAAACAGTGTTTATAAAGACTCACCCACCAGTTAACCACCAACAAACCACACCCCTCTCTGGAGTGGCTGTGTTAACCCTTAAAAAAGATCTCAGTTCCAGCAGATATCAAACCAATCACAATTCCAGGTAATTTGTAAAATAAAGTGCATAATGCATAATATTCTATAAGGTGCAACGTAAGATAAAGTGCAATACATCATGGTGTATAAAAATGTATAAAACTTAAATTCCAAATGAATGGTGCAATGTCAGTTAAAATGCAGTCCAATGAGGTGCATGCAAATAAAAGGACTTAAATGCCAAATACAAATACACACTATTACCACATAATAATAAAAGCATTGCAGAAATATTACTTTAAAATACCTAGAACAAAATGGCACTTGCAATGGTAGAAACGGAGTTTGAAGTGTACTGTGTGAAACCCAACCATTACCTGGTATTTAAATAAGAGGCAAAGGAACAATACTCATTAAGACCCCGGGGGGAGACAGTATCCAGAGTTCTAATCCAAAACATCTCCTTCTGAAGCAGCATGCGACCCCAATCACCCCCCCTGCTGGGCTCTGGGATCAAATCTATTCCCATGAACTTAAAAGCTGGTAACCTGTGCCCCATCATTAAAAAATGCTTAGGTAGGGGTAAATCGGATTTGCCGGTTTCAAAGGCTTTCTTAATGGTAGACCTGTGATTTCCCATTCGCTCACGTAAAGTATTTTGTGTTTTGCCCACATACGTTAAACCACAGGGACAAGTAATTATATAGATCACGTGGGTTGATGTACGGTGCCTTATGTTAATTTCTTTGCCAGAGTGGGGATGTCTAAAGGATTTACCTGGTGCCATGTATCTACATGTTGTGCACCCTGCACACTTATAGCATCCCTTTTTCAATTTATTTAACAGACTAAAACTAGAGTCATAACACTTAATGGGGTCTGTTTTCATTAAAAGATCTTTTAGATTAGGCCCCCGCTTGTATCCCCACATGGGCTTTTGAGCTGCAACTTTAGACAGCTTCTTGTCACTTTGTATTACGGACCAATGTTTCTCAACAATAGATTTAACAGCAGCTGAACCAGTTGTGTATTTAGATGTAATAATAAACCTGTTATGTTCATCAGTACCCTCTTTACAACTGACACTAGATTTGTATTTACTGTGCTTGCGGGCTCTCTTTAAAGAACCCGTTAATGTTGGCTGCTGATAACCCCTCTGCCTGAAACGATCAAAAGTCTCCTGTAGTTGAACTTCACAAATCTCTTTGTCAGAATTGTTGCGTATTGTGCGTAAAAATTGTGAAAAGGGTACCGCTTTTTTAGAGCTAGGAGGGTGGAAACTAGTAGAGTATAACAGTGTGTTTCTATCTGTGGATTTTCTAAACAGCTTAAATCCCAGAGAATTACTTTTTTTGAAAATTTCCACATCCAAAAACTGGATACATTGCTCATTGTGAGAAATTGTAAATTTCACTGGGCTATCCAGACCGTTAAGATCATCCACCATATTAAGCAACCCTGTTTCATCACCTCTCCAAACAATTAGTACATCATCGATATAGCGAAGGTATAGAAACAGTGAGTCTTTATATTTGGGAATAATGTGTTTCTGTTCGTAATGGGCCATATAACAATTGGCATATGAAGGAGCCATCGAAGCCCCCATTGACGTGCCTTCCTTCTGTAAATAAAACTGTTTTTCAAAATGAAAATAATTGCACTTTAATGTTAGTTCCAATAATTGGCACAAAAAGTCAATGGGTGGGCCCCTATATACCTCAGAATTTTGTAATGCCCAACTCACCGCCTCAATACCTTCATAGTGGGGTATTATGGTATACAAGCTGCATACATCAATGCTAGCCAAAATTGTAGGCTCATCTGGGAGTACCAAATTCGATAAAATGTTTAATAAATCCTGTGTATCCCTAAGGTAAAAAGGGAGTGACTGCACAGTACTTTGTAGATGGTAATCCAAGTATAATCCAATAGGGTGAAGCAAACTGCCCCTAGAGGAGACAATGGGTCTACCTGGAGGGTTGCTTAAATCCTTATGGATTTTAGGGAGACAATACAGGATAGGACATATAGGATAATCTTGTGTAAGAAATTGTTTTTCAGTTTCTGTTATCCATTTCTTTTGCAAGGCTTCACTCAAAACCATCTCAATTTCATTTTTAAATCTAAGAACTGGATTAAAACTTAACTTTGTATACACAGATATATCATTCAACTGTCTCAATACCTCCCCCCGGTAGTCCTTGTAATCCATAATTACAATGCCTCCCCCTTTGTCATATATATACAGTATATATATATGTACATGTACTTCATATTATTGTCACAGAAACTCAATATTCTTTTCTATACATATATTTGTCTGGACATCTGTCTGTCTGTCCATTCCAATATGTATTCTAAAACAGATTAGATTGATGCTTAAAAACTACTCTTCAAAATATTGAAGTACATAAAACCTATAGGTCATGTTGATCATTTTTCACCGATAGCTTTGCTTTGGTGAGTAACTGTTACTTGAAGTCCCTAAACCTGACTGTTTTGCCAAACTGACTGTCCCTTCTCAGCCTGTCAGTTATAGATTCTAATGCTAACGGACTCATGCTGCACAAATATAGCAGAGCCCTCATAGAGGAACATGGGGATCAGATAGGGAATGTAAAACCTTGGACAAATACAGTTATGGCAAAATTATAAATAGCCTGCAAAGATATTGTTATGATAAATTTAAAAAAAGGTTTAGTTTCTAGTGTTAGTATCTCTTTAAGACAGCATAGATGTATATTGTGTAGAAAGCTTCCCAGGCCTCCCAGCTCGTCTGTTGATGATGTCACAATGTGGTCAGGATGTTGTGATGTCACAATGCAGAGTGAGGAGAATTGGAAAGCATAAAGAGTTACTTCAGTGCTTCAGTCATTTACACAAAAGATCTTGACGAAGCAACATGACAGAGAGATTGTTGCTTTTGTTTTGGTTTTTTATTCTTTTTATTTCTTATGGAAAATCAGAGAAAGATGAGGATGAAGTTTACAAACCAGACATAAGTGATGTTCATGGAGTGTTGGACCGCCCTCAATTAAATCCATATAAATCGACCGTAGTGGTAGAGGCTGGACCTTGTAGTGTCACTTGCGGCAATGGCGTCAGGATGGAGAAGCGATGCTTGGTCGATTCCAATGGCAAGACCTCCGATTGTGAGAAAGTGATGGCGCCCTGTAGCCTGAACGATCTGTGTCAAATGGCAACGTTCCAGAAAGAGCCCGGGGATACAGTATCCCTGGAGTGTGTGAAAAAGGAGGAGATGGAGCAACTGGGAGACATAAATGTCTTCTGGAAAGTGGCTAAAGGCGTCATAACCAACGACGCTAATGTCTTCTATCCCTTAAACTTTCAAACCACACCATCACAATTTCTAACCTCCGCCTGCGAGATACTGGCACTTACCGCTGTGATGTGCAAAGAAAGCAGGATGGCATTTTGGCAAAGCAGCTTTATTTTGGGGTCAAGATGAATGACCCTAAGATGATGGACTTTCAGTTCCAAAGATATGTCAAAAACAAGCTGTTTCTAGCAGGGGTGGCAGAATTAGAGACAAAGGCCCCTGACATTAAGGAGAAATCTTCAGAGTCAGTAAATAAGAAGCTGCTTATTATTTTTGGTGCTGGTATTGGTACAGGGGTTATGATTTCTATTGTTATCTTTGCATTGTTGCTGCGCTTGTGCAGAGCCAAACGCCAGGAGTCTGTGGAAGAGGCTGTATAGTCCCCCTACAGAAACTGACAGTTGTGAATGCTATAACATCCCAGCTCTGTTCCTGCCACATTAACTGAGCAATGCCAAGTCTAAAGTTGAAGTCAAGAAGCAGCAACGTCATGGGGAACTGGGCCGCCAGGACACTAGGAAAACACCCGGTGGGCCCCGGCGGCCCAGACCCGATCCCTGTTGCCACTTCCCCTCGGTGCTGATGTCCTCCCCTTTCACTTACGCTCGCTCAGGGGAGGACATTGGGTGGGTGGTGGGGGCCCCTGCAAGGGTGGGGGGGCGCGGCAGGGGACCCTGTGGGTCAAGTGGCCGGCAGGGGCACCTTTGGGGGTGCGGGACTCCTGGGGTGGTAGCCCCAGTGAGCCCTGCACCCCCCCCCAGTCTGACCCTGGACCCCGCTTTAGCTGAGACTGAACTTGTGGCAAAGCCGATGTTTCCCACCAACACAGAGCTGAAATCCCCCAAGCAGTATTTAATGCACCAGAACACTGCCTAGTACCTCAGCAGGACCGCAACACAATGCATTGGGATAGCTGGGTTACCTGCCATGGCTGAAGGGAAGAACTGCATTTTCAATAATGAGACAGCTAAAAAAACTGTGTTTATTCTGTTCTCTTTGTACCTTGGGTGCAATAATGTTATTTATGCATATTCTTATTCTAATAAAAAAAAATTCTGAAATTAAAAAAAATCTGCATAGTGGATGAGGGTTTGATTTGTGTGTTTAAAGAAATAATCTAAATTTTTCATTTCAGGCATCCTTATGACACACTTAAGGTCAGGGTCGGACTGGACAGCGCTAGTGGGCCCCGGCGGCCCAGACCCGACCCTTGCCGGTACTCCCCCTCCCGACCGCTCCTCTTCCGACGCATCAAATTTACGGGCTCGGGGGAGGACGTTAGGTGGGGAGCCCTACAAGGGGGGTTAGGGGGGACCCTGCGGGGGGGGTTAGGGGACACGCCTGGCTGGGGGCACCTGCAGGGCCCCTGGAAGAGAAGCCCCGGTGGGCCCTTCACCCCCCAGTCCGACCCTGCATAAGGTGACTTTAGGCGATACAGTCACAGCCATAAAGTTTTGTCTCCCATGGGGGCTGAAAGCTTCCCATTCTGAATATTCTGTGTATATGGGGGGAGCAGCTATTGTTTTAAATATCTACTCCCAGTAGAGTTAATATAAGGAGACCTAATGAGCTGCCATATCATTCCTCTTAAAGGAGAAGGAACGGTTGAATAACAAAAAAAGTTGGGGTTTTTACTCTTTTGCGCATGTGTGGGCCCCGAGATTGCAGAGAAAGGCAAAGGAAGGAAGAGGATCCCCCCCTCCTCCCAGTGATTTTAACTTTCCTTCCATTTTAATAGTAACCAAGGTAAGGGTCAGGCCACCCCATCAGTGATTATTGGATAATCAGACACCACACCAAAACCAATTTAAAGTGTCTGAAGCAAACACAGTACAAGCAGTTTGAACTAGGGTTGTTTGAGCCCCACTGTAGGTCCATTTTAAAGAGGAAAAGTGTCCCAAACCTGTAGTGGATGCTAATACAGGTATGGGATCCCTTATCCGGAAAACCCCAGCTCCAGAGCATTCTGGATAACGGGTCCCATACCTGTACATCTATTTCCCAGAAATTGCTTAAGTTGTATTGTTTGAGATGTAAATAAAACACTCATATAGCAACACTGGAGACTGGGTGGGCTGGGTAGCTGAGCAATACAACTGCAGGTGCCAGGCACAGGGCAATATAAAATGGCTGCTACAGGCAATGTACCTTGGGGTTAGCAGCAGTCTAAGGCAGTGGCCCAGGAACAGTTGTATAACAGCAGAAACAGCAGTTCCAGTCACAGTTTGAAGCCCAGGGGGGCCCTTATCAATACACAGTTTAATTACACACATATATGTACGTGAATGTTTGAGGGGGTTAAAATGAATCTGACAGGAGCTCACACACAGCAGGGAGGAATAAGCAGGGAAAGGGCGGGAAACTGCACAGAGCAGAGCGTGTCAGGCCTGTCAGGGAGAAGCCTAATCAACTCAGTGCTACTCCCATATCTGCACCTTCCCCTGACAGGAGCAAAGTACCCCTGTATGTGGGTGCCCAAGTCATTAGCCAAAGTAGCATTTACTCCAATGGCTGTCTAAAGCTGGCCATACACTTACCGATACAATCATACAAACCTAGTTTTGTATGATTTTTGGGCCGTATTGGGGCCCAGAATTATTACCTCGATAATTTTCGTACCATGGCTATCAGTTGTTTAGTCAATCAGCCAAAAATTTCGGTTGCATAATAATAAAATATGTGTACATATTGTGTATCTGCCGATATATTTGGCGGGCCTACAATGGAAGTCACTTACGTATGGCTGGTGTCTGCCAATTATTTCATTTTCAGAACATCCTCCAATTTGTATTTTATTATACAATTTCAGTAAGAATGTTAGTTTTAGATTATTGCATTTAAACATATGACCGGTATCCTAATGTTCATTGAAAGATAACTAAAATCTGAACATGTATGGGCAGCCTGTATCACTGTATTCAGGGACCCAGCCAATCAGCTCATTAAATAAACAGATGTAGCCATTTATGCTGAATAAATATATTTCCAACCCCCCCACCTCAGAATGAGTTGGTTTCTGCCCTCCCTGAGGAAACTAATCAGGTGAATGCACCTGAGAAGGAAGATAGAGAAGCAGTGCTGGGGCAGATAGGTAAGTGCCCCCAGTGTGTACATGTAACACTTGCTGGACTGACTAACAAACTAAATTGCAATAAAATCTTTGCTTTTATTTCCTTATCAAAACTAAAATACTAACTGGTTGCTATGAGCTTCATTGGTGCAATTAAGCACCTATGTTTGTTAATGAGCCCATATTGCTGTATTATGCACATTCATTTGTTTTTTTTCTCTTCACAAACTGCTAATTTATTTGGCTAAGTACTCCCAGCAGCCTAAGTTTGTATTCCTGAAGCAGTTTTAACATTATGCTGTTAGGGTGTTACACTGCTTTGTATTGCTTTTATTATTTATGTGTGTGGGGCATTATATATTATGACTATACATCATTTATGCCATAATGTGTTAAGGGTGTAATATGTATGGAATAGGCACAGCATATGAATTGTATAATGCCCCCAGACCATGTACATCAGTACATCAGTCTAGCATTATGTTCTGCCCTTTGTTATTGGGCCAATGTATATTCATCATACTGGCCTGGTACTTGGCTTAGGGGTGCCAGCCAGCCATTTTATTTCCTTTCTATCTATCTATCTCTGTATCTATCTATCTATCTATCTGTCTATCTATCATCTATCATCTGTGTGTTTGTGTCAAGTTATTATAAATAGGACTATAAGGCTATATATATATATATATATATATATATATATGAGGACCGAAACGTCGATCTAAATAAACTAAGTATCTTTTTTTTGATAACATTTTCCTGGTGTGCATCAGCATTTTTTACACACACACACATATATATATATATATATATATATATATATATATATATATATATATATATATATATATGTAAAAAATGCTGATGCACACCAGGAAAATGTTATCAAAAAAAAGATACTTAGTTTATTTAGATCGACGTTTCGGTCCTCACCCGGGACCTTTATCAAGATATAAAATGTGCAAACAAACAGTGTTTATAAAGACTCACCCACCAGTTAACCACCACCAAACCACACCCCTCTCTGGAGTGGCTGTGTTAACCCTTAAAAAAGATCTCAGTTCCAGCAGATATCAAACCAATCACAATTCCAGGTAATTTGTAAAATAAAGTGCATAATGCATAATATTCTATAAGGTGCAACGTAAGATAAAGTGCAATACATCATGGTGTATAAAAATGTATAAAACTTAAATTCCAAATGAATGGTGCAATGTCAGTTAAAATGCAGTCCAATGTGGTGCATGCAAATAAAAGGACTTAAATGCCAAATACAAATACACACTATTACCACATAATAATAAAAGCATTGCAGAAATATTACTTAAAAATACCTAGAACAAAATGGCACTTGAAATGGTAGAAACGGAGTTTGAAGTGTACTGTGTGAAACCCAACCATTACCTGGTATTTAAATAAGAGGCAAAGGAACAATACTCATTAAGACCCCGGGGGGAGACAGTATCCAGAGTTCTAATCCAAAACATCTCCTTCTGAAGCAGCATGCAACCCCAATCACCCCCCCTGCTGGGCTCTGGGATCAAATCTATTCCCATGAACTTAAAAGCTGGTAACCTGTGCCCCATCATTAAAAAATGCTTAGGTAGGGGTAAATCGGATTTGCCGGTTTCAAAGGCTTTCTTAATGGTAGACCTGTGATTTCCCATTCGCTCACGTAAAGTATTTTGTGTTTTGCCCACATACGTTAAACCACAGGGACAAGTAATTATATAGATCACGTGGGTTGATGTACAGGAAATACGGTGCCTTATGTTAATTTCTTTGCCAGAGTGGGGATGTCTAAAGGATTTACCTAGTGCCATGTATCTACATGTTGTGCACCCTGCACACTTATAGCATCCCTTTTTCAATTTATTTAACAGACTAAAACTAGAGTCATAACACTTAATGGGGTCTGTTTTCATTAAAAGATCTTTTAGATTAGGCCCCCGCTTGTATCCCCACATGGGCTTTTGAGCTGCAACTTTAGACAGCTTCTTGTCACTTTGTATTACGGGCCAGTGTTTCTCAACAATAGATTTAACAGCAGCTGAACCAGTTGTGTATTTAGATGTAATAATAAACCTGTTATGTTCATCAGTACCCTCTTTACAACTGACACTGGATTTGTATTTACTGTGCTTGCGGGCTCTCTTTAAAGAACCCGTTAATGTTGGCTGCTGATAACCCCTCTGCCTGAAACGATCAAAAGTCTCCTGTAGTTGAACTTCACAAATCTCTTTGTCAGAATTGTTGCGTATTGTGCGTAAAAATTGTGAAAAGGGTACCGCTTTTTTAGAGCTAGGAGGGTGGAAACTAGTAGAGTATAACAGTGTGTTTCTATCTGTGGATTTTCTAAACAGCTTAAATCCCAGAGAATTACTTTTTTTGAAAATTTCCACATCCAAAAACTGGATACATTGCTCATTGTGAGAAATTGTAAATTTCACTGGGCTATCCAGACCGTTAAGATCATCCACCATATTAAGCAACCCTGTTTCATCACCTCTCCAAACAATTAGTACATCATCGATATAGCGAAGGTATAGAAACAGTGAGTCTTTATATTTGGGAATAATGTGTTTCTGTTCGTAATGGGCCATATAACAATTGGCATATGAAGGAGCCATCGAAGCCCCCATTGACGTGCCTTCCTTCTGTAAATAAAACTGTTTTTCAAAATGAAAATAATTGCACTTTAATGTTAGTTCCAATAATTGGCACAAAAAGTCAATGGGTGGGCCCCTATATACCTCAGAATTTTGTAATGCCCAACTCACCGCCTCAATACCTTCATAGTGGGGTATTATGGTATACAAGCTGCATACATCAATGCTAGCCAAAATTGTAGGCTCATCTGGGAGTACCAAATTCGATAAAATGTTTAATAAATCCTGTGTATCCCTAAGGTAAAAAGGGAGTGACTGCACAGTACTTTGTAGATGGTAATCCAAGTATAATCCAATAGGGTGAAGCAAACTGCCCCTAGAGGAGACAATGGGTCTACCTGGAGGGTTGCTTAAATCCTTATGGATTTTAGGGAGACAATACAGGATAGGACATATAGGATAATCTTGTGTAAGAAATTGTTTTTCAGTTTCTGTTATCCATTTCTTTTGCAAGGCTTCACTCAAAACCATCTCAGTTTCATTTTTAAATCTAAGAACTGGATTAAAACTTAACTTTGTATACACAGATATATCATTCAACTGTCTCAATACCTCCCCCCGGTAGTCCTTGTAATCCATAATTACAATGCCTCCCCCTTTGTCATATATATACAGTATATATATATGTACATGTACTTCATATTATTGTCACAGAAACTCAATATTCTTTTCTATACATATATTTGTCTGGACATCTGTCTGTCTGTCCATTCCAATATGTATTCTAAAACAGATTAGATTGATGCTTAAAAACTACTCTTCAAAATATTGAAGTACATAAAACCTATAGGTCATGTTGATCATTTTTCACCGATAGCTTTGCTTTGGTGAGTAACTGTTACTTGAAGTCCCTAAACCTGACTGTTTTGCCAAACTGACTGTCCCTTCTCAGCCTGTCAGTTATAGATTCTAATGCTAACGGACTCATGCTGCACAAATATAGCAGAGCCCTCATAGAGGAACATGGGGATCAGATAGGGAATGTAAAACCTTGGACAAATACAGTTATGGCAAAATTATAAATAGCCTGCAAAGATATTGTTATGATAAATTTAAAAAAAGGTTTAGTTTCTAGTGTTAGTATCTCTTTAAGACAGCATAGATGTATATTGTGTAGAAAGCTTCCCAGGCCTCCCAGCTCGTCTGTTGATGATGTCACAATGTGGTCAGGATGTTGTGATGTCACAATGCAGAGTGAGGAGAATTGGAAAGCATAAAGAGTTACTTCAGTGCTTCAGTCATTTACACAAAAGATCTTGACGAAGCAACATGACAGAGAGATTGTTGCTTTTGTTTTGGTTTTTTATTCTTTTTATTTCTTATGGAAAATCAGAGAAAGATGAGGATGAAGTTTACAAACCAGACATAAGTGATGTTCATGGAGTGTTGGACCGCCCTCAATTAAATCCATATAAATCGACCGTAGTGGTAGAGGCTGGACCTTGTAGTGTCACTTGCGGCAATGGCGTCAGGATGGAGAAGCGATGCTTGGTCGATTCCAATGGCAAGACCTCCGATTGTGAGAAAGTGATGGCGCCCTGTAGCCTGAACGATCTGTGTCAAATGGCAACGTTCCAGAAAGAGCCCGGGGATACAGTATCCCTGGAGTGTGTGAAAAAGGAGGAGATGGAGCAACTGGGAGACGTAAATGTCTTCTGGAAAGTGGCTAAAGGCGTCATAACCAACGACGCTAATGTCTTCTATCCCTTAAAACTTTCAAACCACACCATCACAATTTCTAACCTCCGCCTGCGAGATACTGGCACTTACCGCTGTGATGTGCAAAGAAAGCAGGATGGCATTTTGGCAAAGCAGCTTTATTTTGGGGTCAAGATGAATGACCCTAAGATGATGGACTTTCAGTTCCAAAGATATGTCAAAAACAAGCTGTTTCTAGCAGGGGTGGCAGAATTAGAGACAAAGGCCCCTGACATTAAGGAGAAATCCTCAGAGTCAGTAAATAAGAAGCTGCTTATTATTTTTGGTGCTGGTATTGGTACAGGGGTTATGATTTCTATTGTTATCTTTGCATTGTTGCTGCGCTTGTGCAGAGCCAAACGCCAGGAGTCTGTGGAAGAGGCTGTATAGTCCCCCTACAGAAACTGACAGTTGTGAATGCTATAATATCCCAGCTCTGTTCCTGCCACATTAACTGAGCAATGCCAAGTCTAAAGTTGAAGTCAAGAAGCAGCAACGTCATGGGGAACTGGGCCGCCAGGACACCAGGAAAACACCCGGTGGGCCCCGGCGGCCCAGACCCGATCCCTGTTGCCACTTCCCCTCGGTGCTGATGTCCTCCCCTTTCACTTACGCTCGCTCAGGGGAGGACATTGGGTGGGTGGTGGGGGCCCCTGCAAGGGTGGGGGGGTGCGGCAGGGGACCCTGTGGGTCAAGTGGCCGGCAGGGGCACCTTTGGGGGTGCGGGACTCCTGGGGTGGTAGCCCCAGTGAGCCCTGCACCCCCTCCCCAGTCTGACCCTGGACCCCGCTTTAGCTGAGACTGAACTTGTGGCAAAGCCGATGTTTCCCACCAACACAGAGCTGAAATCCCCCAAGCAGTATTTAATGCACCAGAACACTGCCTAGTACCTCAGCAGGACCGCAACACAATGCATTGGGATAGCTGGGTTACCTGCCATGGCTGAAGGGAAGAACTGCATTTTCAATAATGAGACAGCTAAAAAAACTGTGTTTATTCTGTTCTCTTTGTACCTTGGGTGCAATAATGTTATTTATGCATATTCTTATTCTAATAAAAAAAAATTCTGAAATTAAAAAAAATCTGCATAGTGGATGAGGGTTTGATTTGTGTGTTTAAAGAAATAATCTAAATTTTTCATTTCAGGCATCCTTATGACACACTTAAGGTCAGGGTCGGACTGGACAGCTCTAGTGGGCCCCGGCGGCCCAGACCCGACCCTTGCCGGTGCTCCCCCTCCCGACCGCTCCTCCTCCGACGCGTCAAATTTACGGGCTCGGGGGAGGACTTTGGGTGGGGAGCCCTACAAGGGGGGTTAGGGGGGACCCTGCGGGGGGGGTTAGGGAACACGCCTGGCTGGGGGCACCTGCAGGTGCCCATACACGGGCCGATTGTAGCTGCCGATATCGGTCCCTTAGACTGATTCAGCAGCTTATCGGCCTGTGTAGGGGCAGAAACGACCAGCCTGCCCAACCGACATCTGTTCTGAAATCGGGCAGATATCAGTTGATTAAAAAATTTAGTTGGATGATGCGGTCCCTAAACCGACTGCGCCTACTCCGGTGTCCTAATTCGATCGTTTGGCCCCAGGTCCAAACCACCGAATTAGCCTAAATTCACCCGATATCGCCCACCTGTAGGTGGGGATATCGGGAGAAGATCCACTTGCTTGGCGACCTCGCCAAGCGAGCAGATCTTAACGTGTATGGCCACCTTTACTCTCCGATTTATATTCTAGTCTCTCATTTAAACCTCTGCCTGGTTGCTAAGATAATTTATACCCTAACAACCAGCTGCTGAAATTCCAAACTGGAGAGCTATTAAACAAACAGCTAAATAATTCAAAAACCACAGATGATAATAAATAAAGTCCAATTGCAAATTGGCTCATATTATCACCCTAAACACCCGCACAACCCCTTTAATTCTTGACAAATTCTCCTGCTGTAAAACAAAGAGAGATTTCCATTATACAAATACCACAATGTGTGCTTAGTGTCTAATGAGCTTGTCTTGTGATGTTCTTGTTTCAGTAGTGGAAGTGTGGGAGGAATAAACAAGAAAGGCCCCCACACCTTCAGGTTTTATAATTAAAACTACTGTTGTTTTTTAACTGCTAACAGTTTGGGATTATGGAAACATATGCTGTTGTTTGGAATTTAAATTATTTGTTGTTGAAAGCAGATGCAGATGTAGCAGAGGATATTTCCCTCCTTGCAGTCTCTTTAATACAGTGGAAAAATAAATGACACCAAAAGTGTGCGCGCCATGATAAGAAATAAATTCATCTAATCAGATTAAAAGAATATGACTATGACGATAAACAGGTTAATAGCTGAGAATAAGGTTTATGCTGAACAGACTTTTTGCTTATTGTTTTAATCCCCCAAAAATCTGAAACTCCTCCATGTTTGGTCCTTGCAAGGCAAATAATTAGATAATCAGTATAAAACACAATCCCTGTTTTGTTAGTCCATTACGCAGGGGGATAATCCGTGCACTAGGAGTCTATGTATCAAATATGGAGTTGTTTCCGTTTCCTTGCATGTCCTGCTTAGCTAAAGAAATAACAAAAATCATAAATCAAAAATTAAACAATACTATTTTTCACGCAGACCGTAGTTATTGTACTCGTGTTGAACAAGGGGGTATACTGCCCCTTCAAAGCAGATTTTGTTTATCCCTTTCTTCACTCAGGGTTCTGTAGCAGAAGTTGGCTCTCCTCCAGATAACACACGCTGGCTTCTGCAACTCTGCTTCAAGAGTCGGAACAACCATGGCAGATAGCACAATAGCTAGGGACAGAGAGGTGCTGCTTTCATGTGTGCATCCCTCTTTAGCCATTCCTTTGGTGCTTTTACGTTAGTGGTGGAGACTACTGAAGCCACAGGGTACCACGGGGAACATTCAGATCCTTGTGTATTTGTCAGTCAGGGTTGGACTGGGAAAAAACCCTGGTCCACTTCCTGCCACTCCCTTTGCTGCAAATAGGAGACACAATATGTGCAGGGGGTGCAATGTACAGGAATGAGATCCCTTATCTGGAAACCCATTATCCAGAAAGTTACGAATTACAGAAAGGCTCCCATAGAATCCATTTTAATCAAAGAATTCTAATTTTTAAATATGATTTCCTTTTTCTTTATAATAATAAAACAGTACCTGTACTTGATCCCAACTAAGATATAATTACCCCTTATTGGGGGCAGAACAGCCCTATTGGGTTTATTTCATGGTTAAATGATTCCCTTTTCTCAGTAATAATAAAACAGTACCTGTACTTGATCCCAACTAAGATATAATTACCCCTTATTGGGGGCAGAACAGCCCTATTGGGTTTATTTAATGGTTAAATGATTCCCTTTTCTCTGTAATAATAAAAAAGTACCTGTACTTAATCCTAAATAAGATATAATTAATCCTTATTTGAGGCAAAACAAGCCTCTTGGGTTTATTTCATGTTTAAATGATTTTTAGCAGACTTAAGTTATAGAGATCCAAATTACGGAAAGATCCCTTATCCAGAAAACCCCAGGTCCCGAGCATTCTGGATAACAGGTCCCATGTCTGCATTTGCACGCTTGCCCATAGGAGTGTGAGCAAAGGGGTGCAAGGTTGGGGTTTATTTTCCTCTGCTCTCCTGTTCTCTATAACCGTCTCTAATGCCTTTACCTTCCTTGTCTGTTTAAAACATCTCCATCGTTTCTCTTTTCTCTCCTTTTATCTACTATACACTCCTTTTCTTTACTTTTTTTAACCTCCCCATTGTGTTTGAGTGCAGAAGTAGAGAGGAGCAAGGGTTTTGGTTTTACTATAAAAAAAAGTTCCAGGTATTTTAAACTGTTGCTTCCCCCAGAGGGGGTGCTGTTTCACATAAATAAAGAAGTGGAGGAGTCATGCCCAGATGGTCTTTACTTATTTAGTATTTGTACTCTAATTTGTTGTTAGGGACACTTTTCTAGGCAACCAGGTAGCCGTTTGGGCATTAGAAAGGAAGATGTGAGAGCAGGGTAGGAAAACAAATAACAAAATAATGAAAAATAAAGAAATCCCTTAGAAAAAAGCCAACTGTAACATACTAGAATTTTATCAAAAGCACATTGTGTGAGTAAAAGGTGCAAAACCACTTTATGTGGGAGGATGAGTTTGTTAATTTGAGCACCCCTTTCATGTTACTGGTTGCCCTCTAGGAATTAAAAAAAAAAAAGGCCCAGTAACTCATTGCAACAGGATATTTATTAGGACTGCTATAATTTATATAAATAAGATGCTCCTATAGCCATGGGGGCAGTGATTCAAGATGGAAGGCACTGGTTACATAGCAGATAACAGATAAGCTCTGTAGAATGCAATGGTGTTTTACAGAGTTTACCAGTGATGTAAACAGTGCCCAGTGCCATTTAGCCCTATTTTAATTTGAACGGCTACCACCATGGCTACACATCAGCTTAATTATATAACCTGAAGTAGTGTTCCTGGAGCAAACACAACTTCTACCAGTGCAGGACCACAGTATATTATATATATATACCGGTATAGGACCCATGATCCAAAATGCTCAGGACCAAGGGTATTCCGGATAAGGGGTCTTTCCGTAATTTGGATCTCTATACCTTAAGTCTACAAAAAATCAATAAAACATTAATTAAACCCAATAGGATTGTTTTATATCCAATAAGGATTATTTATATCTTAGTTGGGATCAAGTACAGGTACTGTTTTATTATTAAAGAGAAAAGGGAATCATTTAACCATGAAATAAACCCAATAGGGCTGTTCTGCCCCCAATAAGGGGTAATTATATCTTAGTTGGGATCAAGTACAGGTACTGTTTTATTATTACAGAGAAAAGGGAATCATTTAACCATTAAATAAACTCAATAGGGCTGTTCTGCCCCCAATAAGGGGTAATTATATCTTAGTTGGGATCAAGTACAGGTACTGTTTTATTATTACAGAGAAAAGGGAATCATTTAACCATTAAATAAACCCAATAGGGCTGTTCTGCTCCCAATAAGGGGTAATTATATCTTAGTTGGGATCAAGTACAGGTACTGTTTTATTATTACAGAGAAAAGGGAATCATTTAACCATTAAATAAATCCAATAGGGCTGTTCTGCCCCCAATAAGGGGTAATTATATCTTAGTTGGGATCAAGTACAGGTACTGTTTTATTATTACAGAGAAAAGGGAATCATTTAACCATTAAATAAACTCAATAGGATTGTTCTGCCCCCAATAAGGGGTAATTATATCTTAGTTGGGATCAAGTACAGGTACTGTTTTATTATTACAGAGAAAAGGGAATCATTTAACCATTAAATAAACCCAATAGGGCTGTTCTGCCCCCAATAAGGGGTAATTATATCTTAGTTGGGGTCAAGTACAGGTACTGTTTTATTATTACAGAGAAAAGGGAATCATTTAACCATTAAATAAACTCAATAGGATTGTTCTGCCCCCAATAAGGGGTAATTATATCTTAGTTGGGATCAAGTACAGGTACTGTTTTATTATTACAGAGAAAAGGGAATCATTTAACCATTAAATAAACCCAATAGGGCTGTTCTGCCCCCAATAAGGGGTAATTATATCTTAGTTGGAATCAAGTACAGGTACTTACTCCGTAATTTGGAGCTTTCTGGATAATGGGTTTCCGGATAAGGGATCCCATATTTGTATATTACTTTGATAGGTTTTTATTTTTTGGTGTTACTGTTCCTTTAATGAGCACCTTGGTCTATGGCCAAACACAGGAAGAAACTATACGTGGCAACACGGTGTGTTCTGAGAAAAAAGCCCTCTTGAAACACACACATATATATATATACACAATGTGTTAGTGTGATACAAACAGGATGAATCAGGTGCGGTGACCACATTTCCATTTGAAACTGCAGCCACTGCAATGTGCGAACTCACATGTTATTTCCTGTCCACTCTAAATCTGTCTAAACCTAAATCTTGAACTATCCATGCATTTCTACCCCACAGAACAGCAGCAAAAGTGCCCCCTATAATAGCCCTGCTGCCATTTATTTGATATCTAAAAGCAGAGCAGTGCGGGGGGTTGGCACCCACTATATTTGGCTGCATCACCAAAAATGTTTCCAGCACAAAATTGTATGTGACCCGCAATGTCAAATGGGGTATGAGTCCCCTATGCCATCTCCTTGTGGCCCCCCATATTTAAAACACTAATAAATGTAAATAAATCATTTTTATGAAAAATAATTTGGTTTGATTGTACAGGTATGGGATCCGTTATCCGGAAACCTGTTATCCATAAAGCTCTGAATTACGGAAAGCCCATCTCCCATCGACTCCATTTTAATCAAATGATTCAGAATTTTAAAACTGAATTACTTTTTATCTGTAGTAATAAAACAGTACCTGTACTTGATCCCAACTAAGATATAATTAATCCTTATTGGGGCAGAACAGCCCTATTGGGTTTATTTAATGGTTAAATGATTCTCTTTTCTCAGTAATAATAAAACAGTACCTGTACTTGATCCCAACTAAGATATAATTAATCCTTATTGGGGCAGAACAGCCCTATTGGGTTTATTTAATGGTTAAATGATTCTCTTTTCTCAGTAATAATAAAACAGTACCTGTACTTGATCCCAACTAAGATATAATTACCCCTTATTGGGGGCAGAACAGCCCTATTGGGTTTATTTAATGGTTAAATGATTCCCTTTTCTCTGTAATAATAAAACAGTACCTGTACTTGATCCCAACTAAGATATAATTACCCCTTATTGGGGCAGAACAGCCCTATTGGGTTTATTTAATGGTTAAATGATTCCCTTTTCTCTGTAATAATAAAACAGTACCTGTACTTGATCCCAACTAAGATATAATTACCCCTTATTGGGGGCAGAACAGCCATATTGGGTTTATTTAATGGTTAAATGATTCCCTTTTCTCTGTAATAATAAAACAGTACCTGTACTTGATCCCAACTAAGATATAATTACCCCTTATTGGGGGCAGAACAGTCCTATTGGGTTTATTTAATGGTTAAATGATTTCCTTTTCTCTGTAATAATAAAACAGTACCTGTACTTGATCCCAACTAAGATATAATTACCCCTTATTGGGGGCAGAACAGCCCTATTGGGTTTATTTAATGGTTAAATGATTCCCTTTTCTCTGTAATAATAAAACAGTACCTGTACTTGATCCCAACTAAGATATAATTACCCCTTATTGGGGGCAGAACAGTCCTATTGGGTTTAATTAATGTTTTATTGATTTTTAAAAGACTTAAGGTATGGAGATCCAAATTACAGAAAGACCCCTTATCCGGAATACCCTTGGTCCTGAGCATTCTGGATAATGGGTACTATACCTGTATTGAATAATCCCATGCTCTTACCTCCCAACATTGTAAAAATTCAAAGAGGGACAAAAGGAAATGCCCATTTTGACCACACCCATTTTCTGAGCACACCCCCTAAATATCACTCCCATTTTACAAAATTTGTCAGGTTCTATAAAGTTTGAACACAGTTCTGAGGGTTTGGGGTCTTGTTTATGTATTTTTACAGTTTTGCTAATGAAGGTGAAATTTCCCTTTAAGCTGCAAGTCTATATGAGGGGCTGAATATTCTGGGCTCTCTGCCAAAAGCTTCTTATTTTATTAAGTTTGAGGAACTTTGTATGTTTTTTGGCATTCCGTGCAGGAGATCAAAGGGAAATGAGGGACTTTTCTTTTCCATTGTGGCCTGGGCTGTTAAAATCAGAATAATGAATCCCTTCCATACTAAAGTCCGCCCCTCTGGCTCATATGCAACTCTCTGCTCACACACAGACCTAGGGCACGCCAACATTCTAGGTTACATCAGCCAATGAACAGACAGAGGCGGGTTTTTACTCCCACACTCATTCCAATTACAGTTTTTTTTTTTCCTGTCCGATGATCAGCGAGTGAGCAGAAAATCACAAAGTGGAGACTCGGTGGGGGTCATTTAATAATGCTGGGCAAATTTGCACCTGGGCAGTAACCCATGGCACCCAGAATCAGATTGCTTTCAATGTTCAACCTGCATCTGGTAAAAAAAAAACCTATTGCTGATTGGTTGCTATGGGTTTCTTCCAAGGTGTAAATGTACCAGTGTCTATAAATGAGGCTCAATGTATAAGAGATGTAAAAGAGAAATATTATTTTTTTTCTTTTTTGGTCCCCCCCCATGACTGCAGGGTCTGCTGTATACATAGTTACACCAATGGCAGTTACTATATCCCCAATCTCTAATTTAATGCATATCAGAAACTAGAGAAAATAAAGCACACTGAATATAATGAATATATATACATATATATACTGGGGTAATGATCAGCAAAGGTGTCTCATTGTGCTGACAAGATGGTGGGACTGGTGATGGCAGAAATCCGATGTGCTAATCAGGTTCCATGTGTGTGTGTGTTAGTGAGCAATAGTGCAACCGCTGTGCAAGAACCCAAACCTCACGACTGCTATAAATAGGAAATAGGGCGCAGTAAGTCAAAATTAGAACGGACTATTCAACCGAAAACCACAGGACATTTATAGATGCTGTCCTAGAATCTGAGTTTGTGCAGGAAGACACTGTAAGCTTGCAGATCCACAACAGGCACTTATTGCAGTTTATTGAAACCCAGGGGTGCAGTCTCAGCATACAGGAATCATAAACAAGTACTGCCCTTTGGGTGCTACCTACCCAGTCTGTGCTTTCCCTCACTGCACTGGGCCCTTTGTGAAGGAGAGATTTGGGGTGAGTCACCCCAATGTTTCTATATATCTGTAACCTTGTTATGGGCTAAGGGGACCCAGCCTGAAGGCCAGTTAGGGGGGGATTTGGGGTGAGTGATTATTTGTGCCCTGGGTACCCCTGGAACTATAGCAGGGTGACTGTTACCCCAATGTTTCTATATATCTGTAACCTTGTTATGGGCTAAGGGGGCCCAGCCTGAAGGCCAGTTAGGGGGGGGGGTGAGTGCTTATTTGTGCCCTGGGTACCCCCGGAACTATAGCAGGGTGACTGTTACCCCAATGTTTCTATATATCTGTAACCTTGTTATGGGCTAAGGGGGCCCAGCCTGAAGGCCAGTTAGGGGGGATTTGGGGTGAGTGCTTATTTGTGCCCTGGGTACCCCTGGAACTATAGCAGGGTGACTGTTACCCCAATGTTTCTATATATCTGTAACCTTGTTATGGGCTAAGGGGGCCCAGCCTGAAGGCCAGTTAGGGGGGGATTTGGGGTGAGTGCTTATTTGTGCCCTGGGTACCCCTGGAACTATAGCAGGGTGACTGTTACCCCAATGTTTCTATATATCTGTAACCTTGTTATGGGCTAAGGGGGCCCAGCCTGAAGGCCAGTTAGGGGGGATTTGGGGTGAGTGCTTATTTGTGCCCTGGGTACCCCTGGAACTATAGCAGGGTGACTGTTACCCCAATGTTTCTATATATCTGTAACCTTGTTATGGGCTAAGGGGGCCCAGCCTGAAGGCCAGTTAGGGGGGGATTTGGGGTGAGTGCTTATTTGTGCCCTGGGTACCCCTGGAACTATAGCGGGGTGACTGTTACCCCAATGTTTCTATATATCTGTAACCTTGTTATGGGCTAAGGGGGCCCAGCCTGAAAGCCAGTTAGGGGGGGATTTGGGGTGAGTGCTTATTTGTGCCCTGGGTACCCCTGCATTTAGAGCAGGGTGACTGTTACACCAACTTGGAATTAGGTATAGGTAAAAAAAATCTTTATCGGACACAAATTTGGGCAAAGCTTTATTCTCTGACTGCTGGTAGAATATGTTTTACTTTCATTTTTTTCTGTACACACTGAGGGAAGAATGGGACTTTTTGGTTGTGGTTAGTATTTGTGCTGTACTGGTGTAAACGGAGTATGTGTTTGTGTGTGAGAGTAAATATTTACACAATTAATACTAAGGAATGTATGGAACTTTTTATTTAAAGCAAAAGAGCACTCTGTCACAGTGGCACAGATCCTATATTGAAACCTAATATATATATATTATATTAACTACTAGAATAGAAAGGCAACTGTTTTTATTTCATGGTCTCCTTTTTTACAGTTGTGCTATACTGCCTCCCAGTGGCCTTTCATACGTTAAGAATTTTTCTAATTTTATTTTATTAGTTTTTTTTCAAGATGTTGCCCATTAATAGTTAGAAAGCTGTGCAATCAGTACCAGAGAGCCAGTAAAGTTAATAAGTGAATTTACATCTTGTTTCAGAATAAAAGAAAGCATTGTTCATGAAAGGAAAAGATCATGGTTGACATGTAAGTAGCCAATATGTTCCTTTCTCATCTTTAAGCAGTGGCTGATTTGATTGACAGATGCCAAGTTCCATGATCTAAAAAGCATATTCACTTATGTTAACTCATATTAAACAAGAAGTTATAAATATAATACCAGCGAGACAGGTGTAATACTGGATAAGTTGCAACCCCTAGGCCGGAATTGCAACTTTTGCAGTCCTAGAATGGAGTTGAACCACATTTTTTATTGTGGCTGCATTTAGCACACACAGAAGTGTTAGAGGGTACATGACATGGCTGTATTAGGGTTGCCACCTCTCCTGCCTGGGAACTTTGCCCCTCTGAAATGGCTTTTTAACGGCAAGAAAAGGAGTCAGCGGTGGAAACCCCCTTTGCATCACTTCAGTTCAGGGTTGGACTGGGCTGCCTGGGCACCAGGAAAAAACCTGCTGGGTCCTGGCTCTTATTTGGCCCAGACCCAATCCCTGATGGTGCACCCCCCGCCACCGGTGTCCCTCTCCTGACGTGTCACTTACACGCACTCAGGGGAGGATGTCAGGCGGGTGGTGGGGGCCGCTGCGGGGGGTTAGGGGGTGTGGC
Organism: Xenopus tropicalis; assembly: GCF_000004195.4. NCBI lineage: Eukaryota > Metazoa > Chordata > Amphibia > Anura > Pipidae > Xenopus > Xenopus tropicalis. The sequence continues at coordinate 43,456,924 of NC_030686.2, read as the reverse complement.
AGGGGCCCTTGTGGGGGGTGCGGGGGAAATGCCAGGGTACCCTGGGGGGTGCGGGGCCCCTGGGGTGGCAGCCCGGAGGGGCCTGCACCACCCAGTCTGACCCTGCTTCAGTCGCATCAACTTTCCCTTTCTTCAGCATTTCTAGTGGAAACACCATTTCATTTGTCAGTGGGGAATAAAACCTGCATTTGTCTATTGAAATTGGCCAGATCTTGATCGGGCAGGTTTGATCTTTCAGTTGGATCAGGGACCACTTTAGCTCGTTAATGCAGCCCCCGAACCGACAGCGCCTATACCCTCCATTATAATTCGATTGTTTGGCCCGTCCGATAGGCTCTGTCGGTCCAACGGAAAAATCAAACCTGCCCAGTCGAGATCTAGTGATTTCAGGCCAGATGTTGGTCGGGCAAGATGACCGAATTAGCCCTATATCGCCCACCCATAGGTGAGGATATTGGCAGAAGACCGGGATCTTACCGTGTATAGCCATGTTAAGTCCAAAGTGATCTAGGGGCATCTTGGACACGTCTGTCACTCCCTGGCCCCATCCCACCCTTGCCCCTGTTTCACCCCTGCTGTACCCCTTGTTGCACTGCTTCACATGATATCAAAGGACTTTGGGTAAGGTTTTGGGGCAAATTACAGCTGGAGAGGGGCCCCGGGAGAGGGGTTTAAATCCAAGAGACTCCTGACATATACAGGGGAGTTAACATGTCTGCAACCCAATACAATGCATCCTAGCCGCACTCACATCAGTCAATAAAGAGCTCAGAATTATTATTTATAGTCAAGTTTTATTGTCATTAACCCTTAAACATTTGACATCCATAGGAACCTATCTTTTACATATTTGTGGGTCTTTGACATGAACTCAGTATGGTGCAAAAACCTGTAAGTCAATCCATTTTATAGGAGTAACTAAAGATTAGTGCAAGATTAGGCTGGATGGCTTCCCCTTTAAAATAACCGACAAGTTATAAGTCTCCTTTAGACACAAAACAGCATTTAAGGTGGCCCAACATGCCCAAATTTAGTCAGCCAGTTTAGGTCTGGAGTGAGATTCAAAAAGATCTAGCATTCCAAGTACACAGAGGCCCTAACAGACCCCCCAGCCCAATAAATAGTGACTGTCTATGGCATCTTACTGCAGCCCCTCTGGCATTTGCCTGAACCCACAGATTGCCAGTCTGGGCCTGGGTCCTGGCATTCCAAGTACCCAGAGGCACAAACAGCCCCCCCAGCCCAATAAATAGTGACTGTCTATGGCATCTTACAGCAGCCCCTCTGGCATTTGCCTGAACCCACAGATTGCCAGTCTGGGCCTGGGTCCTGGCATTCCAAGTACCCAGAGGCCCAAACAGCCCCCCCAGCCCAATAAATAGTGACTATGGCACCTTACAGCAGCCCCTCTGGCATTTGCCTGAATCCATAGACAGCTAGTCTGGGCCTGGGCAGTTTGACTAACCCTTAGCAGAAGAGCAGTTTGTTTGCCTACTAGCCTCTTCCGTGGGGAAATGCCTTACAGACACAGAAAGAAGCAAGAGGGGCTTAAACCTTTCCTCATTCCTCTCTAATCCGCCACCAAGTCCGTTTGTTTCAGGAAAGCACAAAATGCAGGATTTGGAATCCATACCTTGGGCCGAACCAAATCCGAATCCTGAAAAACTTTTGTGTCACATAAACACAGAAATTGAAAACTCTATAAGATTTGGGGTTCGGCCAGATCCTAAAATAGTGGATTTGGCACATCCCTAGTTTGTCTGCCTGGGCAGCATCTTTAAGGGAATTGTCTTGAGAGCTGCCCCGCTATGGGCCACCGCTTCTTGCCTCCCCATATAACCCCATGAACATGACTTATTCATTGATTTCTTTTACACCTGAATGCAAAATAAGGCGCGGCATGAATGATTTATAGCGAGGAGCTCGCTGAAGGAACATCTCATTTCTGTGCAGAAGAACGAAACCAGAAAATGAAGTAGCAAACCGTGTATATTTATTTCTAAAATGCAACAAACATTAATAAACTGCTTTTTTTTTTTTTGTAGAAAAAAAGGCAATTAAAAAATTGCAAATGGTACAAGCAATTTTTTTTTTCTCAAGTTTTTGCAAAGAAATGTTTGCAAAATAACAGGTTAAAATGTTCCACTACCAGTAAATATATTGTCCTTAACTACTAGAGTAAAATTCCTAATACTTTGTAAATGTAGGTTTCCTGTAAAGGATGTATTTATAATAAACCATGCTCTGTTACTCCCTTTCTCATCCATTTCCATTGCCACCATGGCACAGATTGCGGCATCTGGGTATCGTGCACCTGGACTAAAATCCAAATGTCGTATATATCCCAAGCATTTCCCACTGTGAGTTTGGATCCACGGTGCCCAAAGCTCCTGTGCACATTAAAATGCAAATAATACCCCCTCCCCAAAAAATACATAAAGGGATACAAGCACCCGTTAGCTAGTGGCATCTGTATGACTAAATCCAGCTTCCTAGGGTAGAAACGGTGCAGTTAAACCTCCATTATTATTAAAAAGGAGCTGAATGTTTGGGGCAACTGCACCTCCAGAAAAAAGCCTGGGCCATTGGGTTTATAGATACCATTAGCTGAAAGGAGTTGGTATCCCCATAACTTATAGTAACTTTGCAGATGGTCTTCGCTATTTGTGTTTTCTCATATCAATGATTGGTTGCTACTGAGAGTGAACCCCAGCAACCATTTAACCCCAGCAACCAAAGCAAAGAAGTAGGCTAGAAATGCTACATTTTAGGGGTAATTTCAACCAGTCAGTTGTGTGAATAAAATCATTTATTAAAGATATTTACGTCAACATGCGCTCCTTGGGTATATCTGTGCTTGGGGCTAATGCCTTCCTCCTGAATTTCACACAGTTGCCCCTATTAATGTGGAGCTACCGCCATCTCTGAGCCTGTGGCAATCACCGCAGTTGCTCCAAATGAATAGGGCATACATATTACACCATGCGACTGATTCATCAGGCACAATTGCGGCAGGCACCTTTTCCTCTGGCGACCACAACTGCCACTCAAAAGATGGCCTGACAAACAGTGGCATAACTATAGAGGGAGCAGACCCCGCGTTCACGAGGGGGCCCGGACCGCAGGTTCTGCTTCCTCTATAGCTTTAGCTACCCCCCCTCCCCACCACTCTCCTACCTGAGAGCTAGCAGGAGGGGATAGGGCCAGGGTCAGACTGGGCCACCAGGAGACCGGGAATAAGCCCGGTGGGCTTGGCTCTAGTGGGCCCAGGCGGCCCAGAACTGACCTTTGCCGGCACTCCCCCTGATGCGTTAAAATACGTGCGCTTGGGCAAGGGCATTGGGTGGGGGGACCTGCAAGAGGGGTCAGGGGGGCCCCTGTGGGGGGAAGGGAATTAGGGGACGCGGCCGGCAGGTGCACCTGCAGGGCCCCTGGGGTGGGAGTCCCGGTGGGCCCTTCACCCCCCAGTCCGACCCTGGATAGGGTATGTAAGAGAAGGGGTGGGAAGGGAGTTGGGACGTCATGGGTGGGAGAGGAGTAGGGTTGCCACCTCTGCCGGCTTCCTTAGCCGGGCAGGGGGTGGGGGTGATGTCGGGGGGGGGGCTGTGATGTTGCAGGGCAGGGAAGAGGCAGGGCTGTGAAGTCACGGGGCGGGGCTATGATGCGCCGATGTTAGTGAGTCCTACCCGGTTTTCTCAATTTGGGAAACCGGGCAGGAGGTTTTGACCTGGGAAGCCCTTCCGAAAACCGTACAGTCCGGGTCAAAATCGGACAGGTGTCAACCCTAGCGGGAAGAGAGAATGTGAGGGGCGGGCAGGTGCGCAAAGGGAGGAGTGGGTAATGCTTGCAGTGCACTCTGTGCCCCAATGAAGATTTTTTTGCAGGGGGGCCCGACGTGGTCTAGAAACTCCACATTGAAGGCCTGGATTGTTACCATTATAGGGCTATTTACCCTTCGTACTGGCGCAGTAAGTTTAGTATATAAAATGCATCATTTCTAGCCATATTCATTTGTAAGTTTCAGTTTTCCTTCAACAGTTTAAATTCCAAACCATAAAGCGTCAGAACAAAAAAAAATGAAAAAATACATTTAAAAATATGATTAAAGACCAACTGCAAGTCGTTCTCCAATATGCCCAGTTACAGGGAGAACCGGAGACCTAGAGCATAGGAACCGGAGACCTAGAGCATAGGAAATACACATTCGGCTATAAATTGATTCGCTAGGTCAGCTGGAATCTGTAAATCCATCATAACGGAACCGTGAGTAAATAAGGCAAAACACTGATGTCCTCAGACACGTCTTCCGACTGCAAAACCTTGTATAAAACCTCTCTACTATCCTCCATAGCAATGTTTTATATTGGAACCAGCACGGGGTGGGGGAAGGAGATTTCTGTGCACACTGAGCAACTGCTTCCCCCCCACCACCCCGAATGATTCTGAACGGCAAGAAACAGTAGTTATCTCAATAATATAAGAACACTTGTGTCACCGGAAGCCTTTGAGAAGACAAAGCAAGCTGGTATTATGAGCGGAATACAACTGGCAGAATAAATCTCATTCCCTAAGCCTTAACACTGTTATTCCCCAGCCCAGACTCGCTACAAACCCTCACGTCTAACAGCTACAGGATCACTTTTATTACAAAGTTCCGACCATGTTGACCAGCCCTTTGGAAAGTCCTGATGGTACCCCTATTAGCCAGAGGCTGGAAACCCCTGACCTGGGTCTGAAATCTGATTTTTATTGTTAGACCTACTATTAGGATGTAGTTCACCTTTAAATTAACTTTTACTACGTTACGGAATGCCCTATTCCTAGCAACTTTGCAATTGATTTTCATTATTTATTTATTATTTTTGAATTATTTGCCTTCCTCTTCTGTCTCTTTCCAGCTTTTAAATAGGGGTCGCTGACCCCGGCAGCCAAAAACGATTTCTTTGTGAGGCTACAATTTTGGTATTGTTTCTTTTTATTACTTATCTTTCAATGCAGGCCCTCTCCAATTGATTCTCATCTTTAGTTCACTATACTGTCTGGTTGCTATGGACAATAAGACCCTAACAACCAGATAGCTGATGAACAAAAAATCGAAATAACTGAAAAACCATACAAAAATAAAAAATGAAGATCAATTGCAAATTGTCTCAGGATATTGTGATCCCGAACCAGCGGGGACATGTTGCTCACCCCCTCCTTTATTGTTGCTCCCGGTGGCCTCAAAGTAAGTGCCATTTTTCAATTTCAGGCTTGGAGTCAAGTCTTGGAAGCACAGAGACTAGGGTTGCTACCTCTGCCAGCTTTCTTAGCCGAGCAGGGAAAGGAGGTGGGGCCGTGATGTTGTGGAGTGGGGAGGAGGCGGGGCTGTGACGCCATGGGGCAAGGCCATGATGTGGTGATCGTGATTGGCCAATCGCCACGTTAGTGTTAATTAGTCCAACCCAGTTTTTCCTAATTTGGGAAACTGGGCAAGAGGTTTGGACCCGGGCAGCCCTTCCAAAACCTGGTTGTCAAAAGCGGACAGGTGGCAACCCTAACAGAGACACAGTTTTACCCCAAGCAGAGCCTCCTGTAGTCTAGCAGTCCCCAGGGGTTACCCAATAGCCAATCACAGCCCTTATTTGGCACTTCCAAAGAACTTTTTTCATGCTTGTGTGGCTCCCCAACACAAAAAGGTCCCTGGTCTACATCATAATAACATTTAATTTAAAGGTGAACTACACATCTTAAGCCTTAAATCCAAAGACAAATTGTAACGGCGTTGCACCTTCTAAGTTTTGCAGTGAGATCTTTCACTGAATATACAAGAGAGTCACCTAAAATATTAGCAAACCATTCGTTTTGGCAGAACACATTACATATTTTATACCCATATCGACTGTTGTAACATCTCTTATTGTATATGGAAGTAAGTACCCCCTACTGTAAATTATAAGGATATTAAAAGACACTGATGGGTTCTGTGACCATTTAAAGGCACAAGGCTGTAGGATGAGATATACAGTTCAGTGTGGGAACCCCCTGCCCCATTACCCCCAGCTGCTGCAAAATGAACCAACAAACAAGCAAACATGGGAAGTGGGCAGTGGGGTAGAATGTGTGAGGAGAGCCGGCTCCTGGTTGGTCAAGAAGCAAAGAGAATTTCCTTCAAAATCAACACCCAGTTAATGGAACCCAAAAGACCTAACACTTTTTCTAGAACTCTAGGAGAACTCTGCCAAAATGATAGAGGCTCCCCCCTAAAATACTGTTCTACAAAAGTCCTATGCATCTACTTTGGAGCCCTACCTTCCTCCTTCAACCAATTTCTGTTCAAAATGTCACCCCACAAGCACCAATGTATCCGTTTGATGTTTCCTGGGCCAGGCAACTGGCATGGCTACAATTTGCCCACGCACAGTAGATGGACGGGTCATTTTACCCACCCTCCTTAGCCTGTCGGAATGCAGGGACTGGTCAACAGATTGCCTGTCCCAGCCTGGTGGCCATATTGAAACAGCCCCGGGCTGATAATCACTAGGCCACAATATAAAAAAATCAGAAAAACAGCATGGTTATAAAGAGGCAACCCCAGTTATTCCATTCTAAATAGTGTAAATCCAGCTAACCCATCCAGACAGAGGGGCCAGCACCCACAACCCAAGGAAATCTAGCTCTGTGTTTCATTTCACACTATATTCCAAGGGCAAGTTAGTGCCATTGCTCAGAGCTGATATATAACACAAAGCATACGCTTTGCAAGGAATACGGTTAGTTAGGGAGCTCAGAAAAGGGCAAGATTTGTATTTATTAACAGCAGGCCTGCTGCATCACAGGATTGTGGACAAGACATGGAGAAGGACAGATTTAATTAACAGAAAAACTCCCATAATCCTTTTCTCAAAACACCAACACGCTGATTATATATATATATATATATATTTGTAAATGAATGCAATAAAATCATTGCACGTTTTTAAGCAATATAATGCATGACATACACTCAGTACTTATACCTTTTTTTTCTAGAAAAACCCCCTCCGGCATTTTCTCTCACTAAGCTGAATACTACTTCTAAGCATCACACTCCTGGAGTAACTACCAATTAAAGAAAATTCCAGTAAAATGTCATCCTAAAACCACTGAAACCAAAATAATATCAGAGGTTCAGAATTTGTCTTGTGAAAATAAACCATAACGTCTCTGCTGAAATGAACCTTTTGATTCTGGAAAAGAAGTTAGCTTACCCTTTAAAACTGGCAATGCTTAATACTAAAACTGCAATCGTTAGCGTTTGTTCTTACTCTGCACAATTCGACAATTCGACATTTTTTTTGTTTTTGTTTTCCAGTTTTTATTTCGCTTTTCTTGCTTCTACATGAATACAACATGAACCAGATATCGTCAAAGGGTTGAATATGATTTTTTTTTTTTAAATTTCTCTATTCTCTGATCTCAAGAGACGGAAACCCCCCCCGAAAGACAGACATCGTTTGGTGACTCTCATGACAATTTCTTTAGGCAAGCAGTTCATTCCCAATTCAATAATCTAGATTTAACAACCGTTGTATGTAATAATTCTGACCAGCAGGGATTGAACAAAACAAAAACAAAAAAAAATCGGAGTTTCTTTTTTATTTTTGTGCATTTAAAAACATCTGGTTCCCTGATGCGCCAGTCTTTGTGCCTTATCTCAGGGTAAAAAGGACCCGCGCCTCATTGTTCCTTGCTCAGATCTATTGCAGTGATCGCTCTGAGCGCTGGCGGAGAAACGCGTCGAGTCTCGTTCCTCCGCCCGAGTCCGTAAAAACAAGTTCAGTAGGAAATATCTAACGTCGGTGGAGAAAGCTGGTTTGGAGATGTGTTCTCGGGCCTGATAATTCCTTCCAGTTCAGCGAAGAAATCCCAGCCCTGGAATCTCCCACTCACAACGTGATCCTTAAAAATGGCACACTAGAAAAAGGTATGAGGCAGTAAGAATGGAAGAAGTTCCACTGTTTAAGGCCACCTCCGTATTGTGCGGTGTCCCTCCTTACTGGTAACACTGGGATCGTTGCGTTGATGACTGATCTGCGGTAGAGTCTGACCGATGGACTTCTGATCCCAGCATCCTGTTAGCCCTCATTAAAACTAAAAAGAATTCAAAAAAACGTTCCGGGTCGTTGTCATACCCACTCCTGCACCGGGCGTTTATAATAGGTTACGTTCTGTTGGACCCCTTTGTTCTTAAATTGGAATATAGTATATACCAAGACGAGGATACACAGGGACAATATACATGGGATGACCACGGCTATAGCGTTTACAGTACTGGGAACGTCGTTGATGGTGACCATAATATCCACGTCGTCGTGAGGCAGTTGGCGGTCTTTGCTGTTGTCGACTTCTTTTTGGTTACAGCCCATCCAGTCTTTAACAATTGATCGGGGGTAGCCCGGCTCCACGGTTAGCCTTTGGTTATCGAATTTCCAATACTCTCTCCCTTTATAGAAATATGTGTATGCTGGGGGGAAGGGGGGAGAGAAAACATTCATGTCACTTGGTAGCAGAATCAGAGATTGAGCAAATGGAATGGAAGTCATTTTTGGGTCTTTCTTGCCAGCCCTTAGAAATGAGGTAAAATTAAACCTGTTCCAATGGTCAGAACGATCTATGGCTACTGATTAGAGAGCTTAATTGGTATACAACAGGGGTGGTCAAACTATGGCCCGCGGGCCACATCCGGCCCACTGGCCTTTTCAATCCGGCCCGCTGACTCCAACCCCCTTAAAAGAATTCCGGGCCCTGATTGGTTGCGCCCCGTGCGTGTGCGTGACGTCAGCACGCACGGGGCGCAACCATATAAAAGGATGCAGCGGGGAGACGGGGGACAGAAGAGCCGAAGGTCGCTGGGGGGGGGGGGGGGATGGAGGATGCTGGTGGGAGGATGCTGGGAAGGACGCAGGGGGGGAGCCGAGGAATGGAGCTGAAGGATGCTGCTGGGGGGGGGGGAGCTGGAGGATACTGCTGGGGGGGAGCTGGAGGATGCTGCTAGTGGGGAGCTGGAGGATGCTGCTGGGGGGGAGCTGGAGGATGCTGGTGGGGAGAGGCCCCATGATTTCTGATGGCAGCCCTGGGTGTAACGCTGGCCTGGCCCGTCTGTAAGTCAATGTGGCCCCTGAGCCAAAAAGTTTGCCCACCCCTGGTATACAATGTCAATAGCAGCGCTCTTGTGGTTGGGCGAACTAGGCCATACCTTGTTACGCAGCTGGTTTGCCAAGGACCTTGAACAAGAACCAATTCCATTAATGGCCAACAACAAATTAACCAACAACTATGAACAGAATCTGCTCAAGAGACATTGTTTTGGGAAAACTACTATCATTGTCACTCAGTATTATTCCATGTGTGTTAAGCTTAAAGCCAGATATTTGGCAGTGACAGCAGTGAATTCTATCAGTAGTTTAACTGTAACTACTTACATCCTTCTTTGCTCACAAAAGCCCCTTGAGGTGATTCAGGAATTCCTTTCCATATTGTAATTGGCTTGGGGTACCCCGGATCTGCTGCTCTTTTCTCTTCGTTGTATCTCCAGTATCGGTCTCCCTTGAAGAAATAGGTTTTGCTAAAGGTCTCCCAGCGCAAGGCCGTGTCGATACCTTCCCTCGGGAGGCAGCTTCCCAGCTCCACTAGGCTGTGGGGGTAACCTGGCTCGGCGGTGACCTCCTTAAACACCCAGTACTTGTCTCCTGCAAGAGAAACGCATCCAAGTTACCCTGTATAACTTACTGCAGTCAGCTGAGATACACAGTGCAAATAAATCAAATGCAAGATAACGAAAAAAATCACTAAAGCAGATTGGAAAAGTTTGGGTCATTGAGTCCATTGGGAAGACTAAGATTCCCAAATCCAACAAAAAAATGTATTGAAAAATTAAATACGCGCAATAAATTGGTTTGCCTCCAATAAGGATTAATTAAATCATAGATGGGATCAGGTACAGGTACTGTTTTATTATTACAGAGAAAAGGGAATCATTTAACCATTAAATAAACCCAATAGGGCTGTTCTGCCCCAATAAGGGGTAATTATATCTTAGTTGGGATCAAGTACAGGTACTGTTTTATTATTACAGAGAAAAGGGAATCATTTAACCATTAAATAAACCCAATAGGGCTGTTCTGCCCCCAATAAGGGGTAATTATATCTTAGTTGGGATCAAGTACAGGTACTGTTTTATTATTACAGAGAAAAGGGAATCATTTAACCATTAAATAAACCCAATAGGGCTGTTCTGCCCCCAATAAGGGGTAATTATATCTTAGTTGGGATCGAGTACAGGTACTGTTTTATTATTACAGAGAAAATGCAAATAATTTTTAAAAATGTGAATTAATTTATTAAAATGGAGTCTATGGAAGATGGCCTTCACGTAATTTGGAATTTTCTGGATAATGGGTTTCTGGATAACAGATTCCTTACCTGTACCATGTGGGGGCATTACTTATGTAATTGGCCCTGTATTTATCCTGTCAAGTATTCTCAGACAATATACATGAAACTGACATTAGCTTTATGCTGCAAGGTGATCTGGGAGGTATTTTTCATTAAACTGCTACGTGGATTTGGCTGTGGGATACTATGAAAGAATCTGTGAAGAAAATGTCTTTAATTAACCTACCCAAACACAAAATCCTACCTCCACCTATGACTAAGTCTGCTTTGTCACAGACAAATATGTATATTAAAAAAAAAAAAATATATATATATTCAATTATGCACCTACTCCCTAAAAACAGAAGCCTATAAGACACCCTGTCCAAATCAGACATTAACCTCAGACATGCCAACCTGTCTTTGATTAAAAAAGCAGAACACGCCAGACAGAAAATGTATACGAAAGAAAGAGAAACCGCAATGGCTAAGTGTAACCCGCGCTGTAGCATTGACCAGCTGCTATCTTCAAAGTACTCAGACTAACCAATACTCTGGAGTTGACCCTTTTTCTGACTTTTTTTAATATATAGTCACCAGAGGGCTGCCCACCTATATAAATACAGCCTGCTGCCTACACTTTACTAAATATTGAAGAAGAGGAAAATGTTTTTGGTTGGTCACACCCGCCAGCGATTCGTTCATTTACCTTTGAAAAAAACAAACTTGCCGTCCGACCGCTCGTAAGCTGCGTCAATCTTAGGTGGAAGTCCTTTCCAGAACTGTTCAATCTGCATCGGGTAACCTTCCTGTACCTTGTTGTTACGAAGGCGCCAAAACCAACGATCCTACAAAAAAAACAAAACAAGGTTTCTATTATTTATACGTTTTAGTGAGAGGATTGCTTAGAAAGATGGCTACACAGTAATGCAGTGATCCCCAACCAGTGGCTCAGGAGCACCATGTTGCTCCCCAACCCCTTGGATGTTGCTCCCAGTGGCCTCAATACGGGTGATTATTTCTGAATTCCTGGCTTGGGGGCAAGTTTTGGTTACATAAAAACCAAATGTACTGCCAAACAGAGCCTCCTGTAGGCTGCCAGTCCCTATAGGGACTACCAAATAGCCAATAACAGTCCTTATTTGGCACCCCCAGGGGCATGTATTATGCTTGAGTTGCTCCCCAATTCTTTTTACATTTGAATGTGGCTCACAGGTAAAAAAGGTTGGGGATCCCTTGAGTAATGGAAGTAACTGTAAGATGCTATATAATAGCAAACATGCTCAGGAGCAGGGCAGCACCACTGCCAATCGCTGCTAAACCTGGTACCCCCCACCTGGCCTGATTCAGCCCTGAAGTATCCAGCATCAGGCTAGGTATAAATATAGGCACCCCCCTTTAGCTGCCACCCTAGGCATGGGCCCACGGGTGTCTCTACAGTAGATGAGGCCCTGCCCAAAAAAAGCACCCTAAGTATTCTTATCAGTACTACAGTATTGTTCCTAGTACCTTAAAAACAAACATTTCTCCTCTAAAGAGAGCCACGGTATTAAAATTTCCATCGCATATATTTGGCCTGGAGCCTGTACTGGGTGGCTTGTCTCCGAGTGGCGGTCGTGGTGGCCTTGGCTGCCTTTCATGTTTCCTTTCAGAGGTGGAATGGATCCGTCGTGGTGGGAGAGTGGGGAGAGGTCTGGTCGGCTCCATGGTTTCTGCAGGGGGGCCTGGAAGGCATAAAATAAAATTAGGTTACAAACCGACCACTAGTTAAGCACTTGGCATTCAACCAGTGCTAGGACCAATCACAGCACATGATATAAGTTATATTTGGAGGTATTTTTTTCTAAATATAGAATTATGGAAACATTATTTTTAGTAGATCTGTGCACTAAGCACTGGCAATAAACAGGATTTAAAAGAAAAGCACATTATCTGTACATAAAGTATATACGGTTCTAATTTTCTAATTAAATTATATTGCAGCAAAAATGGCCGTTCCTGTTACACCATTTAGAGAACTGAAACAAAGACACCAATTACTGTAAATATTCCATTATGGCCTTTATATGGAGGCATGCAAGTACTCTGGCAATGGATATATCACAACGTATGTTACATTTACACTGTAATATGCTGGAACGACACCAGATGGCGCAGTGTTTCCTCCGTTTCACCAGACAAGACACTAATGTCACACAGGCTCATATAATAATTTGCTATCAGTGATTTAGTCAAAATGATTATGATCAAGTTGCAGTCAGTGAACCAATGTTCTCATATGCTTGTCACTAACCTGCAAAAACATGTCAATCATTTCATAGTGATAGTGGTCATTTAACCAGTAAAAAATAGCAGCTCAGATTTCTATTTTTATAAGGGAGAGTCTGCTTACAGTTAGTATCAGATAGAATCTGTGCCTCTGTAACAGAATGCTTTATTATACAGATAGCTAGAATCTCTGTTATACTGATAGCTAGAATCTCAGCCATAAAGCAGGGCAGGACTGCTGCTTACAATGGGGGGATCAGATAGGATCTGTGCCACTGTGACAGAATGCTCTGTTATACAGATAGCTAGAATCTCAGCCATAAAGCAGGGCAGGACTGCTGCTTACAATGGGGGGATCAGATAGGATCTGTGCCACTGTGACAGAATGCTCTGTTATACAGATAGCTAGAATCTCAGCCATAAAGCAGGGCAGGACTGCTGCTTACAATGGGGGGATCAGATAGGATCTGTGCCACTGTGACAGAATGCTCTGTTATACAGATAGCTAGAATCTCAGCCATAAAGCAGGGCAGGACTGCTGCTTACAATGGGGGGGATCAGATAGGATCTGTGCCACTGTGACAGAATGCTCTGTTATACAGATAGCTAGAATCTCAGCCATAAAGCAGGGCAGGACTGCTGCTTACAATGGGGGGGATCAGATAGGATCTGTGCCACTGTGACAGAATGCTCTGTTATACAGATAGCTAGAATCTCAGCCATAAAGCAGGGCAGGACTGCTGCTTACAATGGGGGGGGATCAGATAGGATCTGTGCCACTGTGACAGAATGCTCTGTTATACAGATAGCTAGAATCTCAGCCATAAAGCAGGGCAGGACTGCTGCTTACAATGGGGGGATCAGATAGGATCTGTGCCACTGTGACAGAATGCTCTGTTATACAGATAGCTAGAATCTCAGCCATAAAGCAGGGCAGGACTGCTGCTTACAATGGGGGGATCAGATAGGATCTGTGCCACTGTGACAGAATGCTCTGTTATACAGATAGCTAGAATCTCAGCCATAAAGCAGGGCAGGACTGCTGCTTACAATGGGGGGATCAGATAGGATCTGTGCCACTGTGACAGAATGCTCTGTTATACAGATAGCTAGAATCTCAGCCATAAAGCAGGGCAGGACTGCTGCTTACAATGGGGGGATCAGATAGGATCTGTGCCACTGTGACAGAATGCTCTAGCACAGACCTGCTTCCCCCTATGCCTCATCACGTGGCGCTGCCTCTTTTACACAGTCTGTGCTCCCAGTCTGTACTATTAATGAACTGGAAAACGTACAGCACTGCATGTTTAAGTAGCACTATAAATAAAAATATACTTACGAGATAGCAAGAGTCCCAGATACAGAGCAGGACAGAACAGTACATTACATATTGCTTTCATTTTTATGAATTTCAGTAATAGCAGCAACCTTGCAAGCACCGTTATTTAGAAAGCTTTCTATACCCACAAACCCTGCTGTACCCAGCATGCAGCAGAACAATTTTCCCTTTATAAGAGGGGATTTCGTGATTCCATTTCCCTATAATGAGAGTCATTGCAGCTACAGCCATTCCTGGGAACACAAAACCCTCCGCGGTTGTCACGTTTCTGGGTAAAATCACACAAAAGGTGGAATTTTGCCATTTGCAGACTTTCCTTTTTTGGAGATTTGAACGTGCGCGGGCGGTTTACTTTACATAAAAATACTATTCTGGGGAATTAGCGTTCCTCTCTAGGAAAGCTTCACATTTCTAGTTCAGCGACCTAAAATGCCACTGACTAAGGAAAGAAAATAGAATTCTAAGCAACTTCCCAATATACTATCATTTAAAAAGTTCAGTGGCTACAGACATTGAACTGAGTATCTCAGAATATTTCCTGAGCACAGACTGTGTGGCTGTGGGGAGGCCCAGGGGGGCTTGGATCATGGGGTCCACTTCTTCTATAGTCAAGAAAATGCCCCCCTCTGCTGCCACCAAGGTAGAAAGGTGGCCATGGAGGGGAGATTTTTTAATTATAGAGAAAGCTGGCCATGCTGGGCCCCTTCACAGATTTTTTGCCCCGGCTTTTATAGTTACACCACTGTTTTTTCAGTCCTGTCTGTTGACTCCTAAAGCAACGTGCCAGACTTCTGCTAGACTGTTTCATGAGTCAGAACCTGCACAAAAAATGAGGATGGGGGGATGTTCAGACACTGCTTTCAAATGCAATTGCGAGTACATTTACAATGACTAAAAAACGTGTTACTTTTTTTTATATTGTTTTAAAAAAGTGAATTTTGGGGTGGTGGTCTCTAAGACCAGTGGTCTCCAACTTTTTTTGTACCACGGACCAGTTTCAAGCAAGACAATTTTTCTGAGGACCATGGGTGGTGGGTATAATACAGCTCATCATAATACAAAATCAGTGGGAGACCTGACCTTGTTTCCCCAACTTAATGTGCCCGGCCCCCTTGTTTTCTTACTCCCACCTAAGTGGTGACATCCCCTGACGCTTAGTATGTAACTTGATAAAGGGCTGGGTTGAAGCCCGAAATGTTGCCTTGTGCACTTGAGTAAAAGTCACTTTTTTCTTCAACATTACCAGAGTGCTGCTGTTTTTTCATTTTATCTTGGATATTGTTTTACCCTGGCTGAGGGTTCAGCGTGCACCTGGGGCTACAACTAGCCGGTTTGTTCATTGTGTAGCACACCTTAATCAATTAGTATGTAGCTTTAAGTACTTTGGTCCTTGTTGCAATCAGTAGAAAGCTCCCTGGGCTTCGCATAGATGTTGTCATGGAGTTGGGATCACAGATAACTGCGACCAGAGGTGGCCTAGTTCAGCACAGCCCACGGCCCGGCACCGGTCCCCGGCCCGGTGGTTGGGGACCCCTGCCTTAGACCAATTCGGCAGCCTATCGGCCCGTGTAGGGGCATAAACGACAGGCCTGCCTGCCAGATATCAATCGGGCAGGTTAAAAAATGTAGTTGGAATTGGGGACCACATGAGCTCGCTGATGCAGTCCCCGAATGGATTGCACCTATTACCAGTGTTCTAATTCGATTGTTTGGCACCAGAGCCAAACAACCGAATTAGCCTAAATCCACCTGATATTGCCCACCCGTAGGTGGGGATATCGGGAGAAAATCCGCTCACCTGGTGAGGTCGCCAAGCGTGCGGATCTTATCCTGTATGGCCACCTTTACATGGAAGGAGCACCAGCTAGATAATGGATACACAAAGCCATAATAATGTTAGAGAAACAAGCCTATATTATGTGGCCAAGATCCGGCAAGCCCCCCCATCTATTGCTAAGCACAAAATATACATTCCCCTTTCTCTCCTCCTCTGCAGACTGCCAGAGGCCATTGTAGGACTGAGCAAAATCTTGGAATTAATAGGCAGCCTGGCAGCTTCGGTAATGATAAGCCCTGTGCAAAATGTCAGCACAGGCTCCCAAATATAGATAACAGCCGCGCTTTCATGGCACTCGCGCTCTAAAGGGAAATGATGATTAACTGGTTCTTTAATGGCCCTTTTTATCTTTAAATACAGCCTTCTGGATCAGACGGTAGTTTTCCAAGACAGTTAAGCTGATATCATCTTCAATTCCCATCATTCGTCCAGCAGCTAGAATTCTGGGAGCTGTAGTTCTAGGAGCTGGACCAGCCAATTTGACACTAAGCACTAGGGGTACACGTTTAAACATTTTTCTGATCTTTCCATTGATTGTTTATTCTCTGATTCTATGATTCCTTACACTAGTGGGGCTGGTCACACTAGGGGAGACCAGGCCCATCCAGATAGCTAAATAAAGTTTACACTTCAGGGTAAATGCATCCATGATCTTGAATGCCCATCAACTAACTGTATCTAGGTCCAGACTAGGAGCCAAAATTGGCCCTGGTGTTCCAAGTACACAGAGGCCTAAACAGCTCCCCCCACCCCAGCCCAATAAATAGTGACTGTCTATGGCATCTTACAGCAGCCCCTCTGGCATTTGCCTGAACCCACAGATTGCCAGTCTGGGCCTGGGTCCTGGCATTCCAAGTACCCAGAGGCCCAAACAGCCCCCCCCACCCCAGCCCAATAAATAGTGACTGTCTATGGCATCTTACAGCAGCCCCTCTGGCATTTGCCTGAACCCACAGATTGCCAGTCTGGGCCTGGGTCCTGGCATTCCAAGTACCCAGAGGCCCAAACAGCCCCCCCCCCCCAGCCCAATAAATAGTGACTATGGCACCTTACAGCAGCCCCTCTGGCATTTGCCTGAACCCACAGATTGCCAGTCTGGGTCTGACTGTAACCCTAAGGAGAGTCTCAACCAAATGTCTGACCAAGAAGGTGAGGCCTGAATCTGAAGGTTGAAGGCCTCCATCTTAGAGTCTGTCCACTGTTACAATCACAACACCATCCGTGACCTGTTTGATGACAAATACAAAAGGAACACCCCTTTTGGGCAATACCTTTCTGACTTTACATGCAACTAAAACCGAGGGAACACCTAAAACCTGTCCCTTTGTGGAGGGGAAGAAGTGGGCGCACTTATGCTCTAACATCAAGTGTCACCATGGTTAAATACCAGCAATGGTTAATCTTCTCACTAAGATGTATGTAAAGTAAGGGTGGAGGCTTTAAATATAGGTAGAGGACCTTTATGATTATGTGTCCCAAATGCCAGCACTGCTCCCCCCCATCTTTTAAGATCTCCAGTCAGGGGAAAGCTGGTGTGGCAGCCATGTTGAATCTCTGGCTGGCAAGAGGAAGAGCCACCTATATGAAGAGAGGATTCTGACTGACTTTCCCTTGTGTCCTACTTGTCTCCCAGGGTATGTTCAGGCTTTGGGTTGCTCTCTTATCACATTACCGCGTGTGACTGCAGCCTGAAGCGGGCAGATCATTATGACAATTGTACCAGCCTGTTCTGAGGCGCAGGGGGGAAAAGGAACATGAGGTAAACACCACTAGGGAAAACAAACTGAAGAGCTACGCCGCAAAATGGCTGCCATTATTTCTTATTGAGACATCTCCAGCGCCGAGATGATATCAGGCAAACAAACACGGCGATCTCCCACAGTTCACCTGAGGTAAAAGCAGCGACACAAAGAACACAACAGCCTTGTCAGAGAATAGTCAAATGATCCCTAACGGCCTCATTAGAAACAAAAGCAAAACTGCCTCGCCTGCACTGCATGCCTTGTGGAAATGAGATCCGTGCTGGGAAGGCGGGTAGGTAGTCAGACAGCCTGACCCAAAAGGTTGCGCCTGTTTGATGGGTTTAGAACAAGAGCTGGGAGAGGCTTTTTTATGTTGTTTCTGCAGACACTGACATCTGAATATTCCATATAAATCACCAACACTTCCCTGCTCGACAGTAACAGAAAACGCGATATATTAATAGATTAGTCAGTATTTAGTCAGTCCCCCAAGCTGCCTTACACAAGGATATGAAGCTCAGAACCTTTCAACTGACTACAGTTCCCAGCATCCTTGGCAGCCTCTCGCTACACGTCCCTAAATTCTGATTATAGATGTGTAGCCACCCACTATTATCAATAGAAACAATAAAAACTCATACACATGCAGTTTTACACCATTCACGCCTGAAGATGACCACATGTGCATTGTGCAAGTCTTGCTTTATGGCAGAGATCAATCAACAACTCCCACTCAGACCAGCTGCTTCAAGAAGAACTAAATCCTACAAAAAAGTATGGATAGAAATGCCATATTTTATAAACTGAACTAACTTTACCAGGCTAAAGCCAGTCATACAGGCACCGGTATTATCGTACAAAACCTCATTTCGTACAATATTCGGTGCGTGTATGGCCGCTTGACAAGACGACCGATATCGCAAAGGCTGCTGATATCGGTCATCTCGTTAAAAGATTTTGATTGGGCGCCCAAGCAAAATCTACATTTAGGGCTGAATCGGCAGGTGGAGGTAGAATTTCTTTTGTTTCTACCTCAATATCTGATGATTCAGCCCTGAACTTCAATGGAGGATAGGAACGATCTTATTGGTCGCACAAAAGATCGGAATTGCTACGAATATGCCCACCTTAAAGGTTTAGCAGCCCTATAATAGTAACGATCCAGGCCTTCAAAGTAGTCACAGGAGCTCCCCATCTTGGATTTTGTTAGGAGTGTCAGTGGCACTGCACATGCTCAGTGCACTCTGGGCTGCTGTTGAGAAGCTAAGCTTAGGGGTCGTCAAGCGTAAAATAAGGTTCATCTGTCACAGAAGCTGACGCTACAGGCCGGATTATCAAATATTGATGCTAATTGCACTGGTTTCTGAGCTTCTATGTAATAAGAATCTGAATTAATTACTAATCAGCCTTGGATTGTGCCATTTATAGTCTATATATACAGTATATTGTGAGCTGGTCCCTAAGCTCAGGTAAGTGACAACAGCTGAGGGCTACTGGGGGGCATTTTGGTGGCACATATTTTGGGCTGGAACAGAACTGGAACAGAACCCTAAAACATACTACACAGCATTTCTACCCTACGTCTTTATTACCAGCTGGAAGCTCATTTACAGCACTGCTGCCTGTACTGCTCAGTGGCAGATTTATTCATGACCGTGGAAGAGATAAGCAAATGTAATCATTAAAAATGCAACTAGGTTACCGTTTGCTCATATCCCTTTAAATTGCTAATATCCCTTTCCTCAGAACGTAAACTGACAGTTATATTGCTGCGGGAAACCCAATTACCCTCGGCCCCTATTAAAGATCCAGCTAAGGTTGCATTGAATATCCCTATAATGGGATGTAATGGGCGATTATTTGAACTGTGAATGAGAACAGGTGAAACGTATTTGACAGCACATTGCTGCCTGAACACAGCCGAGCTCCAACCAGCAATCTGTCCACATAAATAACCGCCAACCACAGGCGCAATCTGTAAGACGACGCCTGCTTTCAGCACAAATGATCATAGCAAGCAATCTATCAAGATTCCGGCAGCGTCAAGCGCCCTGTTCCTGGAGTGTATAAAATCAATATTATTCCAATATTCTCAGGGCAGGCTGCCTCCTCTGACATCACTAGGGTCTAAAATAGAATGTTTGTCTGAATGCTGCACAGCTATTGGCTGACAGGCACCAGGGCCAGCCAATAGAATTGCAAAGCAACGGGGACATCATTTTCTCTGTTTATTCTTTGCAACCACCAGTCACCCATTGTCCTTAGGGAGAAAAGTATTGATGGGAGGGAAACGGCAAGAGATAAGGAAAATAAATGTGAGAAATTCTTATGGAGGCTTAAATGGAATTAGCACTGCCAATTCATGGCATAAAATGGGAAAAAAGCTTGGATAACACCAAGCAAATCATCAGAGAGAACAGTAATAATTATTAAATAGCCAGTGTAATATTAAGGTTTAGATTGAGTGCCCAGAACATTCCTTCTCTGTATATTTGTATTTATACATATGGGTAGGAGGTGCCATAGTGTTTCCCTTAGACAGTACAGTATGGGGGTACAGCTTATTGTGTGCCCAGAACATTCCTTCTCTGTATATTTGTATTTATTCATATGGGTAGGAGGTGCCATAGTGTTTCCCTTAGACAGTACAGTATGGGGGTACAGCTTATTGTGTGCCCAGAACATTCCTTCTCTGTATATTTGTATTAATACATATGGGTAGGAGGTGCCATAGTGTTTCCCTTAGACAGTACAGTATGGGGGTACAGCTTATTGTGTGCCCAGAACATTCCTTCTCTGTATATATATATATTTGTATTTATAGTGGAGTAGTCTCTAGCATAGACTATCCTATGGATTGCAGCAGTGCAGAAAGTGAAAGCTGAGGCTGCAGATCTTACATGCTGCTGCTGACAGCCATGTTTGGACTACTTTGTAGTTATCACAGTCTCTGCATACCTCTGAAAAACTTGGCCAATTTAGGCCAGCCAAAGCTTACTATGCCGAGGTTGGCCAGGGTTCTCAATTTGCAAATGACCTCTAGATCTGCCTCTAGAAGGCAGCATTCATGGATTCCTGAGAAGCTAAGTACCAAGATATGAATAACAAAGCAACACAGTGTTACAGTGTCCAGGGGAGAAATACTTACCATAGATTTTCTGGATTCCTTGTAAGTCATCCTGGGGAAGCTTGAAATTATGAGTTTCCATGTACTGGTAGAAAGGAGCCATGATTGCACTGGGGTCATTTGAATGTTCCAACCCTAAGGCATGGCCAAGCTCATGGACTGCAACTAGAAACAGATCATTTCCTAGGGAGAGTAGAGAACACGGGATGTAAACATGGTGTATTTAGTAACTGTTTTCTATTATTTGTTTCCATGTATTGCAATCAGTGGCTCAGTGCCCAGTCAATGGTGGGTCACAAAGGGCTAGGGCTTGTGGGAATGTTGGCAGGGGAGGGCTCAGGTTAAAAATGTGGGCAACCACTGCGTGTATGGATTGGGTGTGGGTCAGACCAGGCAAGTATACTCCCGTCCCCCATGCTCCTGAAGATTCCCATCATGAACCCAGATGCCCACAAAGAAATAGCGCAGAGTGGAAAGATGTAGGAACAGGTTATGTGCAGGTCCTACAATGGCCCCATTTTGCAGATGTGCAGGGTTGGGTGTAGGTTAAGGTTCTGCAGGTTAGGGTTGGGTGTAGGTTAAGGTTTGCAGGTTTGGGTTGGGTGTAGGTTAAGGTTTGCAGGTTAGGGTTGGGTGTAGGTTAAGGTTTGCAGGTTTGGGTTGGGTGTAGGTTAAGGTTTGCAGGTTTGGGTTGGGTGTAGGTTAAGGTTTGCAGGTTAGGGTTGGGTGTAGGTTAAGGTTTGCAGGTTAGGGTTGGGTGTAGGTTAAGGTTTGCAGGTTAGGGTTGGGTGTAGGTTAAGGTTTTCAGGTTAGGGTTGAGTGTGGGTTAAGGTTCTGCAGGTTAGGGCTGGCTGTAGGTTAAGGTTCTGCAGGTTAGGGTTGGGTGTAGGTTAAGGTTTGCAGGTTAGGGTTGAGTGTGGGTTAAGGTTTGCAGGTTAGGGTTGGGTGTAGGTTAAGGTTTGCAGGTTAGGGTTGGGTGTAGGTTAAGGTTTGCAGGTTAGGGTTGAGTGTGGGTTAAGGTTCTGCAGGTTAGGGCTGGCTGTAGGTTAAGGTTTGCAGGTTAGGGTTTGGTGTGGGTTAAGGTTCTGCAGGTTAGGGTTGGGTGTAGGTTAAGGTTTGCAGGTTAGGGTTAGGTGTGGGTTAAGGTTCTGCAGGTTAGGGTTGGGTGTAGGTTAAGGTTTGCAGGTTAGGGTTGGGTGTAGGTTAGGGTTTGCAGGTTAGGGTTGGGTGTAGGTTAGGGTTTGCAGGTTAGGGTTGGGTGTGGGTTAAGGTTCTGCAGGTTAGGGTTGGGTGTAGGTTAAGGTTCTGCAGGTTAGGGTTGGGTGTAGGTTAAGGTTTGCAGGTTAGGGTTGGGTGTAGGTTAAGGTTTTCAGGTTAGGGTTGGGTGTAGGTTAAGGTTTGCAGGTTTGGGTTGGGTGTGGGTTAAGGTTTTCAGGTTAGCGTTGGGTGTAGGTTAAGGTTTTCAGGTTAGGGTTGGGTGTAGGTTAAGGTTTGCAGGTTAGGGTTGGGTGTAGGTTAAGGTTTGCAGGTTAGGGTTGGGTGTGGGTTAAGGTTTGCAGGTTAGGGTCGCGTGTAGGTTAAGGTTTTCAGGTTAGGGTTGGGTGTAGGTTAAGGTTTGCAGGTTAGGGTTTGGTGTGGGTTAAGGTTCTGCAGGTTAGGGTTGGGTGTAGGTTAAGGTTTGCAGGTTAGGGTTTGGTGTGGGTTAAGGTTCTGCAGGTTAGGGTTGGGTGTAGGTTAAGGTTTGCAGGTTAGGGTTAGGTGTGGGTTAAGGTTCTGCAGGTTTGGGTTGGGTGTAGGTTAAGGTTTGCAGGTTAGGGTTGGGTGTAGGTTAAGGTTTGCAGGTTAGGGTTGGGTGTAGGTTAAGGTTTGCAGGTTAGGGTTAGGTGTAGGTTGAGTTTTTCCTGACCAGTGCATCACTAGTTTATGTGGATCATAGGCAGATATTTATAAAAACTAGTGAGCAGTCATGTATGTAAGGGTTTCCTTTTTCTTCATTGGGCCCATCACCCAGAGAGCTCAGGCTACCAGTGGCCTAATAACTGGAGCCCCCTGGCTGGAGGGCTCTGCTATTTTAGTATCATAGGTCCCATTATTACTGATGGTGGCCCTTTATGTACAGATGATATATGCATTGCAGCCTGGTTACATGGAAAAGGAGTCCTGTTTATAAACTGCAAAACAGTAAATTGTTGAACCTAACTAACCTAACCTAAATTGCCCATGATTTTAAGTATTCAGCTTTGGTTTAGTTAGGATCATGGATTCGGCCAAATCTGAATCCGAATGGGGTTTCTTTTCTCTGGTAAAAAGTTATTTAACAACCTGCCAACCCATCCAATTTTACTGAGGCAAACCAGACTGCTTTGTTTGAAACCCCTTGGCACTAAGTCCCTCCTCCTTGAGGGTCTGAAATAGGACAGGACTGCCCAATCTGTCCATACATGATGTGCAGGCAATTCATCCGATTCCCCATCGCAATAAAACCAGTAAACATACCATCGTGATTGGAGTTCCCAAGAGTCCAAGGTTCATCAGAGTCGAAATGCGTATCTCCCCCTATACCCGGGCCGGGAAAGTAAGCGTGCGCCAGGAATCCGCCTTCTCCATCAAACGGGGAACTGTCTCCGTGGAAACCAGAAGCAAAAAATATCATGATGTCCGCCTCTTTCCTTTCATTTTTGATCTCTGAGTAGGGGATTTCTTCAAATGTTAGAGGAGTCACCTTCTGCCACACGTCGAACGCCTGGCGGATGGCTTTCCTGGTGTCCAGCTCTCCTACTTTAGGGGTGTAGTTGTGTATGCTAGAGAGAGAAGGAGAATCATAAGCCATATTCCCCCAAAGTTAGCGATGGTACAGCCCTTCCCATTCCCCCAAACTGGCTTTCAAGTCAACCTTGCTGGGATTCAATGGGAGACTACCCTTCCCCCCCCAAGAAAAATGGTTTGGCTTAGTATCAAGATTTCCTACTGGATCACGGGGGGAGACGATGGTGAGGGTATTCTTCTACCTTTGTGTCCCCAGCTTCTATTATGGGTTACTGGCTCCGCTTGAAGTCTGGGGCTTCCTTAAGCTGGCATTGTGTCTTATTACAGATGTCTGGCATCCAAAAGGTGCAAATTCTATTTAAAGAAATATCAATATGTTCTGATAGGCTCAGCATCTGGGCCGGGGGAGTTTAATGGGAGAGAGGGAAAAATTATAGCACTTAAATAGCTACAGTGTGATTTTATCCTGTGATGTTTATGCATAAAGCTTTTTTTCTACATAAGGGGAATGATGTACCCCCCTACTGTAAATATAAGGATATAAGAGGTTGTGTGACCATATAAAGGCATAAGGCTGCAGGCTGAGTTATACAGGGAACTCTGAGTATCACTCATGTATAATAAGGGATAATGTACCCCCTACTGTAAATGATAAGGATATTAGCAGTCACTGAGGGGTTCTGTGCCCATATAAAGGCACAAGGCTGCAGGCTGAGTTATACAGGGAACTCCGAGTATCACTCATGTATAATAAGGGATAATGTACCCCCTACTGTAAATGATAAGGATATTAGCAGTCACTGAGGGGTTCTGTGCCCATATAAAGGCACAAGGCTGCAGGCTGAGTTATACAGGGAACTCTGAGTATCACTCATGTATTATAAGGGATAATGTACCCCCTACGGTAAATGATAAGGATATTAGCAGTCACTGAGGGGTTCTGTGCCCATATAAAGGCACAAGGCTGCAGGCTGAGTTATACAGGGAACTCTGAGTATCACTCATGTATTATAAGGGATAATGTACCCCCTACTGTAACTGATAAGGATATTAGCAGTCACTGAGGGGTTCTGTGCCCATATAAAGGCACAAGGCTGCAGGCTGAGTTATACAGGGAACTCTGAGTATCACTCATGTATTATAAGGGATAATGTACCCCCTACTGTAACTGATAAGGATATTAGCAGTCACTGAGGGGTTCTGTGCCCATATAAAGGCACAAGGCTGCAGGCTGAGTTATACAGGGAACTCTGAGTATCACTCATGTATTATAAGGGATAATGTACCCCCTACGGTAAATGATAAGGATATTAGCAGTCACTGAGGGGTTCTGTGCCCATATAAAGGCACAAGGCTGCAGGCTGAGTTATACAGGGAACTCTGAGTATCACTCATGTATTATAAGGGATAATGTACCCCCTACTGTAAATGATAAGGATATTAGCAGTCACTGAGGGGTTCTGTGCCCATATAAAGGCACAAGGCTGCAGGCTGAGTTATACAGGGAACTCTGAGTATCACTCATGTATTATAAGGGATAATGTACCCCCTACTGTAAATGATAAGGATATTAGCAGTCACTGAGGGGTTCTGTGCCCATATAAAGGCACAAGGCTGCAGGCTGAGTTATACAGGGAACTCTGAGCATCACTCATGTATTATAGTTTACCCCCTGCTGTTAACTATAAGGAAATTAAAAGTCACATAAGAGTTGTTAGTCTCAAACAAGAAAAATATGTCTCTTTAAGCACTGACCCTGCAACCAAAACAAAGATTGTCTGTAATACATCAGTTTGAATTTTTTATTAGATATCTGGTCTCCACTTTTCTTTTACTTCTGTTTGTTGCTAGTTTAATTAACCCCTAGCAACCAAAGAGCAGCCTAAATTCAAAGCCCAACAGCTGCAGAACAAAAATGGAAATAATTCAAAAAATAAATAAAAATAGACAAATTGCAAGGTGCCTTAGAATACAACTGTATTGAACCGCCCTTTAAATACTTTCTTTCAGCTTTACTCTACTCCATGAGTGAATCACATATCATCACATCCATCTGTGGATATAAATAGGCCGGCACAAATAACCTAAAAAGATATTTATAGCTGCCATCTTCAGTTATTCCAACATCTCGCTGCCGCAGCTTCCAAAAGTGCAGATGGGAAGAGTGAAAAAACCCTGAGTAAGTGAAAGTGTGTGTGTCACTAACGTAATATAAGCATGGTGGCAAACATTCTTTAAAGGGGAAGTAAACCCAGCTTGCCACTGTTCTTCCTAATATTAATGATGCCAATATGTAGGGTGCAAGACCTGGTACAAGTATGGGGCCTGTTATCCAGAATGCTTGGGACCTGGGGTTTTCCGGATCTCCATACCATAAGTCTGCTAAAAATCATTTAAATATTGAATAAACCCAATAGGGCTGTTCTGCCCCCAATAAGGGGTAATTATATCTTAGTTGGGATCAAGTACAGGTACTGTTTTATTATTACAGAGAAAAGGGAATCATTTAACCATTAAATAAACCCAATAGGACTGTTCTGCCCCCAATAAGGGGTAATTATATCTTAGTTGGGATCAAGTACAGGTACTGTTTTATTATTACAGAGAAAAGGGAATCATTTAACCATTAAATAAACCCAATAGGGCTGTTCTGCCCCAATAAGGGGTAATTATATCTTAGTTGGGATCAATTACAGTGTACTGTTTTATTATTACAGAGAAAAGGGAATCATTTAACCATTAAATAAACCCAAGAGGGCTGTTCTGCCCCCAATAAGGGGTAATTATATCTTAGTTGGGATCAAGTACAGGTACTGTTTTATTATTACAGAGAAAAGGGAATCATTTAACCATTAAATAAACCCAATAGGGCTGTTCTGCCCCCAATAAGGGGTAATTATATCTTAGTTGGGATCAAGTACAGGTACTGTTTTATTATTACAGAGAAAAGGGAATCATTTAACCATTAAATAAACCCAATAGGGCTGTTCTGCCCCCAATAAGGGGTAATTATATCTTAGTTGGGATCAAGTACAGATACTGTTTTATTATTACAGAGAAAAGGGAATCATTTAACCATTAAATAAACCCAATAGGGCTGTTCTGCCCCCAATAAGGGGTAATTATATCTTAGTTGGGATCAAGTACAGATACTGTTTTATTATTACAGAGAAAAGGGAATCATTTAACCATTAAATAAACCCAATAGGGCTGTTCTGCCCCAATAAGGGGTAATTATATCTTAGTTGGGATCAAGCACAGGTACTGTTTTATTATTACAGAGAAAAGGGAATCATTTAACCATTAAATAAACCCAATAGGGCTGTTCTGCCCCCAATAAGGGGTAATTATATCTTAGTTGGGATCAAGTACAGGTACTGTTTTATTATTACAGAGAAAAGGGAATCATTTAACCATTAAATAAACCCAATAGGGCTGTTCTGTCCCCAATAAGGGGTAATTATATCTTAGTTGGGATCAAGTACAGATACTGTTTTATTATTACAGAGAAAAAGGAAATCATTTATAAAAATCAGAATAATTTGCTTATAATGGAGTCTATGGGAGATGGCCTTTCAGAACTTTCTGGATAACGGATATAGGGATCCTATACCTGTACTTTTTTTTAAGTGAACCTTTAGCATGCTGTAGCCTATCCTTTTCATTGCAACTGGTCTTTGTTATTTATTTCTTATAGTTTTTTACTTATTTCCAGATTTCAAATGGGGGTCACTGACCCCAACAGCCAAAAAACTATTGCACTGTAAAGCCTTGTTGTTGCTTTTTATTACTTATCTTTCTATTAGGTCTCTCTTCTACTCATATTCCAGTCTCTCGTTTAAACCACTGCGCGGTAGCTAAGCTAAATAAGACCCTAGCAACCAGATCCATAGCATCACATATGAAGGATAAAGATATAATTGTGCAGAAGCTATAGATTGGATAGTAGTGGTGGGGTCCATTGTTCTTCAAAAGCCAATTGGAATAAAGGGGGTGAGGGAAGGAGGCAATACAGAGGTTTGATAGCAGCCATTATGAGTGATGTGTTATAATGTAATCACTGCTCAGTATATATACAAAGAGCTGGATTGAGGCTGGCACACCCAGAAACTCTATTAAAAATGCATTTTAAACCATGAATAATTTATTTAATGAACTTAAAAGACCTTTTAACAATGAATAATTGAATAATGTGCAATAACATTTTTTTCTTGTGATGCTAAAAACGTCACGTGATTTTACACGTATGTCCCTTAGTGTGTCGGCTCCCCTTACTTACGGCAAAAGCGCATGTACTTATAGCTTACAAAATGGCAGCTTCCCTGCCTCGAGAGAGGAGGTTATTCACTAATGTAAAATGGAGCAGTACAGTTACCAGAACCAACCAGTCAGGCCATTCAGGCCAGTCAGGAAGAAGGGGTTATGCCCAGCAGTAGTTCTGTTGTGTGGCCTCTATGGGCCTTTCCACTGCACCATCAGAGTAATCAGTATGGCAGCTTCATGCCTGTGTGAATAGAAAGTAACTTTGACATTTGTAAGATTTATATCCTACCTGTATGTAATGTGCTTTTGCCTCCACTTCTGTCCTGTTAGTGCATATCTCTTATTCCTTCTTCTATGGCTTAAATGAGGATGGTCAGGTACTCCACAGCGAGGCTTCTTCATCCACCTGTATGGGAATGAGTAGGGATTTAGTGTCATGGCTGTCCTGAGCAATACAGAGGGCGTCCCATACACCTCAATGGAAACTAGCGACGGGGGCAAGTGACACGAGAATAACATTTCTTTTTCAATTAAATGCTGGCACTTTATACATAAACAATAAATTCCCCCCCCTCAAGACCCAGACTAGCACTCTGCACTAGCACTCACATTGGTATATGAACCTTTAAATCTCTAAAGTAGTTTCCTGTGGTTTCACATCTGTGTGATCTTGTTCAGCCTGCTCCAGAGTGTCTGTGGCACTGCACATGCTCAGTTTGCTGCTCTCAGTGATAATCAGTTGGTATCCCCACTAATTTCTCCATCAGGAGGTGGACAAAGATCCCATAAATATATTGAACTGAATTTAATGGACCACTTTCTGGCTCTAACCATAAGGCGCCTCACTTCTACCCTTTTCTGGGAAAAGCTGCACTTTAAAGGAGAACTAAAGATGTAGGGCAAAAATGTTGTATGTATTTTTTGGGCTCCTGTACCAGCCCAAGGCAACCACAGTCCTTTAGCAGGGAAGATCTGTGCCCCCAATTCCCCCCCAGTAGCCCCCCATATTCTACTGTTTCACTGCTGATGCTCTGTGCTGCTTTCAGTTACTGAGATTAGGGACCGGCACACAATATACTGTATATATAGAAAATGTCACAATATAAGGCTGACTAGTAATTAATACATGGCAGTACATGGCAATTAGCATCAGAATTTAATAATCAGCCCAGCAGCACCAGCTTATATGACAAGCCGGACTCATTTTCTCAGGGCGCACTGAGCATGTGCAGTGTCACTGACACTTTCCATTTTGGGGAGCTCTTATAATGAGTTTGGATCATTGCTGCTATTGAGATGCTGAAACTTTAGCTTGGTGCAGTAAGTACAGTTTATAAATATGGCATTTTTAAGCCATATATATAGTTTTAGGGTTTTCTTCTCCTACCTAAGTTTCTGAAAAATGACATTCATGTATGCAGCAAAGTGCCCCAAGCATATAAGCTGCAATTAATTAATAGAGGCACCGTTCTCAACAAGCAAAAAGGGATTTATTATAGATCCGTTGTTTCAGTCATATTGAATGTCTTTCCTACGATAAAAAGAGACTATAAAGGAACTGTAATCTGAGTTAAGCCTGGGCAGACATAAACTGCTAGGAAACCATAACATCATTTTAACTGGACACAACTGTATGATTATATAATTCTAGTATTCAGTTGAGCCCCTTTAGCTCTGCAGCAAAGGCAGTATGGCAACTCCCCATATATTGGCATATACAATTAAGCAGATAAGTAAGTTATGGCCATATGTCTAACTATTTATAGAAACCTGGAGTGAAAGAATTTGACTTATTTTCCATTTAAGCCGCTTAGATCGGGGGGTATTTCATTACAACCGAAGACTGTAAGCTCTTGGCACAGTACTGTAATCTCCTCGGGACAGATCAAACACTTCTAAAGGTTCTCAATATAGAATGGTAAGCATTAAAGAGGCTCTGTGGTGCTGTAATGCACAGAAAGGGTCAGAAGTAACTGGGAGCCTGCAGGGATGGGCCCAAAGCTGCTCTGCAACTTCAACGTTATCATTCCACAACTAGGGGGCAGCAGATTTCACTTGAATATTAATGTTGTACTTTTAGCTACTGCCCTCAGGGGTCTTCATTTTTTGTTATTTTTTGTTTATTCTTTAACTTTTTGGAATTTATCAGGGTTTTTTTTGGAGTTAACAGGGGTGACAGAAAACCACTCTGGTAACTTCAAAAGCCGAACATCTATTTTACTGCAACGCCCCCTTGCACCACTGCAATGCTTAGAACTGAAAGGGGAGGAGTGCGAGGGGACTTTCAGCAATTATCTGGATGCTATGGTTCAAATTACCTTAGTAACCAGGGAGTAGTTTGAATGAGAGACAGGTATATGAATAGGAGAGGTCTTGAATACGAAAATAAGTAATAAAAAGTAACAATAACAACATTTTAGCCCTCACAGAGCAATCGCTTTTTGGCTGCCGGCATCTGTGACCCCCATTTGAAAGTTGGGAAGTTAAAAGGCAAAGGAAGTAAGAAGACAAATTAATTTTTCTTTAAAAAACTATAAAGAATAAATTATGAAGGCCTATTAAAAAAGTTGCTTACAATTGGTAAGATGCCATAGACAGTGGGGCCTGTGGGGGGGGGGGGGGGGGGGCTGTTTGGGCTTTTGTGTACATGGAATGCCAGGGCCTATTTTTACTCCCAGACCTGATGGGCGGAAGAAAATCAACAGAGTGTCCAATATCAATAGCGATATACATAGATATCGGCCTGGATTATGATACATGTACCAAAACACAACATTCTATTGGTAGATGTATGGGCATTGCCCATGACTGTTGTAGATAACCAACAAACTATTCCTTATATTTTTCTAAATTTTGCGCCCCCCAAAAAAACCCTCCCAGTTCCCACAACAATGACTTACTCAATGGTCATTTGGTCCAGCTCTCCGGTCACCGGAATCCCGTAGAACTGCTGCATTGCTGAGACGGCCGACTGCATAGCTTTCCCTGATTGTAAGGCGGATATTCTGATGTCGTACGGAAGCAAATAGCCATATGTTTTTAACCAGCGCTGAAACACAAGAAGAGAATTGGATAACAGGTCAGTCAGACGGCATTGTGGCATTACAGATTCAAAAACAGACACATCTATCTGGTCCAACTTTTCTATCCAAGTAATACTCTATCTTAGGGTCACTCTTGGACCCACCCATATGCTGAGCTGCTGAGCTGTAACTCATTGCCTGTTAGGAATAGTAGGTTTCCATCTCCTGCTCTAGTTTAACTAGAAACCCATCTCTATATTCAGAAAAAGGGGGAGATAATGCTTCATTCTGAAATGGCCAGGAGAGTTTCCTACTTGCCCCCCTACTTATATATTTATACTTGGAATGAACTGAATCCATAATTCATGTTTCGGCTGAAAATCAAACCTGAAACTTAAGGTCCCCATACACCTTCAGATCCGCTTGCTTGTTGCCAAGCGAGCGGATCTTCTCCCGATATCCCCCACCTACAGGTGGGCGATATCGGGAGAATTCAGGCTAATCCGATCCCTGGGGCCAAACGAGTGAATTATAACGACGGGTATAGGCAAAGGCACTCCGGGGACCGCATCAACGAGCCAATGTGGTCCCGATCCAACTAGATTTTTTAACCTGCCCGATCGAGATCTGCCCAATTTAAGGCCAGATATAAGTCGGGCAGGCCCGTCGGTAGTGCCCATACATGGGCCAATTAGCTGCAAATCGGTCCAAGGGACCCATATCAGCGCTAGAATCAGCCCGTGTATGGGGACCTTTAATCTGAGCATTCAAATCAAAGGAAACATTTGAATAATCCGTGAAGACAAAAAATCAGTCGCTTATCAAGAGCTTTAAAGTTGTGTGACTTTCAGAGTTTATTTATTTAGGCTTCATTTTGCTAGAAGAACCTGCTGATACCTGTAAAATGTTTGTCCTGATCCAAATGCCTAATTTATGTCATTTAGGTCATTTATTACCTGCGGGTAGAATAACTGGCAGAGGCCTGTGGGCCTACGTAGGGCAGGCAGGGGCTGGCACATAGGAGTTTACTCCTTGCACCCTCTAACTTGGGCATCATAGAGACATACAAGTTAGGGAGCACCTGTAGGCGCAGCGCTGTAGCACCTTCCTCCAAAGTAAAACATTATTTCCCAAACAAATATTTCAGGTATAGATGCTGCCCAGTTAGCTGTGTTTTTTATTTCAGCTAAACAGATGGCCCAGCGGGTATTTGGCAGGCATCAAATTCTCCTTAGCCTTTGTGCTCAGTTGGCCCACCGGGGGAAAGGCTTCTATACTCGTAACGCCTGATGCAACCTGACAGGTTGTCTTCTCTTACTTAAGTGTCAAGGAAAAATATTTTGTGCGGCCGGGTACAGAGGCAAGGGGTGCGGGTATAACCTTTTGGCAAATACTAGCCCAATGCAAGCTCTATCAAAAATAATTCCCCTGTTCAATATTCCATAAATCAGCCACATGGGGTACCATAATGGATGTTTCTTGTATGGCTACTTGCTACTTGTCTAGTAACCCATAGCAACTAATCAGCAGGCAGCATTTAATGGTCAGCTGTTGGTTGCTATGTGTTACAAGACTATTGCTATAGGCTAATATGGAAATCCGGACATGCAGTTTTCACCTGGACATACCATTCCGAAAACCTTTTGTAAGACTATATCAGCAAACCACGCACTTTGCTTTCAAGGCAAAAACTTGATTTTAATCACAGTGCCTGTATTTTAGCTACTCAGTCAGCACAGGTACTGAAAAAATACTGGCCTTCCTATATGTTTATCTTTTTTCCCTCTATAAAACATTGGGATCAGGCATAATTTACCATCCTGGCCAGTAAAATACCAAAATACCAAATCATTGATTAATGCAAGGCTTAATGGCTGCTCAAAGCAGATTGATAAATTGACTCATTGATCAAAGTAGTAAATACTTCTGTCCAGAAGAATTATGGTTCTGGATTCTCCATTTTGATATATAGAATATCTGACCCCAGGTCCCAATCATTCTGGATAATAGGTCCAATACCCATAGTTTGAAGCCATTGGGGAGGAAGTAACTACCATACAGCAAAGCCTGTGATCGGGGATCTGCTGTATATTGGTTTTCAATATGTCCCCAATAGCTCCCCATCTTCTGCTGGTTCACAGCACATTCTCTGAGCAAGGGAACCGAACAATATAATGTAAATATGTAGCATAAAATCCATAATATAGGGCTCATTAATAACAGAAATCAATGAAATCTGCAGCAGTCAGTCCCGTAGCATCAACGAGCCCACTGAGCATGTGCAGTGCCACTGACACTCACAGGATCCAAGATGGGAAGCTACTGGAGACAACTTTGAAGGCCTAGATCATTACTGGTGTAGGGCTGAACCTCTGGCCTTGTGCAGTAAATTTAGTATATAATAAATTGCATATCTGATCACATTGTTCTGTAGGATTTAGTTTCTAGATGCCTGATCTTTACAGCACCCCTGCTGAGTTTTCCGAACACTGTGCCAATATGAGGGAAATAGCCCAACTATGGCATTAGACACAATATATATGTTTAAAGGCAGCAGCATGGATATAGAAAGGAGGAGGATCAGTGCACAAAGATCAGTTTAAAGCGCTGCGCTGCTGCCTTTGGAGTAGAAAGTTTGCATGTGATGGGCTGACAGCAGCTTATTGCTTTCTCCTCCGAGCTGGAAGGGCTCCCAGAGATCAGATGAATTTCCCATGGAGAGACAGGCCGTGTATTGTAATATTTATAAAGCGCTTCTATAGGCGATGCTGCCTTTTAATCTACCCCTGCTCTGGCAAATCTCCTGCCTTTCTGTTCCGCTGGCTGCAACTGCTCTCATTAGCCCCTTTCTCTGCTTCATTTATACACACAATGTGCAGTCTCTCTCCTCTCCTTCAGGCTCTTTGGCTTCGAAATGTGCCAATGCCGCAATTCCCATCATTCTCTGAACAGATACGGGCTGCAGTTTTACTGAGATGCCAACCATTCTTATCCATTTCAGGAGATGTTTTAGCTGCACCGACGATCCACCCCAATGAAGCCATTTTACTCCCCTGATCCACCCAGCTATAACCACTCTTCTAACCCCCCCCCCCCCCCGTATAATTCTGGGAGACCACTAAAAAGCCAGGAGTGTTGACATTATTTTAGATGGTATTCTTTTTAAATAAGAAGGGTTGCCAAGTTGTTACGCACCCTTCCAGCCACTCACCCTCTTCCCTACGCTGCTATCCTATGCTGCCATTTTATTCTGTATCCCAGAACATTCATTCCCTGTGCCTATGGAAGCTGGGGGCACATGTAGTACATGTAGTGCTTGCCCAAGGTGGCAACGTCTGGGACACATTAAAATGGCAGCATGACTTGACCCCTGGCCAAAGCATTTTATGAAGTAGAGGAGTGCCAACACAGGAGGTAAACAACTGGAATCACTGGGGGTACCTAACAACTTGGCACAAGAGCTGGAACCTTTTCCAAATGTAATTATTGTCAGGCAGGTGGGTGGTGACAAATGGGGGACAGGAAGTGATGGACAGGGGGAAGTGCAGCAAAAAACTGATGATGAAAAGGGGGTGGGTCAATGACATTATGGGCAGGACGAATACAAATTCAGGACAGATCAGGGAAAAAGAAGGGTAAGATTGGGGCAAATTACGGCTTAAATGGGACCTGTCACCCAGACATAAAAGTTGTATAATAGAAGTAATTTTAAAATAGGGATGCACCGAATACCGGCTTTTTTTTAAGGGTTCGGTTTCGACACATAAACATTTTAGGGTAATACAAAGCTTGCTTTAATAACAGTGGCCACAAAATGGCGCCCGCCTCCTAGCAGTGATTGTGCATTGCAAGACTGAAGGACACAACATTTAAACAATTTATACAGTGTAAGTAAAGTTTATTTTGCTTGACAAACACAATAGAAAACAATCCAAAATTATTTCCTAGGGTGACAGGTCCCCTTTAATTAAGCAGTCCAGGGTCACAACCAAAGGATATTAGAAATACATTGCTGGTAAGTTTGTAACACCATTCCCTGGTCCTGGGAGCTGCTAATGTTACAGGGATATAAATGCTCCATTTACAAGTAGGGTTTTAATCTCTCTTTGTAACGTTATAGAGCACAGTTTGAGCCTACAGTAATACTTATACTGCCATATTGTAGTGATTTCTCCAAGGTGGGTAAGGTGCAGATATATAAACATTGGGCAAACCCTGGGCCAGGTTGGTAGAACCCACCCTTGGGTGAATCAGTGCAAGGTTACAGAGAATGGATGTTCATGGACAGACCAATTAGTGTGCTGTTCCTTTCTTCTCTTCTAACAATTCCCAACATAACCATCTCTTTCAAATTCAGGTTTAAACACCGGTTAAAAAAAGAAATATATACATTTTGGTCTCAGGGCCAGAAACGCTCAGCGTGTGGCTGTTTCTAAATTAACAGCGTCTCCCTGTGAAACATGAAGATTAAAAATAGCTTTGCCTTTGCTACACAATTCCCAGCTTCCCGCAGGAGAGGGATATGAATGGCCAGCCGTTTCATACCATCTGTAGCAGTGGCAATAATACCTCTCTCTGGCTTTAATCTGCCTCTTCTATAAAAGTTTATTATATCTCTTACATTTCCATTTGATTTCATTTCTCTGATATTTCTGTATCTGACACATTAAAAAAACGCAGGTTCAGTAAATTACAGACTAAATGGTAGCTAGGCAAGCTGTTATTCCTGTTGACCTGCACTATTTGAGGTATATTTAAACGTAAAGTCTGGAATAGAGGTTGTATACTCAGAGGGAACCCTTGGCCAAAGATT
Organism: Xenopus tropicalis; assembly: GCF_000004195.4. Lineage (NCBI taxonomy): Eukaryota > Metazoa > Chordata > Amphibia > Anura > Pipidae > Xenopus > Xenopus tropicalis. The sequence continues at coordinate 43,421,351 of NC_030686.2, read as the reverse complement.
AAATACCCTTGGTTAACATAAAACTAAAATATGACAAGGTGTAAATTCATTATTAGTGTAAGAAGGTGATCTTTAATAAGCAACAATGAACCTTAGGGATCACAAGAACACCCTGGACTCTCCTAAACCTTCCGTTTGGTGCTCAGTATTAAAATGGATTGGCACCCTTCCGAAATATACAGGTAGGAATAAATATTGGCCCAAAGCCACGTCTCAGCAGGCTGAACCTCTACCCCAGAGGTTGTACTGTATGATCCCATCAAAAAAAAAGATAATGGAGAAAGTATGATGCCAGTACCAAGTAGTTTATAAGAGAAATTTCTCAGTAGCCTATAAGAGGTGTTCCATAGTACTTGTAAGAAGTGTTCCTCAGTAACTTATGAGAGATGTCCCTTGGTAGATTTTGAGAGGTGTTCCTCAGTAACTTATGAGAGATGTCCCTTGGTAGATTTTGAGAGGTGTCCCTCAGTAGCTAATGAGAGACGTTCTTCAGTAGCTCATGAGACTTTCCTCAGTAGCCTACAAGAGATGTTCCTCAGTAGCTCACGAGAGATGTTCCCTAGTAGCTTACGAGAGACGTTCCTCAGTAACTTACAAGAGAAATTCCCTAGTAGCTTATGAGAGACGTTCCTCAGTAGCTTACGAGAGACGTTCCCCAGTAGTTTACGAGAGATGTTCCTCCATAGCTTATGAGAGATGTTCCTCCATAGCTTATGGAAGGAGTTCCTTGGTAGCTTATGAGAGGAGTAGTTCCTCAGTAGTTCAAGAAACGTGTTCCTCAGTAGCATATGAGAGATGTCCCTCAGTAGCTAACAAGAGCTGTTCCTCAGTAGCTCATGAGAGACGTTTCTAATGAGGGGGGTTTCCTGGGAGGAGTCACTTGTTAGCCTATGAGAGGTGTCCCTCAGTAGCCTGGGAGATATTTTCCTCTGTAGCTTCTGAACGGTGTTCCTTGGTAGTTTTTGACAGGTGTTTCTCAGTTGCTTATGAGAGGTGTCCTTTCAAAGACAACCCCTCATAAGCTGCTGAAGTTAAAAGCTTCTGGAATAAAAAGTTTTTCTCAGTAGCTTATAAGCAGTGTTCCTCAGGAGCTTATGAGCAGTGTTCCTCAGTAGCTTATGAGCAGTGTTCCTCAGGAGCTTATGAGCAGTGTTCCTCAGTAGCTTATGAGCAGTGTTCCTCAGGAGCTTATGAGGAGTGTTCCTCAGTAGCTTATGAGCAGTGTTCCTCAGTAGCTTATGAGCAGTGTTCCTCAGGAGCTTATGAGCAGTGTTCCTCAGTAGCTTATGAGCAGTGTTCCTCAGGAGCTTATGAGCAGTGTTCCTCAGTAGCTTATGAGCAGTGTTCCTCAGTAGCTTATGAGCAGTGTTCCTCAGTAGCTTATGAGCAGTGTTCCTCAGTAGCTTATGAGCAGTGTTCCTCAGTAGCTTATGAGCAGTGTTCCTCAGTAGCTTATGAGCAGTGTTCCTCAGTAGCTTATTAGCAGTGTTCCTCAGGAGCTTATAAGAGTTGCTCCTCGGCTTATAAGAGGTGTTCTGGGTTTGTTTCACATCTAAACAATTTAGATGCATTTGTTTCACCTTCAGTCAGATATTATATAAGTGAATGAATTCCATTTATTGAGAACATTCTAATAGGCAGACAGACTAACTGGATGAATAAACAATGTCACAGCTCCATAAACAAAAATGGGATCCGGTCATAGTAAGTCTGCCCAATATAATCAAGCAAGTAACTGCCTGTATTTAATCCTGTATTGATATTTACAATACTTGGACCCTTCAGGCATTAGACACTGGCGTTAGCCATGTTGTAATAATAACCAATCTCATTCATCATCTCTTTAAATAACCTGTATATATGTATGTATGTATGTGTGTATATATATATATATTTATATACGATGCAACTTTAATAGTCTGTATTGATTCATCCCATTTAAGTTGCGTTTGCCATTAGGCCCAGCATCCCTGTTACACTACAACTCTATGAATTACACTCTCATTCTGGCAAAGCACTTGTAAAACCCCTTTATAAAGTGCCTATAAAACGGGGAGTACTTTGTCTGCTTTTACCTTTTTAATAATTCAAACATGCAGAGGACTGAAAATAAAAGGCGAGGCAAAGTTCCAGCGTATCGCTACCAGCTGATGCCCAATGAGAAGGGTTAGATCCAGACACCGTACTGATCAAGCAGCTGGCACAGGAGATGACAGATTAGAGCGCTACCAACTGATCACTCACACAAGAATGATCATCGAGCTGACACCGAGGATGAAAAGGTCACGAGCAAACGTCACAGTGGAAAGAGCGCGATGGCCTTATCTCTTATAGAGGTATCGTGTTGACGTATGGTCAATCAGCAGGCAGAAAGCCTACCCGATGACACTGCCAACATAGCTAATTAGCCAGTTTCACTGGGGGGGCCCTGTTTATATACAATCAGGCAAAGCAACTCAGTGAAGTGTTTGCTCTGTTCCCTGTACTTTATACCTGGATAGTGATGAGCGAATCTGTCCCGTTTCACTTTGCCGAAATGGTGAAAATGTCGCACGTCAAAAAAATTGTTGCCCGCGGCTATTGTTTTGTCGCCCAGCTATTGTTTTGTTGCCCGCGGCTATTGTTTTGTTGCCCGTGACAATTTTTGTTTCGCGAAACAATCCACCAATGGCGAAACGTGCAAATTCGCTGTGAATCCATGCCTGGCCAAACATTTCACCCATCACTATACCTGGATGGTACCTCAAGGTTCCAAAAGGTGCTCCTGCTTAGACATGTAGAAGCCAAACTTTTAAGCCAAACTCCACCCCCCCCAAGCCTTGATTGGTACCCAGCCTGCTTAGCCGTCTCCCTTCATGTCCTTGGTCAGACACCCGAAGGTGAGACATCAAGTATTGATCTGTTGGCCAAGTGTCACAAGGTGTGAAGGAAGCCTCAAAAGTGAGTGGCATATGGAAATAACGCAGCTTCCCTCTTGTAGATTATTTCTTATCTCGATATACAAGTACTGCTGCTGATCAACTGGAAACGAAATATGAAGGCATATTAATATATACTGGGGTCAAGAAAGGATAAAACAGATACACTAGCAACACTAGCAAGGTTACGTATCAAAGCACAGTGCACCCCCAAACTGCAATTCATTCCAATATATTTACACTTACTGGTAACACTAAAGCTTAACAAAGAATTGTAGGATAGAAATGCTGTACATTATATTTTGGGCTTCTGTACCAGCCCAAGGAGATGACCCTTTCGAGAAGATCTGTGCCCCCAAAGATGCCCATAGCGGCTCCCCATCTTCTTTTCTGCTTTGGGCTGCTTTCAGTTACCTGAATTTAAGGTCTGACTCACAATATACTCTCTCTAAATATATACAGAATATAAAATCATGATACAAAAATGATTAATCAAAGGGGAACTCCACCCAAGCTTTTTGAAAAGTAAACATAAGGAACCTCAAAGTGCAATGCATTGTGGGTTATGTAACATTTGTAACATCAGTGTTTTAGTCCCTCCTCCCCTGCCAGGATTTAAAATGATGCAGAAAGAGAAGAACTGTTTTGCAGTTGGATTTCAGCATATACAAATGCTATTTATTTATATTTTTTTAAAGGAACAGATTACAGGATACGAATATTAGGGGTTTCTGTTTTGTTTCAGAAGCCGGAGTTCCCCTTTAATTTTACATTCTCATTACATGGCAGCTCAGAAGTCAGTGCATTCTGCATCAGAATTTAATCTGTAGCATCAACTTCCATAATATGTCAACCTAATTTTCTGCTTGATGATTTGCAGCAACCGCATAAGCTTAGAGCTTCTCAACAGCGGGCCCAGAACATACTGGGCAAATGCAGTGTTACTGGCCCTCACTAAATGGACTAAAGGCCCCCATACATGGGCCGATTGTAGCTGCCGATATCGCTCCCTTAGACTGATTCGGCAGCTTATCGGCCTGTGTAGAGGCAGAAACGACGGGCCTGCCCGACTGATACCTGGCCTGAATATCGATCGGGCAGGTTAAAAAATTTAGTCAGATCGGGAACAGTATCGGCTCGTTGATGCAAGCCGATGCAAACTGACTGAGCCCATTACCGTAGTTTTAATTCGATCGTTTGGCCCCAGGTGGAGACATCGGGAGAAGATCCACTCGCTTGGTGACCTCGCCTAGCGAGCAGATCTTAACGTGTATGGCCACCTTAACACAATTCAAGATGGCAAGTTCCTCTGCAGGCCTGGATCATTACTATTCTAGGGATGCTGAACATCTAGGCCGGTGCAGTAAGTTCAGTATATAAAATATATACTTTTAGGGCCCAGTTATGATGGTGGAAAGTCTGAGAAGAACATCTAAGAGAAGCTTCCAGGAGAGAATGGGGTGAGATAGCAGAGGGGAATGGAAATAAAGACAGAGAAGAAAAAATAAAGAAGAGGAGAAAAGAGACAGGTAACATCTGTTTGTCAATAGATACCACTGGGGAATAAATCAGAAATATAGGAGGAAGGGGGAAATATAAGGAAGGATGGGGGAGAGTAAGAACCAAAATTAAGGCTGAAGGCATCTTTGTGTCTCCTTGAATCTGGCTGAACTGTGCAGGGGGCAACAGTGTTGCACCCACATCAACACTTGTGTTGTGAGCTTGGAAATAACCTTGCAGTGTGAAAACCAGCAGCTGGAGACAATGGAAATTTGGGAGAAAACCAGGAATAATAAAAAAAAAATGTAATCATAAAATATGAAGAGAAGGAGAAGCCGAAGACTAAAAATGGAGGAATGATGGAACCATACAACACAGTTATGGAATGGACACCACATATGAAAGGCAAAAATGGGGGAGAAGAAAGAAGAGTAAGAAGGAACAAGAGTGTCCTCTATTTATAAATTCTCCCTAAGCCTCCAAGGAGACTAGGCAGATTGGCAGCATGATCAAAGTGTCCTGGTTTTGAAGTTAGGAATATTAAGAGGTTATAATATCCCTTCAAGGGCGCTAACCTCCCTGAGACAATTCCAAATCCCAGGCCTGGGTCTAGGCATGGCAGATAAGGAGAATGGTATAGATTGGAGATATACCAACAGCAATCACTATGACCTCCAGCTGTTAAACTACAATTCCCAGCATGCTCAGCTGAAGGTTGCAAGTTAGACAGCCCTACTTTATATAAACAATAGACCCCCGACATGCTTCTGTGCCCTTAGCCCTGCCACCACTTAGGATATACAAATATTTTGGCACTTGTGTATATCTACCTAATAGTTAAATGAGAGTCATATTATTTTTCCCTCCCCATTAAATGATTGCAGAGTGCAGCAGCAGATCTCCTTGCTTATCTGCGGAGCTAATTAATCCCTTCAGAGCAGGAGCATTATCCTCTTTCAAAATGCTAATAAAACATTAATTGAAGTGACAAGTCATTTAAACGTGTGCTCTCGGAGTCGCATTGGCAGGTCAAAATAGCGTGATTCTAGCAATATTGCTGGATGAGTTTTTCTGAAGGTACAATTACACCCCACAGCCAATGTTTAACATTTAATATACACCACACATTTTATAGGTGTTCTCAGTTGTGTTTTACAACCCTCAGGGGTAACATATAACTTCCTAAAGTGATTATTTGCCCCCCTCCCTGACAAAGGGAACCAGGATAAACACAACAGTTTTTAAATTGCACTTATATAAGGATATTCGGTTATCCAATACCCATATCACTTATGGAGAAAAGTAACTGCCCCTTGGAACTTAACTAGTTGCACCACCGTTACACCACCGTTAGCAGCAAATGTGCATCAAATAGTTCCTAAAATTTGGAATTGGTTTTCACATCGCTGTTTAATAATTATTTAGCCACTCCTCCCTGAACTGCTTTATTTCACCATTTCATTGAATTAAACTTCCTCCATAGCATCTCTGGCTTTGACCGGACCCATCCAGAACTTGAATTTTGTGTCTCCTCAGCCATTAACATTAGACTTGCTTTTGAATTGTGGATCATCTTTTGATTTAATTGTGCTTCAGCTAAGGAGCAGATTCTCCTTGAAGTTCAGAATTCATGGTTCCTTCAATAACAGCAAGTTATCTAGGGCCTAAAGGTGGCCATACAAGTAAAGATTCGCTCGCCTGTTGAGGTCGCCAAGCGAGCGGATCTTCTCCCGCTATCCCCACCTATGGGTGGGCAATATCGGGGGAATTTAGGCTAATTCGGTCGTTTGGCCCTGGGGCCAAACGATCGAATTATAGCGACTGGAATAGGTGCAGTCGGTTCGGCTGAATTTTTTAACCTGCCTGATCGATATCTGGCCAGATATCGGTCGGGCAGGCCAGTTGTTGTTTCCCCTACATGGGCCAATAAGCTGCCGAATCGGCCCAAGGGACCGATATTGGCAGCTACAATCGGCCTGTGTATGCCATACACGTGAAGATCCGCTCAACCTCGCCTAGCCAAGCGAGCGAATCTTCTCCCGATATCCCCACCTACGGGGGGGCGATATGAGGTGAATTTAGGCTTATTTGAATTAGAGCGCCGGAATAGGCACATCGGCTCATTGATGAGGTCCCCAATCCAACTAAAATTTTTTAACCTGCCCGATCAATATCTGCCCGATTTCAGGCCAGATGTCGGTCGGTCGGGCCCGTCGTTTGTGCCCCTACATGGACCGATTGGCAGCCGAATTGGTCTAAGGGACCCATATCGGCAGCTACAATTGGCCCGTGTATGGGCACCTTAAACCAGCAAAACCACTCCATGCCATCACTCTACCACCACGTTTGACTGTTGACATGTTCTTAGAGTGGGATGATGTATTTGCTTTATGCCCAACATAAGCAGGGCTGTGGAGTCAGAAGCCATTTTTGGTACCTGGAGTTGGAGTCTGAGGTTGGAGTCGAAGGTTTTATGTACCTACTCCACAGCCCTGGTCAAAAGGGGACCTGTGCTGTCCACAGGAGCTCTACTTTTGACACTACTGTCCACAGAACACCATGCCAAAAGTCTTGGGTAGCATCTGGGTGTTTTCCAACTTCAAAGTCTTCTCCATTTGGAGATAATGGGACTCACTGTGGTGACCCAGGGACTTGTCCGAATATCATCTTTGAGTCATTAAGGAATTTTCTTCCCCCATGATGCAAATAGAGGAGGCTTCAGATGGGGTTGTAACCCTTTCCAAAATGATATATTTCAATTTATTTTTCTCAGCTTGGCAAAGCATTCTTGTAGAAGCTACTGTATGTGGCGGCAACTCTAACGGAAAGGTTCAGTACACAGTGAGGTTTAGAGCGGCAATCAAGCCTGGCTGTTTTCAATCAGATGAATCTAATTATCCATTAAATGTGTTCAGTTGGTTGATTAAGTAACCAAGGGGGCAGCTAATATTTCACATAGGTAATTTGGTATAA